>NC_058523.1:518438947-518747947 GCF_904849725.1 Hordeum vulgare subsp. vulgare
TCCCGTGATTTAATCTTCTCCTGGTACTTATTCACCTCATTCATCACAACACTTAAAATATGCTCATCCCAAGCATATTCAGGGCTCTTCAATATCTTCAAGGCTCTTCAAGTACTCTAAGGGCACCATGTTGCTTGTGCGAGGGGTTAAAATTGTTGCGAACGCCAAGAGCACCCATGACCTCTTGGTAGTATCAACATCATCATTCCTCGCTTTGTGGAGCACATCAACTGTATGAGCAATAGGAGCCCTGTCATTCTTGTGGTAAATGTTGCGGAGATTGCACTCGCATGCCTCTTGTAAAGTTCAACTGTTCGTTTACGTGATGGAATATTGAAAACCTTCTTCACCATGTTCTTGTAAACATAATAATCTTATTTCGGTTCAGCCTAAAAACCAGGGAATGTACTAAAAATCAGGGAATTTATTAATAACAAGATCTGAAGAAAGTAGATGCTGCAGACATGCTAACACAGAAAAACAAAAAAGACAAGCGGGGTTAAATACATGAGCTCACGTTTGCCGGTGTCGATGTTCATTGCCAACCACTCCATCAGATCGTGCGGTACTATAAAAGGAGAAATTCTTTTGAGATCACCAAAGCTAGTTTCATCTATGAATTTCCTCTTGGTAGGATTGAGCTTAGACTTGTCAATTTCACGCAAACATTTTCTTGTGAAACGTTGGCTGAACACTCCATCAGACTCCATATCTTCTTCCTCTAGCAAGTAGCTGCAATATTAAAAAAAATATTTGGTACAACACAAGAAATGCTAAAAAACTAGTAGATCAAGCAAAATTATATGACAAACAATTTTATAAAACAACCATTACAACATGCAACAACAAATAGGTTACATATGTCAATTCTGTTCAACATATGCAACAAACAAAAAATGCAAAAAATACTAGCAGATCAAACAAGTTCATAAACAAAACATTACATCATGCCCAACTGCAATTACCAGAGGTTAAAGAAGGTTATTTCAATTCTGTTCAACATATCTAAAAAAACTAAATACATGCATGCAACAAAAATACAACTACACACATTGCAGCAAGCAGAATAGAACATGGCTAGGCTGGCCAAAAAATAGCAGATTCAGGCCTCTAGTTAGTTGGATAAACTCCTCCCCTAGGCTGACCACAAAGGTAGCATCCGTAAGAAGCACAAAGGTAGCATCAGTAAGACCATGCGTAACCTCAAGAAATACATCTGGAATCTCCCCCCCCCCCCACTTGCAACAAGTCCACTACAAAACCTATCTGAACCTATGCAGCAGTTGGGTCCTCTGAAGGGGATGGTGGCTCAAATCATAACATCACGAGAAAACACTGAAAATGATGATCATACCTAGCAGATCTACTTTTCAACGACTGGAACTAATGTAGCTGGCCATGAAATGGATCTCAAGTTCGCCGCGGTGGGGAATGCCTAGCAAATGAAAGCAAATCTACTCCTCCAACGGCAGGAACAAACAAAAACGACCATGTAATGAAGCTCATGCTGCGAGGTAGTGGAATGGTGACCATACCTGCTGCCCAGGTCGTCCCGCTCGTCGTCGTGGCCTAAGGTGCTAGCCCTTGATCTGTCCTTTGTTGCCCTTGTCATCCCCGTAGCATCCGGCTCACCCGTACTCGCCACGATTCGAGAACTGGACAACACCGGGTTGCCTTTGTCACTCGGGTCGAGAGATGTGAGGAGTTGGAAGCAGAGAGGAGTTAAAAACAATGAGCTGGAAGCAAAAAAACACTCGCAACAAAAGTGAAAAATACCTAGGAGGGGACCTGATCAGAACGACATGGATGATGGAAATGGATACGGATTGGGACGGACGAGGCCCGTCCGATGAAACGCGATCGGACGGCGCTCGAGGGGATTGCTCGGGAGGAAACCAGCATCCGGCTGTCTTAAAGCGTTTAAAAAATAATATCCAGTGCATATGCATATGCACGGCAAAGATCCCCGTATATTTTGCTTTGAGCCACCTATTGTGCATAACGAACCCCGAGAGGGCCATCCATCCATCCATCCATCTTATCGACGCCGACGTGTTCGCGGACGCTTTCCATGCCATCCCGACGCCTCCATTCCACCCACGGCCAGAGCCGGCCAGCCTGGTCGACGGCGGCGCACGGCACGCGTCGCCGCGCGGTTCGCCGGCCCCCACCTCTTCACCCCCTCGTGAAGGTATGCGCGCCGGCCGGAATCCCCTCGCGCCAAGTAAAGCAAAGCAAAGCAAGGCTCAGTGCGCAAGCGTCCCTTTCCCTCCATTATTCCTTCCCCCCGTCTATATAACCCTCCGCACCTCGCGTCCCACACCGGCAACGGAGACGACGACGAGACGGCCGAGGAAACAGCCACACGCGCGCGCACGCCAAAGCCGCGGGTTTTCTGTAGAGCTCATGTGACGCGACCATGGCGAGCGGCGGCGCGGGGGGATACTACCACGGCGACCGGTACGGCTACGGCTACTCGCGGCAGCAGGCCGCGCCGTCTCCGTCGTCGGCGGCGTCGTTCCACGTGTGCCTGTTCCTGGCCACGGCGTCCCTCCTGGGCGCCGCGTCCCTCTACTCGCACTGCGAGTCCGCCATGGAGAGCCTCGTCGACCAGCTCCGGGTCGCCGTCGTGCTGTCCCCGTTCATCCTCCTCCTCGCGGCGCAGTACTGGTCCGCGACCGGGCGGCGCTGGCGTTCGTCGTACTCGTCCTCGTCGTCATCGCTGCTCGCGGCTCCGACGCCGGCCGTGTCGTGGGAGCAGCAGCCGCCCTGGTACGACCAGCGGCAGCGGGACGGCGGCGCATCGTCGCCGTGGGGCGTGGCGCTGGCGCTGGCGCTCGTCCTGCTGCTCATCTCCTACCAGTCGTGCTTCCAGTACTGGTGGTCCCCGGTCGTCCGCCGCCGCCGCTGAGCTCGTCGATGGGATCCGATCGTTCGCGCGAAGCTAGGAACTAGGCACAGCATTTGGTCACGTTCGGGCTATGCTATTGCTAGGCAAGGAAATTAAATTATCGGCAGTTGGAAGAGCAGGATTTTGCTGTCTAAACCGTCAGATGCCTTAGCCGTCAGAAAACTACCACTAGTGGTATTTGGAGTATGTAAACTGTTGTGACATATAAATAATAAAGAGCAGTATTCTTGCATTTCGCAGTTATCAGATTATTTCGGTCTTTTAGCTGACAAATTGCACTCCAACCATGTACTGTCCAGCGTGGAAATTCAGATATGGATGTCACAAGAGCAAGTGCGGTTCAGGCCAACAGAAACTGGAGCGAAATCCCGAGAAGTGCCAACAGCTACCGAGCTCCATGGCTATTGGTATTTAATTTATTTAGAAAACACACTTCCGGTGCTCAAAGAAATAATAAAACAAAAACGTGAATAAATACACATGTTCTTAAAGCCCGGTAAAAATCTGGAAAAGAAATACTTTGTATTTTGGGAAATACAAAAAAGAGAAATTTCTGACAGAAATGACACCCCTTTTCTACTATATATATATATATATATATACTGTCAGAAAATTGTTTTCCCCTATAGCCCAAAGCAAAACAAGATATCTACCGAAACTTGCCATGGGTATTTGGATGGAATGCTTATATGTATCCCCGGAAAAAGTTTCACGTTTTTATGAAATTTCGGAAACACGAATTTCGAAATGTTCAAATATAGAGAGCACCGGAGCTTGGGTGTCAAATCCTTGCTGAGCGTAATCCCTCCTTCTCTGAACAATGCACTCGAGCCTTTTAAAACCACGAATCCTTGCAAAGAATATAAGAAGCAAACCGGTTAAAGAAAGTACTCCTACTTTGAGTACTTTTATATAAAAACGACGAATCTTTGAATACATTTTCTCTCCCTGAAAGGAACCATCCAAAGTACAGTATGTTAGTACTAGCAAACACCGATCACGCCTAGCTTTAGGTCGATTTTGCTGCCAGTTAACTAATCGAAATTGATGAGTGAAGAACGTGGAAACGCTGAAAGAAAGAAAGAAAGAAAGAAAGAAAGAAATATTGCAGTAGAGGAGAGGATGGGAATCGCATTCCTGACTTTTGGCCATGACAGTATACAGATAGAACCCGGCGATCGTCGTCTTTCTTCTCTTTCGGCCGGTGATGGACGAGTAAACGCACCTTTCTGCGCTAGCGAGATGGCCGTGTGGGGGCGAGTGCGGCATGGAATAGCTACCCGTATTGGAGATGTTTACCTGAAAAAACTAAAAGCAACCGACCCCAAGTATTCCAGATTCTTGCCAACCTCCGTATGTGACATTTGGTTAAATGTGCTCCAGATTTTTCTGCATCCCATCAAAAACTATACTATTTCTCTCCAACAACGAGCATTGTGATAGAGAGGAAGTATAAAATAAAGATGTCATGTTTTTAAAAAAACAGAGGCAAAAGCTTTGCTTCATCTCATTAATTAAGAAAAAGATAATTACCCGATTGATTAATGGAAAATCGGACGAAAACCGTTACAACACGTCCACACAGGACACACAAAACGACCTGTCAACCCACAAAAGGACGCGCACACGTCGTCGAGGAGAGAACACCGTCGAGGCTGTAACCCGATGTCATCACCATCACGCCTACACAAGGGTGACTCCGACTCCACCATCAATATAGCCCTCACCGCAAGTAAATACCGAGGCCCATGCCAGCTAATGTCAAACAGTCAACCGCACGCACCAACTACGAGGCAGTTTCGACTCTGTTGACGAGCATTGTAGGAGAAAAGCACTGAGCCTGCACCGAGCCAACGCCAAAATCGACCACCCGCCTCGTGTCATCGTCGCCGCAAGGGCCCCTCCTCAGCAGCTTCGACCCCAGAAAGACAAAGTGAGGCACGGCCACCCCTCGAGCATGTCGGAAGAGACCGACTGCCAAAGCCCAGCAGCAACCCAACTCCGCTCGCAGCCGCCATCGTTGCTACACAAGAAGCCGCGCCACATCACCATTGTTGAACGGACACCCACCGAACGCAATGTCGCAAGAATCCAGCCCAAGGAGCACGCAAACGAGATCCAAAGCTCTTCAAGACGAATCCCTAAAGAAGGAAGCGACGATGTCGACGTCGTCGCCCGACCCGACTCGGCCTTAGGCTTTCACCCGAAGAGTTGGAACCGAGGGTGTGCAGTGGGTGGACTCCACAACGACGCCTCCAAGGAGGTATCACGACGTCCACGGACGTCAACGCCGTCGGCCGGAAGACCCGATGAACTTTTTCCCGGAGCACCGCCTAACACCACACCCACACGCAAAAGCACCGCACCGCTGGCCCGCACACCTCCCATGAAGTCATTGCGCCATGACCAAGAGAAGCCACTGCCGGATTTCGGGCTCCGCAAACCCTAAAGATTCAAACACAGGGGTGTGTACGAAGATCTCTCCCTGCTTAACCTTGCCTAGCTCGCTACTCGATGGGAACGACGAAGGACTCACTCGATGGTGAGGGAGACACAGAACACAACAATTTACCCAGGTTCGGGCCGCTGAGAAGCGTAAAACCCTACTCCTGCTTTGGTGGATTGCCTCTCATGGAGGTTGGCGGACGAACTAGTACAATACTCTCGAGCCTCCGGAGGCTGTGTGGCTTTGTGTGTTGCTCAAGGGTGATAATCAAACGATCCCTCTACGAAGTATCCTACCCTATCTATTTATAGCGGAGGCCCGGGTCCTCTTCCCTTATCGTTTCGGCGGAAAGGGATCCCACAACGGTCAATTTTGAAGGGGGACATGTTTTTTCTAAAAATCCCCTTGGTCTCCCATCCAAAAAGATGGGAAGTTGTGAGCAATGAATGTGCTTGGATCGGAGATAATCACCTAGAAGTGCAAGCCATTGAACCACAAAAACTTCACCATAAGCATGGAAAGATTACAACTCTAACACAAATCAAACTTATGAAACTAATGTGACATAATAACAAAAAATCATGAGATTTGAATAATCGGCTATGCGAGGAGATAGAACCCTGTGTCTCCATGGCACCTTAAAAAATAATCAAAGTAATTTATTCACAAAAAGGCGACGAAGATGAATATATATTAGAGTAGACTCTGTTTTTTAAAGATCCAAGGCCCCCACCTCGAAACGTCAAAATGACATATGGAGGTGAGGGGAACAAAAATAAATTGCGATGGCTCAGGGTTCTTTCATCTACGGGTGGCGGTGGCTAACACAACAAAATCTTGTCATCCTACTTATGTGACATTTCTTGGCTACCTTTCTACTCGTTTACGCAAAATCTTAAAGCTTCTCAAGTTGGGAAAACCACATGTAACTCAAATTCAAAAACCACACGTTGATTGTATGGCATAAATTATAAAATGATAAGTAAAGAAATTATATTTTTTGTCAATAATAATTGTCTTTCTTTTTTAGAGCAAAGAAATTATCTTGACTATGTTTTGAAAAACAAATATCATATTGATTGTTCTGCTTCATGTGGTTCTCGTGCAACATTACTGCATACGAGATCACCCCCCATCCATGAGAGACTCACACGAGTCTAGGGTTTCCCCGCCTCCCACCGACGCTGGCATCTATTTTCCTCGTCTCCTGTGACCTTAAGGTCATGGAGACATGGCGGATCTTGACCCTTGTCGTTAAGAGGGCTCCTGATCTAGGTGTTTGCGACGGCGGCTTCCTATAGATGGAGTAAGGTTCTCCCCGTCCAGCCCCAGTCCCCGGCATTGCGCCCCCGTCGTCGAAGGGTGTGTGAAGGCGTGTCTCCGCCGGATCACGTGGGATTCAGTCGGTGTTCTCTTTAGTCGATCTGCGTGGAACTGATCATCGTTCGTCTGCGTTCATGTGTCTACTAATTGGTTCCTTCGGACCAATGCCTATCTTCATCGACGACGGTTGCTGTTCTGATGCGCTCGTTCTTTGGGGGCCTTAACACGACGACTCATCGATGCATCAGCGGCTCATTCGAGTGTTTGTAGTCGTCGTTAGGTAGCCTACGAGCATGGATGTATTTTTTGTCTTTATACAGCAGTTTGATCAACAGGTTGGAACTATTCCCCGCACAAAAGACATTACTGCGGAGTACATATCAGGTAATAAAAAGGGGCCAACTACCTTCGAAACGCACACAAACCCCTGCTAAGGAAAACCCCACTAAGAAAAATACGGCACATGTAGTCTTGGGCCCAGTGCTTGAATTGGGCTCGAGCCTAGAGATGGCCAGCCCACTTCGAGCGACGTCCCGCACTACTGACCAGTCCTCCACTCCAACCTTGACCGCAGCAGAGAGATCTCGCTAAAATCTCGCCGAGGAGGGAGAGGGGTTTGGAATTGGCGCCAACCATTCTCCCCCCCAAATCCCTCCCCCCAACCCTAGGGTTTCCGCCCCTCCCTGCTCCGCCATGGCGGGCGCCACCGCCGCCGCTCCGATGGACATCGACGGCGCCGCCGCGCCCCCGGCCTTCAAGGGCAAGGCGCCGCTCTCCGCCGCCGCCGCCGTCAAGTCCTCGCCCTGGGTCGAGAAGTACCGGCCCCAGTCCCTCGCCGACGTCGCCGCCCACCGCGACATCGTCGACACCAGTGAGTGCCCGCTCTCCCTCCCTGGCTCCGACCATCACCATATCTAGGACTATTTGGCCGCTGCCTGGTTTGTTGACCAGGTGCGGCGTCTTGTCGTTTTTGGAGCGATTATTTGGAATAGGGGTTTGGTGGTGGGTGGATGGGTTGGTTCTGCCACATGACTTTGATAGACGGTGTGTGTGAATTCGGTTGAATAGGCATGTAGTATGCCTTCACCAGTGATCTGCTCAGATTTGGTGGTTCCATATGGCTGGGGCTGATTTCTCTAATATAGCAGCTAGTCATTTACAGTAGGATTTGTTTGACGCTTTAGGATAGGTTCTACACTGCTTACTTAGTGACTAGAAATTTGCTATTTATTACTCCCTCCGTTTCAAAATAAGTGTCTTAACTTTATACCAGCTCTAGTACAAAGTTGTACTAAGTTTGAGACACTTATTTTGGGACAGAGGGAGTACATGTTTATTGTTACCTGTGATTTCGGGCGAGAACTGGTTTTCGTGTGTGTATCTATTGTCATATCGGGCAGTACTCATATTTTGTATCTTGACCCAGATGAAGCTATGTGTATGCTGCAGCACATTTTGAGATCGATAAGCCGTAACATATTATTATTGCCTAGTTCTAATTTGCCTCTTTTTTCACCATTACTGCATGATTATGTAATTTATGCATGTCTCTTTGAGGCAATCTAACAAGTTTATGTCATTTTATTTATTGCAGTTGATAGGCTTACAGATGAGAATAGGCTTCCACATTTGTTGCTCTACGGTCCACCTGGCACTGGGAAAACATCAACAATACTAGCTGTCGCAAGGAAGATATATGGCTCACAGTATGGCAACATGATTCTGGAGCTCAATGCATCAGATGAACGTGGGATTGGTGTTGTAAGGCAGCAGATACAGGACTTTGCTAGTGCACACAGCCTCTCTTTTGGGTATATACCAAGTCCTATAATTCATTTTTCAAAGAAAAAGTGAATGTTCTTAGCCTTTTTTTATTGCATGCGTGGGGCTGAGGGGTGTCCATGTTCTTGCACCATGCCAGATTTAATCATTTATTTCCATGGGCTCTATCATTGTACTTATGTGGAACTGCAGTAGGATCACTTAGTTTTAACATGAGGTCGTATGTTTACAAGTGTGCAATTACAAGCCGAACTAAATGTTTGTGGTAGAGTGGCTTACTTGCATGCGTCTATTTGATACTCACTCTTGATTCCTTTAACTGCATTGGAGTTGCTTGTATGGTTGAATGAACTATTGAAGAATGATGATTCATTGCAACTATTGTATTGTTCAGTTCTTCACAAGGCTGTTAATTTTGTAGAGCAAAGCCTGCTGTTAAGTTGGTCCTCTTGGATGAAGCAGATGCTATGACCAAGGATGCACAGTTTGCATTGCGGAGAGGTTTTTCTGTTGTTTAGTCATTGTTTACCCATATGATATTATTATTTTCATTAAATCTATTTACACCGATCCTTCTTGCAGTCATTGAGAAGTATACAAGGAGCACGAGGTTTGCACTCATATGCAATCATGTGAACAAAATCATCCCAGCACTGCAATCAAGGTGCACTAGGTTTAGATTTGCTCCACTTGATGGCTCTCATGTTAGTGAGCGTCTACGACATATAATAAAATCTGAGGGGTAAGCACACATTTTTTTCTTGTTAAGATTATGTTAGGAATATAGACCTGTTGTCAGGCTCCTCAGCTTTCCATGCTTGACTTCTTTTACTACCGTGTTGGGACTTATGAAGTTAGTAATTTTTCTATATGTACGAGTATGATGACACTATGTTTATGCTTGTTCTTGCAGGCTTGATGTAGATGAGGGTGGCTTGAGTGCCCTTGTGCGGTTAAGTAATGGTGACATGAGGAAGTCTTTGAATATATTGCAGGTTACGTCTGAGTAATCTTACATTGTTTTGTTTTCATGAGCTGATGTACCTTTGGTTTGACACTGACATACATTGCCTTTTTATGTGCAGTCAACACACATGGCATCCCAGCAAATAACAGAAGAAGCTGTCTACCTTTGCACGGGAAACCCCATGCCTAAAGATATTGAGCAGATAGCGTTTTGGTTACTAAATGAACCATTTTCAACCAGCTTCAAACGTACTCTTAATTGCCATTACCATCTTTCATAATTTATGGTCTAAATGTGTGCCTAATGAAGTTTGTGTCCTTATCTTTTCAGATATAGCTGATATGAAGATGAGAAAAGGTCTGGCTTTGATTGATATCATACGGGAGGTCACTATGTAAGTGCTCCCCCTTCTGCCCTTCCTACCTTCTAAACTTCCTTATTCTCAATATCCTACTAAGCCTTTTTAATTATTTCAATTAATTTCTTGCAGGTTTGTGTTCAAAATTAAAATGCCATCCAGTGTACGAGTAAAGTTGATTAATGATTTGGCAGATATTGAGTATGTCCTGTTCATCCTTTTAAAGTTGAACTTTAATCAATGTTACTCCCTCCATTTTTATATACAAGGCCACTATCAAAATTACAATTTGCATAAATACAAGGCCACTAACACTAATCGATGCAATATTAATGGTGTTTGCCTCGTAGTACTAACAAAGGAGGACATTAATTATCCCTTGCATGTCAGCCCGGGCGTTTGGGTATTTTGGTTATTTCGGTTCGGGTAGTTCGGTTTATGGGTAATTCGGGTATTCGAAAATGGGAACCAAAATTGTTTCTGTCAAAAAAATACCCGAACCCAAATTACCCAAAATTTCGGTTCGGGTAATTCGGGTACCCAAAATATTCGGAGCATACATCAACTTTTGATATGAATAACTTGGATATTATGGGTATTTTTGGTAGTATGGGTATTTTAGTTAGTATGGGCAACAAGTTAGTGTAATAATAGCATGAAAATTTTGGACAATATGAATAATTTGGGTGGTATGTGTATTTCGGGTTTTCCACACTAGAACCCGAACCCTAACCTGAAAATCAAATAGTCAAGAAATGAGAACCGAACCCTTACCCGATACCCGAATTACCCGACAATTCGGTTCGGTTCGGGTTCGGGTAACGGGTAATTCGGTTCGGTTACCCAAACGCCCAGGGTGACTTGCATGCATGTGGAAGTGAGATCATTGGCTTAATGTGCATGAGAGAGAAAAATACACATTAATTTACACAGCAAACAAGAAGGCATTAACTTTTGCCTTGATACCTGTAATATGGGTATGTGGCCTTGTATATAAAAATGGAGGGAGTATCCTCGATTAGTTATATTTTGCTGATGATTATGCTCAAATTGACATCTAACTGTAACCGTGGCATTGTATGCTCACTGCTCATTTGTTTTGATGATTTATTTGTATTATGTCATTCCAGTGGTCATTTTAGCTCACACAGGTAGTTACCATAGCTCAGTAACTGTAATGGGTCCGAGGCTATTATTATACTCCCTCTGTCCCAAATTAGTTGTCTTAGATTTCTCTATATAAGCATGTATTTAGACACGTTTTTTGTGTTAGATACATCCGTGTCTAGACAGATCTAAGACAACTAATTTGGGACAGATCTAAGACAACTAGTATATTTGTATGGCCAGGCTGGCTTGGCGAGTATGGTCTTTCTTCTAGCATCAACTTAGAAAAGCAATTAGTCACACAAATCATGGTTCCGAAACAGCACCACACTCCAACGCACAGTTGTTGTTTGGTCAACTTCCCATGTGAATTCTCTACACGTCTAACTTGTTGATTTTCAAAATGTTAATTCACTACATGTTTCGATGAAGTAATTACTTGTAGAAAAACTCTGCCTATCTGAATTTTTTTAGGCGGTACAGTACTAGATACTGACCTAAAACGATCCTTGGAAATATTCTCGGGTATTTGAGCTATGATTCTGCTGGGAAAGTATGATGGCCACTTTCCTCTTTTGACTTCTTGAATGGTTAAATCCCCAGTATTGGGGACCAAAACTAGGACAACTCTATTGGCAGCGACTCTTCAAACAGTCACCAACGTTATTGACATCACATATACTCTTGTTCTCTGTGCAGGTATCGGCTTACCTTTGCCTGCAACGATAAACTGCAGCTTGGGGCACTGATCTCGACTTTCACAACTGCGCGCACGGCTATGGTTGCTGCTGCTGACTAATTTGAACAAAATGGGCCTACCATGGATGCGTCCTTGGATCTGGACATCTTGTGGCAGCTTATTTATCTTCTCTGTATTTAGTTTAAAGCACATCGAGCAGAAAATTTTCATGTTAGATTCGCCTGTCTGCTCGAGGTGCTAGCTGCTTGGGACCTTGGAAGGGTTTTAAAACTCAACTGTAACTGACTGTTATCAGGCTTAGGTGATGTATGGACGTATGGTGCATGCTACATTTTATGCAGTAGGGAGTCATTCACAACTCAACTAATTAGGGTGTGGAGTATTGTTGCAAAAAAACAAAAAAAAATCAAGACGTGTATTGTTTTTTCCCAGCTATTAGGTTTTGTATGGTTTCAGCCTTTCAGGGTAAATTATCCACAGGGAACCCATGAAAGCTCTTCGTTGAACATGATGCATTGTCCACAAAGTGAATGTGACAGCTAACATTGTATTAGAACTGCATATAAAAAAGGTCAACACAGGAGATAAAGTTCCAAAGGAACCATTACGCAACTTCCATTTTTATGTGCTCATTTATAATTCTGCTTTTCATTAGTATTCTGTAGGTGGCGATTTCAACAATTAAAGCCAGAGAATAAGATTATGTAATCTGTGAGCCTGACATTTACTTGAGACAATGCCAGGTAATATTAGGGATTATCATTGCAAAACATGATTTCACAGTTACTTCTACGATAACAGCTCGTGTGCCATGTATAGGCCTAGAGCTTCAGTGTTTGTGTCTGAGGCCTCCAAGTAACTTGCAAAGGGTGAAAGTCTCATCCCAACGTTACCAGCTCCAATCTCATCAACCACGGCTTGGACTACTTGTAGTGGAAAGCGGCGACGGTTCTCTAAGCTCTTTCCTTCAGGAGTAATAATCCAGTAGGTATTTGTTAGACACTTGACACAACATTGACCAGAACCTTTGTAGTATGTTAATTTTCTCCTCATAGACCCTCCGTTTAAATTTACTTCGCATATCAGATTTCTCTGAAGTAAAACTTTGTGAAATTTGATCAAGATTATAGAAAAAGTCAACAATCACAATACTATATCAATATCATTATGTCTATTTGGTATTGTTGCACGTTTATATTTTCTGCAAAGGGGGCAAAGCCCGCAATTTGGCTACCCATGCTGGGCCAATCTATCAATGGTTTAAATCCTATCTTGAAGTGCCAACCAATCAAAGAACTTGACTTTTGGTGATGCTCAAGCTTTCCAAACCATTTGGTCCATGAGGGAAAATAATCATGCCCGAAAATTGTGCCTTGTAAGCGGATGTCATGGACTACTGTCCACTGATGGTGCGCTTCCACACGATATCATCCTTGGTTTGCTCGTCAAGGTGGAAATCATGCATAAGCATCCAAAGGGTTAAAAATTGTCGGATGTGCACAACGAAGACGAAGGTAGAGGGATCGAACTTGAAGATCCAAGCATTCTCTTTAAGTGCTTCACGCACCTTCCAATATTTTCTTGAGGAGGCCTCAAAGATGAGGGAAGCAACACTCATAGGCTTGCATCTAAGGAGCCATGGGAGGCCCCAAAAGGGGGGTTTCGCCCCCGTTCCCACGATAATGGTGGTGGATACATAGAAGAAGTTTAGGTCCTCCTTATCGCATTGATTTCCCATGCTCACCCATAATTTTCTTGGCACCTTCCATTCATAACACAACCACCGCAATCTCAAGCCCCGTGCAAAATTATTAGTGTCGAGCACTCAAGACCACCATATTCATGTGGACGACATACAATGTTCCAATTGACCCTACATTTTGCACGGGAGGTCTTATCTGAACCAGACAAGAGGAATGCCCTCTCGAGTTTGTTGATGTTATGGAAGGTGCCCAACGGTTTTTTTAGAAAAGGAGGAAGTCCCACGACCTCTGCATCTGAGCGATGCATGCATCCAATTTATTAATTATTCACAAAAACCTTACAAAGTAATACACCAATAAATTTGAAGCCACCATCTTGAGAACATCTGTCGCTACTCCTATCCACCTGATGAATGGGTGCCGATAGTCCGAGCCGAATACCAAACAGACCTTGCAGCAAACCCTAACATCTAAAATCGGAGGCCTCAACCAGGCCACTTTGCCGGGTCTCGGGCACACACCGGTTCGGCGCACTCTCAGAGGCGTCCGCCGTCGTCTTCCACTGGTCCATCTTGTGCGTAGTTACTGACGCATCGACCTTGCCAGACCTGCCGTCGATGTCACCACGACGCCAGACATCGCCATCCTCCTACGTGAGTATGTCTACATGCATCAGAAGCCGAGACACCACATCGCCACGCCTCTGAGATCCGACATCATCAATGCGGAGGAAGTAACACCGATCCACCTCTGGGCCCCTTTGTTAGAGCATATTTCTCCATATGTGGTTTTGGTAATTGATGACAATCCCTATGGACTAATGGTTGTCTTAAGTTATATTTGTAGGATTTGTCCATAGGCACTTATTGAAGTCCATCTGTTGGTTTCAAGGAGTTTATATGATGACCAAGGTGGCATTCAAGGTTTTATCCAAAGATTGGTCATAAAGACACAAGGTTGATCAAGACTAAGTCAAAGAGTGAATCAAGTTAGTCAACACACAAAGCGTACAAGATGTACCGAGAGGGGTCAAGTGATCCCATGGTATGGTAAGCATTGTCCATTACACTTTGTGTACTAACCCATGGTCTTCGTGAGAGTTTTATGTGGGGTCAAGTGTGTTTCCATGGGCTTGAGTCAAGAGGAAGATCTCATACAAGCCATGAAGGATGACATCAAGTGGCTATCTTCATCAAGATTGCACTGTGCAACTTCAAGTGGAGCATCACGAAGATATCATGCTTGAAGCTTGCCGTTCATTGTGGTGGCAATGGACTTGTGAAGATGTGATGAAGAGTGCCTCGTGCATATGTTGGAAATATGCCCTAGAGGCAATAATAAATTAGTTATTATTATATTTCTTTGCTCATGATAATCGTTTATTATCCATGCTATAATTGTATTGATTGGAAACACAATACTTGTGTAGATACATAGACAAAACACTGTCCCTAGTAAGCCTCTAGTTGACTAGCTCGTTGATCAAAGATGGTCAAGGTTTCCTGACCATAGGCAGGTTTTGTTACTTGATAACGAGATCACATCATTAGGAGAATCATGCGATGGACTAGACCCAAACTAATGAACGTAGCATGTTGATCGTGTCATTTTGTTGCTACTATTTTTCTGCGTTTGAAGTATTTATTCCTATGACCATGAGATCATATAACTCACTGGCACCGGAGGAATGCTTTGTGTGTATCAAACGTCACAACGTAACTGGGTGACTATAAAGATGCTCTACAGGTATCTCCGAAGGTGCCCGTTGAGTTAGTATGGATCAAGACTGGGATTTGTCACTCCGTGTGACGGAGAGGTATCTTGGGGCCCACTCGGTAATACAACATCACACACAAGCCTTGCAAGCAATGTGACTTAGTGTAAGTCACGGGATCTTGTATTACGGAACGAGTAAAGAGACTTGCCGGTAAACGAGATTGAAATAGGTACGCCGATACTGATGATCGGATCTCGGGCAAGTAACATACCGAAGGACAAAGGGAATGACATACGTGATTTATATGAATCCTTGGCACTGAGGTTCAAACGATAAGATCTTCATAGAATATGTAGGATCCAATATGGGCATCCAGGTCCCGCTATTGGATATTGACCGAGGAGTCCCTCGGGTCATGTCTACATAGTTCTCGAACCCGCAGGGTCTGCACACTTAAGGTTCGGCGTTGTTTTATGCGTATTTGAGTTATATGGTTGGTTAACGAATGTTGTTCGGAGTCCTGGATGAGATCACGGATGTCACGAGGGTTTCCGGAATGGTCCGGAGACGAAGATTGATATATAGGATGACCTCATTTGATTACCGGAAAGTTTTCGGCATTACCGGGAATGTACCGGGAGTGACGAATGGGTTCCGGATGTTCACCGGGGGGGGGGGGGGGGGGAGGCAGCCCACCCCGGGGAAGCCCATAGGCCTTAGGGGTGCCGCACCAGCCCTTAGTGGGCTGGTGGGCAAGCCCAAGAAGGCCCTCCAACGGCGCCATAAATAGGTGTGTCGACGGCACCAGGAATCCTTCTGCTACGGCTACGCCTTAAGGGACTTCCTAGGCAAATATGCAAAGGATTTCCCCCGTGGCCTTGGAGCCTTGCGTTGGTGTTCCCTCGAAGCGGAAAGGGTGATGTAGCGCAGCGGTGGTAAGTATTTCCCTCAGTTTGAGAACCAAGGTATCGATCCAGTGAAGGAGTATCACAAGAGCCTGCACAAACACAAAAACTTGCTCCCAACGCTATGAAGGGGTTGTCAATCCCTTATAGATTGTTCGCCAAGTGAGAACTGAAAGCAACAAAGTAACAAAGCAAAGTAAAAGCAAAAGTGGAAACGATAGGTGTGAATAGACCCGGGGGCCGTAGTGTTTACTAGTGGTTCTCTCATGAAAGCAAGTAGACGGTGGGTGAACAAATTACTGTCGAGCAATTGATAGAACCGCGCAAAGTCATAACGTCATCTATGACAATGATTATATCTATAGGCATCACGTCCAGAACAAGTAGACCGATACTTTCTGCATCTACTACTATTACTCCACACGTCGACCGCTATCCAACATGCATCTAGTGTATTAAGTCCAAAAGAACAGAGTAACGCCTTAAGCAAGATGACATGATGTAGATGGACAATCTCATATCTACGACAGAGCCCACCTTGTTACCCTTGATGGCAACCACACGATGCGTGCCTTGCTGCCCCTACTGTCACTGGGAAAGGTCACCACACAGTAAGAACCCAAAACCAAGCACTTCTCCCATTACAAGAATCATAGATCTAGTTGGCCAAACAAGACCCAAGACTCAGAGAGACTTACAAGGATATCAAATCATGCATATTAGAAATCAGCAAAGACTCAAATATATATCATAGATAATCTCATCACAAATCCACAATTCATCGGATCTCGACAAACACACCGCCAAAGAAGATTACATCGGATAGATCTCCATGAAGATCATGGAGAACTTTGTATTGAAGATCCAAGAGAGAGAAGAAGCCATCTAGCTACTAACTACGGACCCGTAGGTCTGAAGTAAACTACCCATGAGTCATTGGAGGGGCGATGATGATGATGAAGACGCCCTCCAACTCCAAAGTCCCCTCCGGCAGGGCACCGGGAAGGGTCTCCAGATGAGACCTCGCGGAAACGGAAGCTTGCGGCGGCGGAAAAGTATTTTCGTGGATCCCTTGATTTTTTTCTTCTGATTTTTAGGGAATATATAGGCGCAAGATCTAGGTCAGGGGGGCGCCAGGGAGGCCACAAGCCTGCCCACCGCCGCCCCCCTGGTGGCGGAGTGGGGGCTTGTGGGCTCCCTGTAGCCCTCCTGGCTTGGCCCACAAGCCCCTTGATCTTCTCCCGTTCGGGAAAAAATCATTTCGGGGATTTTAATCCGTTTGGACTCCGTTCCAAAATCAGATCTGAAAAGAGCCAAAAACACAGAAAAAACAGGAACTGACACTTGGCACTGAATTAATAAGTTAGTCCCAAAAAAGATATAAAAGGTACATAAAACATCCAAAGATGACAAGATAACAACATGAAACCATAAAAAATTATAGATACGTTTGAGACGTATCAGGCCCATGCGCAGGAGAGAAAGAAAATCAAAGAAAAAAGAAAAAAGGGGGAAGTGGGAAAATAGAGAAGGACTCCACCTTCCAATCCTAGTTGGACTAGGATTGGAGGAGGAATCCTCCTCCCCCCACTTCGGCCGACCCCTTGGGGCTCCTTGAGCCTCAAGGCAAGGCCCCCCTCCCTCCTATATATACTGAGGTATTAGGGCTGATTTGAGACAACTTTGCCACGGCAGCCGGACCACATACCTCCACGGTTTTTCCTCTAGATCGTATTTCTGCGGAGCTCGGGCGGAGCCCTGCTGAGATAGATCACCACCAACCTCCGGAGCGCCGTCACGCTGCCGGAGAACTCATCTACCTCTCCGTCTCTCTTGCTGGATCAAGAAGATCGAGATCATCGTCGAGCTGTACGTATGCTGAACGCGGAGGTGCCGTCCGTTCGGCACTCGATCGGAGAGGATCGTGGGACGGTTCGTGGGACGGATCGAGGGACGTGAGGACGTTCCACTACATCAACCGCGTTTCTTAATGCTTCCTGCTGTGCGATCTATAATGGTACGTAGATCCAAATCTCCTCTCGTAGATGGACATCACCATGATAGGTCTCCGTGCGCGTAGGAAATTTTTTGTTTCCCATGCGACGTTCCCCAACAGTGGTATCAGAGCTAGGTTCATGCGTAGATGTCATCTCGAGTAGAACACAAAAGTTTTTGTGGGTGGTGATGTGCGATTTGCTGCCCTCCTTAGTCTTTTCTTGATTCCGCGGTATTGTTGGATGGAAGCGGCTCGGACCGACATTACTCGTATGCTTACGAGAGACTGGTTTCATTGCTATGAGCAACTCCGTTCCTCAGAGATGACTGGCGAGTGTCGGTTTCTCCAACTTTAGGTGAATCGGATTTGATCGAGGAGGTCCTTGGATGAGGTTAAATAGCAATTCATACATCTCCGTTGTGGTGTTTGCGTAAGTAAGATGCGATCCTACTAGATACCCATGGCAACCACGTAAAACATGCAACAACAATTAGAGGACGTCTAACTTGTTTTTGCGGGGTATGCTTGTGATGTGATATGGCCAACGACGTGATGTGATATATTGGATGTATGATATGATCATGTTGTAATAGTTAATATCGACTTGCACGTCGATGGTACGACAACCGGCAGGAGCCATAGGGTTGTCTTTAAACTAATGTTTGTGCTTGCAGATGCGTTTACTATATTGCTAGGATGTAGCTTTAGTAGTAATAGCATGAGTAGCACGACAACCCCGATGGCGACACGTTGATGGAGATCATGGTGTGACGCCGGTGACAAAAAGATCGTGCCGGTGCTTTGTTGATGGAGATCAAGAAGCACATGATGATGGCCATATCATGTCACTTATGAATTGCATGTGATGTTAATCCTTTATGCACCTTATCTTGCTTAGAACGACGGTAGCATTATGAGGTGATCTCTCACTAAAATTACAAGACGAAATTGTGTTCTCCCCGATTGTGCACCGTTGCGACAGTTCGTCGTTTCGAGACACCACGTGATGATCGGGTGTGATAGGCTCAACGTTCACATACAACGGGTGCAAAACAGTTGCACACGCGGAACACTCGGGTTAAACTTGACGAGCCTAGCATGTGCAGACATGGCCTCGGTACACAAGAGACCGAAAGGTCGAGCATGAATCGTATAGTTGATATGATTAGCATAGAGATGCTTAGCACTGAAACTATTCTTGACTCACGTGATGATCGGACTTGAGATAGTGGATTTGGATCTTGTACCACTCAAATGACTAGAGAGATGTACTTTTTGAGTGGGAGTTCTTAAGTAATATGATTAATTGAACTAATTGTCATGAACATAGTCTAAATGGTCTTTGCGAATTACGATGTAGCTTGCGCTATAGCTCTACTGTTTTTATATGTTCCTAGAGAAATTTTAGTTGAAAGTTGATAGTAGCAAACTTTGCGGACTGAGTCTGTAAAACTGAGGATTGTCCTCGTTGTTGCGCAGAAGGCTTATGTCCTTAATGCACCACTTGGTGTGCTGAACCTCGAGCGTCGTCTGTGGATGTTGTGAACATCCGACATACACGTTTCCGATGACTACGCGATAGTTCAATGCAAAATACTTAATGGCTTAGAAGCAAGGCGCCGAAGATGTTTTGAAACGTCACGGAACATAGTGATTTCATGCTTGTGCCCTTGTTAAGAGGTATGAGACCTCCTACAAGATTCTTTGTCCATGAAGTAAAGGAGAAAAGCTCAATCGTTGAGCGTGTGCTTAGATTGTCTGAGTACGACAATCGCTTGAATCAAGTGGGAGTTAATCTCCAGATGAGATAGTGATGGTTCTCCAAAGTCACTGCCACCAAGCTGTGAGAGCTTCGTGATGAACTATAACATGTCAAGGATAGATACGATGATCCTTGAGTGATTCGCGATGTTTGACACTGCGAAAGTAGAAGTCAAGAAGGAGCATCAATAGTTGATGGTTAGTAAAACCACTAAGTTTCAAGAAAGGCAAAGGCTGGAAGGGATACTTCGTGAAATGGCAAAACAGTTACTGCACTAGTGAAGAGACCCAAGATTAAACCCAAACCCGAGACTAAGTGCTTCTGTTATGAGGGGAACGGTCACTGAGGCGGAGCTACCCTAGATGCCTGGTAGATAAGAAGGCTGGCAAAGTCGAAAGTAGTATATTTGATATACATGATGTTGATGTGTACTTTACTAGTACTCCTAGTAGCATGAGGGTATTGGATACCGGTTCAGTTGCTAAGTGATTAGTAACACGAAATGAAAGCTACGGAATAAACGGAGACTAGCTAAAGACGAGGTGACGATACGTGTTGGAAGTGTTTTCAAGGTTGATATGATCAAACATCGCACGCTCCCTCTACCATCGGGATTGGTGTTAAACCTAAATAATTGTTATTTGGTGCTCACGTTGAGCATGAACATGATTGGATCGTGTTTATTGCAATACGATTATTCATTTAAAGAGAATAATGGTTACTCTATTTGCTTGAATAAACACCTTCAATGGTTTATTGAATCTCGATCATAGTGTTACACATGTTCATAATATTGGTGCCAAAAGATACGAAGTAATAATGATGGTACCACTTAGTTGTGGCACTGCCACTTGAGTCATGTTGGTGTAAAATGCACGAAGAAGTTCCATGCTGATGGATCTTTGTGCTCACTCATTTTTGAAACATTTGAGACATGCAAACCATACCTGTTGGTATAAACGCATGAAGAAACTCCATGTGGATGGATCATTTGGATTCATTTGATTTTGAATCACTTGAGACATCCAAATCATGCCACATGAAACAAGAGAGTAACTTGTTGGGAGTAATACATTTTTGGATGTGTGCGGTCCAATGAGTGCTGAGGCACGCAGTGGATAATGTTATATTCTTACTTCACTGACGATTTGAGTAGATACGGGAGTATTTACTTGATGAATCACAAGTATGAAATATTGAAAAGTTCAAAGCTGTTTCAGAGTGAAGATCGTCGTGACAAGAGGATAAACTGTCTACGATGTGATCATAGAGATGAATATCTGAGTTGCAATTTTTGGTACACAGTAAGACAATGTGGAAGTTGTTTCGCAAATTCATGCCACCAGAAACACCATAGTGTGATGGTGTGTCCAAACGTCATAGCCGCGACTTATTTGATATGGTGCATACTATGATGTCTCTTATCGAATTACCAGTATCATTTATGGGTTATGCATTAGAGACAACCGCATTCACTTTAAATAGGGCACCGCGTAATTCCATTGAGATGACACAGTATAGACTAAGGTATAGAGAAATCTAAGCTGTCGTTTCTTAAAAGTTTGGGGCTGCGATGCTTATGTGAAAAATTTTCAGTCTGATAAGCTCGAACCCAAAGCGGATAAATGCATCTTCATAGGATATCCAAAATAGTTGGGCGCATCTCCTATCTCAGATCCGGAAGCGAAGTGTTTGTTTCAAGAAATGGGTCCTTTCTCGAGGAATGGTTTCTCTCGAAAGAATTGAGTAGGATGGTAGTGGAACTTGATGAGGTTAGTGAACCGTCACTTCAACCAGTCTGTAGTATGGCGCAGGAAGATGTTCCTGTGGAGCCTACACCAATTGAAGTAGAAACTAATGATGGTGATCATTGAGCTTTGGATCAAGTTACTACAAACCTCGTAGGTTGACAAGGTCGCGTACTACTACAGAGTGGTACGGTAACCTTGTCTTGGAGGTCATGTTGTTTAACAACAATGAACCTACGAGTTATGGAGAAGCAATGGTGGGCCCGGATTCCGACAAATGGCTCGAGGCCATGAAATCCGAGAGAGAATCCATATGTGAGAACAAAGTATAGACTTTGGAAGAACTACTTGATGGTCGTAGGACTATTAAGTAAAGATGGATCTTTATAAGGAAGACACACGATGATGGTGAATGGTCACTGATACGTCCATTTTGCATCATGCTTTCATGTTGATATTTATCGCTTTATGGACTGTTATCATACTTTGTGGAACCTTACTTATGCCTTTTCTCTCTTATTTTGCAAGGTTTATTTGAAGAGGGAGAATACCGGCAGCTGGAATTCTGGACTGGAAAAGGAGCAAGTCTGAGTGCTCTATTCTGCGCAACTCCAAATGCCCTGAAAATCAACGTGGATTTTTTTGGATTTTAGAAAAAATACTGGGCGAAAGAAGTGTCAAAGGGGAGCAACCAGGGGCCCACAAGCCTGGTTTGCCGTGGCCTACCCCCCTGGCTGCAGCAACAGGGCTTGTGGGCACCCTGGCGGCCCACTGCCCCCTCTTTTGCTATACGAAGGGTTTCGTCCGGAAAAAAATCAGGGTGGAGCTTTTTCGTGGTTTCTCCGCCGCCACGAGGCGGAACTTGAGCATATCCAATCTAGAGCTCCGGCAGGACGATCCTGCCGGGGAAACTTCCCTCCTGGAGGGGGAAATCGTCGCCATCGTCATCACCAACACTCCTCTCGTCGGAGGGGAGGCATCTTCAACAACATCTTCATCAACACCATCTCCTCTCCAATCCTTAGTTCATCTCTTGTAACCAATCTCCATCTCGCGACTCCGATTGGTACTTGTAAGGTTGCTAGTAGTGTTGATTACTCTTTGTAGTTGATGCTAGTTGGATTACTTGGTGGAAGAGTTTATGTTCAGCTCCTTGATGCTATTCATTACACCTCTGATCATGATTATGATTATTCTTTGTGAGTAGTTACTTTTGTTCCTGAGGACATGGGATAAGTCATGCTAATAATAGTCATATGAATTTGGTAATCGTTCGGTATTTTGATATGCTGTATGTTGTTTTTCCTCTAGTGGTGTTATGTGAACATCGACTACATAACACTTCACCATATTTGGGCCTAGAGGAAGGCATTGGGGAGTAGTAAGTAGATGATGGGTTAATGGAGTGACAGAAGCTTAAACCCTAGTCTATGCGTTGCTTCGTAAGGGGCTGATTTGGATCCACTAGTTTAATGCTATGGTTAGACGTTGTCTTAATTCTTCTTTCGTAGGTGCAGATGCTTGCGAGAGGGGTTAATCATAAGTGGGATGCTTGTCCAAGTAAGGGCAGTACCCAAGCGCCGGTCCACCCACATATCAAACTATCAAAGTAACGAACGTGAATCATATGAACATAATGAAACTAGCATGACAGAAATTCCCGTGTGTCCTCGGGAGCGTTTTTCTTCTTATAAGACTTTGTTCAGGCTTGTCCCTTGCTACAAAAGGGATTGGGCCACTTGCTGCACCGTTGCTACTACTTGTTACTTGTTACTTTTCGCTTGCTACGTTTCACCTCACTACACCATCACTTGTTACTGCTACTTTCAGTGCTTGCAGTTATTACCTTGCTGAAAACCGTTTATCAGAGCCTTCTCCTCCTCGTCGGGTTCGACACTCTTACTTATCGAAAGGACTACGATTGATCCCCTATACTTGTGGGTCATCAAGACTCTTTTCTGGCACCATTTCCGGGGAGGTAAGTGCCTTTGGTAAGTGGAATTTGGTAAGGAAACATTTATATATTGTGCTGAAATTCATTGTCACTTGTAACTATGGAAACTGTTCCTTTGAGGAATTTGTTCGGGGTATATTCACCACGAACGAAACACGAGGAGTTGTTCCTCAACCTGAGGTACCTACTGAAAATATCTTTTATGAAATTCCTTCGGGTATGCTTGAGAAACTGTTGGCTAATCCTTTTACAGGAGATGGATCATCACATCTAGACTTGCATCTGATCTATGTAGGTGAAGTTTGTGGTTTATTTAATCTTGCAGGTTTGCCCGAGGATGAGTTAAAGAAGAAAGTCTTTCCTTTATCTTTGAAGGATAAGGAGTTGACATGGTATAGGTTATGTGATGATACTAGATCATGGGACTACAATCGGTTGAAATTGGAATTTCATCAAAAGTTTTATGCTATGCATTTAGTACATCGTGATCAGAATTATATTTATAACTTTTGGCCTCGTGACAGGGAAAGCATAGCTCAAGCTTGGGGGAGGCTTAAATCAATGCTATATTCATGCCCCAATCATGAGCTCGCAAGAGAAATTCTCACTCGGCTTTCCCATGAAGATCGTACCATGCTTGACACTTCTTGTACCAGTTCTTTTGTGAAGAAGGATATTGATCACAAGTGGAATTTATTGGAAAGAATCAAACATAACTCTGAAGATTGGGAGCTGGAAGAAGGTAAGGAGTCAGGTATGAATTTCCAGTTTGATTGCGTTAAATCTTTTGTTGAAACAAACACTTATAGAGATTTTAGCGCTAAGTATGGACTTGACTCTGAGATAGTAGCTTCTCTATGTGAATCTTTTGCTGCTCATGTTGATCTTCCCAAAGATAAGTGGTTTAAGTATCACCCCCTGTAGAAATCAACATAGTTAAACCCAATCTAGTTGAGGATAAAGTCATTGCCTTTAGTGATCCTACTGTTCCTTGTGCTTACACTGAGAAACCACCATACCCTGCTAGGAAAAAGGATTATTCTAAAGCTCCAACTGTGATACGTAGGGGTTACATTAGACCACTTGCACCCCCTGAGGAAATTAGAGTTGAACCTAGTGTTGCTATTATCAAAGATCTCTTAGCCGAAGACATAGATGGGCATGTTATCAAATTCTGTGAGGACTTCGCTAGAATAGCTAAACCTCACGCGAAATACAAATACGGACCTGTAGTTGGCTTGCCCGTTGTCTCTGTCAAGATAGGAGATCACTGTTACCATGGTTTATGTGATATGGGTGCTAGTGTTTGTGCAATACCCCGTTCCCTATATGATGAAATCAAAGATGAGATTGCACCTACTGAGTTAGAACCCGTTGATGTCACTATTACGCTAGCTAATAGAGATACTATCTGTCCCCTGGGAATTGTGAGAGACGTAGAAGTCCTGTGTGGTAAGACGAAGTATCCTACTGATTTCCTCGTCCTTGCTACTGCACAAGATAGCTTTTGTCCCATCATATTTGGTAGACCCTTTCTCAACACTGTCAATGCTCACATTGATTGCATTAAACAGACTGTCACTGTTAGTTTCGAGGGTGTGTCTCATGCATTTAACTTCTCCAAGTTTGGAGGACAACCCCATGAAAAAGAGTCGTCTGGTAGGGATGAAATCATTGTTCTTGCCTCTATTGCCGTACCTCCTACGGATCCTTTAGAGCAATATCTTCTTGAGCATGAAAATGATATACATATGGAGGAAAGAGATGAGATAGATAAAATTGTCTTAGAACAATATCCTATTCTCAAGAATAATCTGCCTGTTGAATTGCTTGGGGATCCTCCCCCACCAAAGGGTGATCCTGTGTTCGAGCTAAAACAGTTACCAGATACTCTTAAGTATGCCTATCTTTATGAGAAGGAGATATGTCATGTTATTATTAGTGCTCACCTCTCGAGTCACGAAGAGAAGAAGTTATTAAAAACTTTGAGGAAGCACCGTGCTGCTATTGGATATACTCTTGATGATTTAAAAGGTATTAGCCCCACTCTATGTCAGCACAAGATTAAAACCGATCCTGATTCTAAGCCAGTTGCTGATCATCAACGGAGATTAAATCCGAGGATGAAAGAGGTCATGAGAAAAGAAATATTAAAGATTGTGGAAGCAGGAATCATCTATCCTCTTGCTCATAGTGATTGGGTAAGTCAAGTACATTGCGTACCTAAGAAGGGAGGTATCACCATCGTTACTAACGATAAGGATGAACTAATCCTGCAAAGGATTATTACTGGCTATAGGATGGTGATAGACTTCCGGAAACTGAACAAGGCAACTAGGAAGGACCATTATCCTTTGTCGTTTATCGACTAGATGCTAGAAAGGCTATCTAAACACACACACTTCTGCTTTCTAGATGGTTATTCAGGTTTCTCACAAATACCTGTTGCACAATCTGGTCAAGAGAAAACCACCTTCACATGCCCCTTCGGTACCTTCACTTATAGACGCATGCCTTTTGGCTTGTGCAATGCACCTGCCACCTTTCAAAGATGTATGATGGCTATATTCTCTGACTTCTGTGAAAAGATTGTTGAGGTTTTCATGGATGATTTCTCCATTTATGGTTCTTCCTTTGACGATTGCCTCAACAACCTTGATCGAGTCTTACAAAGATGCAAAGATACCAACCTCGTCTTGAACTGGGAGAAGTGCCACTTCATGGTTAATGAAGGCATCGTCTTAGGACACAAACTCTTTGAGAGAGGCATTGAAGTTGATAAGGATAAGGTTGATGCAATTGAGAAAATGCCTTGCCCCACAGATATCATAGGTATACGAAGTTTCCTAGGTCATGCTGGTTTCTATAGAAGGTTCATTAAAGACTTCTCTAAGATTTCTAGGCCTCTTACCAACCTCTTGCAGAAGGATGTTCCTTTTGTTTTTGATGAGGCTTGTGAGGAAGCTTTCGAAATACTTAAGAAGGCTTTGATAACCGCACCTATTGTTCAACCACCTGATTGGAACTTGCCCTTTGAAATCATGTGCGATGCTAGTGATTATGCCGTTGGTGCTATTCTAGGACAAAGAGTTGACAAGAAGTTGAATGTTATTCACTATGCTAGTAAAACTCTAGACAGTGCCCAAAGAAACTATGCCACTACGGAGAAGGAGTTTTTAGAAGTCGTATTTGCATGTGAAAAGTTCAGATCTTATATAGTTGACTCCAGAGTCACTATTCACTCTGATCATGCTACTATTAAGTACCTTATGAAGAAGAAGGACGCTAAGCCTAGACTAATCAGATGGGTTCTCCTGCTACAGGAATTTGATTTGCACGTCGTTGACCGAAAGGGTGCTAATAACCCTGTAGCAGATAACTTGTCTAGGCTAGAGAATGTCCTTGATGACCCACGACCTATTGATGACAGCTTTCCTGATGAGAAATTGAATGTCATCCGCACTTCACATAGGGCACCGTGGTATGCTGATTACGCAAACTATATCGTAGCCAAACACATACCACCCAGTTTCACCTACCAGCAAAAGAAGAAATTCTTCTTTGATTTGAGATACTACTTTTGGGATGATCCTCACCTTTATAAGGAAGGAGTAGATGGTGTTATTAGACGTTGTGTGCCTGAACACGAACAGGGACAGATCCTGTAGAAGTGTCATTCCGAGGCCTACGGAGGACACCATGCTGGAGACAGAACTGCTTATAAGGTATTGCAATCAGGTTTCTATTGGCCCACTCTCTTCAAGGATGCCCGCAAGTTTGTCTTGTCTTGTGACGAATGCCAAAGAATAGGGAATATCAGTAAGCGTCAGGAAATGCCTATGAACTATTCACTTGTCATTGAACCATTTGATGTCTGGGGCTTTGATTATATGGGACCTTTCCCGAGTTCCAATGGGTATACTCACATCTTAGTTGCTATGGATTATGTCACTAAGTGGGTAGAAGATATCCCCACTAAGAATGCTGATCACCACACCTCTATTAAGATGCTTAAATAAGTCATTTTCCCAAGATTTGGAGTCCCTATATATCTGATGACTGATGGCGGTTCACACTTCATCCATGGTGTTTTCCGCAAGATGCTCGCTAAGTATGACGTCAACCACAGAGTTGCATCTCCTTATCATCCTCAGTCTAGTGGTCAAGTAGAGTTGAGTAATAGGGAGATCAAATTGATCTTACAAAAGACCGTCAATAGATCTCGAAATAATTGGTCTAGCAAACTTGATGATGCACTATCGGCTTATAGGACTGCTTATAAGAATCCCATGGGCATGTCGCCGTATAAAATTGTTTACGGTAAGGCCTGTCATTTACCTCTTGAGCTTGAACACAAAGCTTATTGGGCAATCAAAGAGCTCAACTTTGATTTCAAACTTGCCGGTGAGAAGCGGTTGTTTGATATCAGCTCATTAGATGAATGGAGGGCCCAAGCATATGAGAATGCCAAGTTGTTCAAGGAAAAGGTTAACAGATGGCACGACAAAAGAATACAAAAACGAGAGTTCAATGTACGTGATTATGTCCTGCTATACAATTACCGTTTAAGATTCTTCGCAGGCAAGCTTCTCTTTAAATGGGAAGGTCCCTACATTGTCAAGGAAGTATATCGTTCCGGTGCCATCAAAATCAATATCACAGAAGGTAATTTTTCTAGTGTGGTAAATGGGCAAAGAATCAAGCATTATATCTCTGGTACTCCCATAAATGTTGAGACCAATATCATCAATATCATAACTCCAGAGGAGTACATAAGGGATGTTTATGAGCCTGTTTCAGACCCTGAAAACCAAGAGGTATCTGTTTCGGTAAGTAATTGGACTCCGAAACATTTCCAATAGAAATTTTTCTCTGTTTTGGAATTTATGGAAAATTAGAAAAATAAAAAGTAGTCCGGAGAGTGCACGAGGTGGCCACAAGCTTGGTTGCCGCGACCTCCCCCTGGCCGCGGCAACAGAGCTTGTGGGCAGCTCGTGTGCCTCCCGGACTCCGTTTTCTTGCGGAGCACTCCTTTTGGTCCAGAAAAAATCATTATATATACGCCTGAGGGTTTTGATCTCCGTATCGCGCAGTTTTCCTCTATTTTCGTTTCGAGCCTATTTCTGCTGCAGATCTAGATCGTCATGACTTCCCCAAAAGTTCCTAAGGACAAGATCTTGAAGAAGTTCATCAATCCTTACCTCACGGAAGTGTTGCAGCACCACCAATCTATCAAGATGAGCGAGGGGATGTTGCACATCCGTGATGTTGAGAGGCCTAAGAAGACCGGAAGTGTGGAGACGAGACTCGAAGCAATGGAGCAACAAGTCTTCAAGTGCCAAGGGATGGTGGAGCATGGACTCAAAGCCAACCACATGATGATCACGGAGTTCACCAGCAATCACAAGATGGATGCCATTGACATTGGGAAACACCTCTCCAGGCCCTATGACAGGGTTGATCAACTCCAGGGCCAGATCTATGACCTGCAGAACCAAAACTGTGAGTATGAGTATAGATTTAAATCAATACGGTTGGCTGCAGATTTGAGGATTCCGGTGACTCGTTCATCCTGCCATGATGGAGCACCTATGCCTTGGAAGACGGAGGATCAGACTACTTCAACACCACCACCACCATCACCACCAAAGGAAGACAACTAAGCATTGGTATGGGCAATCCCCTTGGCTTTTGCCAAGCTTGGGGGAGTCGCCCTGGTATCGTATCACCTTTATATCTTTTGCTTTTACCTTTGTTTTAGTTCTTTCCGTTTCAGTTTTATTTCTTATCTTAGTGGAATAAGTCTTTAGTGTTTAGTTTGAGTCTTTTGCCTTCTGTCTCTCCCGATGTATTCGAGCTTGCGAGCTATATAATAAAGAGTGTCTTAGTCAAGGGCTTTGCTTTGTGCCGTGATCAAAAGTATGAAAAGAACGATAGCATGAAAGATCATGAGATGATCTTATGGAAAGTGATAGCTTCACATATAACAAGTATGATGATCGAAACTTGTTGAGAGTAGACCAACATAGACCTCAGTCATTGTTGCAATTAATAAGAAGTAATAAGGAAAGAGAGGTTCACATATAAATATATCATCTTAGACACTTTCTATAATTGTGAGCACTCACCAAACTATTACATGCCTAGAAGTAAATGTTGGACAAGGAAGACAACATAATGAATTGTGTTTGCTTGGTTCCAAACAATGTTATATGATTAGAGATCCCTTAGCATGTGGCGATTGCTTCCACCTCATATTAGCCAAAACTCCCGGACCAAGTAGAGACACTACTTGTGCATCCATAAACCTTCAACCCAGTTTTGCCATGAGTGTCCACCATACCTACCTATGGATTGAATAAGATCCCTCAAGTAAGTTGTCATCGGTGCAAGCAATAAAAATTGCTCTCTAATATGCATGATCTATTCGTGTGTGGAAAATAAGCTTTGTACGAACCTGTGATGAGGAAGACATAAAAGCGACACACTGCATAATAAAGTTCTTTATCACATGAGGCAATATAAAGTGACGTTCCTCCGCACTAAGAGGACACGCATCCAAACCTCAAAAGCGCATGACAACCTCTGCTTCCCTCTGCGAAGGGCCTATCTTGTACCTTTACTTTTTGCCCTTGTAAGAGTCATGGTGATCTTCACCAATTACTTATTTAGCCTTTTTCTTGGTGAGGTCATATGTTTGGGAAAGATCTATATTCATATATCAACTTGGAGCTGAGTACTTATGCTTTATTATTGTTGACTTTACCCTTGAGGTAAATGGTTGGGAGGCAAACTATAAGCCCCTATCTTTCTCTGTGTCCAACTGAAACTTCGATACCATGAGTACCACGTGAGTTGTAACAATTGTGGAAACCAAAAGAGATGATTGAGTATGTGAATTTGCTTTACAAGCTCTTATTTAACTCTTTCTGATAATATGAGAAATTGCAATTGCTTCAATGACTTTGGACGGTTGTTGGCCACTTCTCGGTAAGGTTTTTGTTTCATACTTTGCTTTGTGAAGGAATTTTTACTTTCCCATAAGAATCTCTATGATGCATTGCTGTTCTATGTGTGATCATGATGCCCTCATGTCCGTATTTTGTTTTATCGACACCTTCATCCCTAAACATGTGGACATGTTTTGCGTCTTGGTTTTCGCTTGAGGACAAGCGAGGTCTAAGCTTGGGGGAGTTGATACGTCCATTTTGCATCATGCTTTCATGTTGATATTTATCGCTTTATGGACTGTTATTATACTTTGTGGAACCTTACGTATGCCTTTTCTCTCTTATTTTGCAAGGTTTATTTGAAGAGGGAGAATACCGGCAGCTGGAATTCTGGACTGGAAAAGGAGCAAGTCTGAGTGCTCTATTCTACACAACTCCAAATGCCCTGAAAATCAACGTGGATTTTTTTGGATTTTATAAAAAATACTGGGCGAAAGAAGTGTCAGAGGGGAGCAACCAGGGGCCCACAAGCCTGGTTGCCGCGGCTTACCCCCCTCGCCGCGGCAACAGGGCTTGTGGGCACCCTGGCGGCCCACTGGCCCCCCTCTTTTGCTATATGAAGGGTTTTGTGCGGAAAAAAATCAGGGTGGAGCTTTTTCGTGGTTTCTCCACCGCCACGAGGCGGAACTTGAGCAGATCCAATCTAGAGCTCCGGTAGGACGATCCTGCCGGGGAAACTTCCCTCCCGGAGGGGGAAATCGTCGCCATCGTCATCACCAACACTCCTCTCGTCAGAGGGGAGGCATCTTCATCAACATCTTCATCAACACCATCTCCTCTCCAATCCCTAGTTCATCTCTTGTAACCAATCTCCGTCTCGCGACTCCGATTTGTACTTGTAAGGTTGCTAGTAGTGTTGATTACTCTTTGTAGTTGATGCTAGTTGGATTACTTGGTGGAAGAGTTTATGTTCAGATCCTTGATGCTATTCATTACACCTCTGATCATGATTATGATTATGCTTTGTGAGTAGTAACTTTTGTTCCTGAGGATATGGGATAAGTCATGCTAATAATAGTCATGTGAATTTGATATTCGTTCGGTATTTTTATATGTTGTATGTTGTTTTTTACTCTAGTGGTGTTATGTGAACGTCGACTACATAACACTTCACCATATTTGGTCCTTGAGGAAGGCATTCGGGAGTAGTAAGTAGATGATGGGTTGCTGGAGTGACAGAAGCTTAAACCCCAGTCTATACATTGCTTCGTAAGGGGCTGATTTGGATCCACTAGTTTAATGCTATGGTTAGACGTTGTCTTAATTCTTCTTTCATAGTTGCGGATGCTTGCGAGAGGGGTTAATCATAAGTGGGATGCTTTTCCTAGTAAGGGCAGTACCCAAGCGCCGGTCCACCCACATATCAAACTATCAAAGTAACGAACGCGAATCATATGAACATGATGAAACTAGCATGACAGAAATTCCCGTGTGTCCTCGGGAGCGTTTTTCTTCTTATAAGACTTTGTCCAGGCTTGTCCCTTGCTACAAAAGGGATTGGGCCACTTGCTGCACCGTTTCTACTACTAATTACTTGTTAATTTTCGCTTGCTACGTTTCACCTCACTACACCATCACTTGTTACCGCTACTTTCAGTGCTTGCAGTTATTACCTTGCTGAAAACCGTTTATCTGAGCCTTCCCCTCCTCGTTGGGTTCGACACTCTTACTTATCGAAAGGACTACGATTGATCCCCTATACTTGTGGGTTGATACGTCTCAAACGTATCTATAATTTTTGATGGTTTCACGCTGTTATCTTGTCTTCTTTGTATGTTTTATGTACCTTTTTATATATTTTTGGGACTAACTTATTAATTCAGTGCCAAGTGCCAGTTCCTGTTTTTTCCGTGTTTTTGACTCTTTTCAGATCTGATTTTGGAACGGAGTCCAAACGGAAGAAAAACCCGAAATGATTTTTTTCCCGAACGGAAGAAGTCCAGGGGGCTTTTGGGCCAAGCTAGGTGGGCTCCAGGGAGCCCACAAGCCCCCACTCCGTCACCAGGGGGGAAGCTGAAAAGGATCGAGATGGACCTAGAGGGCGGGGGGGGGGGGGGGGGTGAATAGGTACAAATCCAAATTTTAACAATTACTTAGCAATTTTAGGCTAAAGTGCGGAATGTAAGTGTAAGCCTAATAATTGCTATGACAAAGAGTAAGCTATTAGGAGTGAAGCAAGGCAAGCGGTAAACAATAAGCAAATACAAGTATGTAATAAGGGTTAACACAAGTAGAGAGTTAGGGTTAGGAATAACCGAAACTCCGAGAGAGACAAGGATGTATCCCGATGTTCACTTCCTTGGAGGGAAGCTACGTCACCGTTAGAGGGGCGGATGTTACCACGAAGGCACACCAACGCCACGAAGGCTCACCCTATTCTCCCTTTGAGATAACTCCATGAAGGCGTTTCTCAACCACTAGCGGTAAGCCTTGAGGTGGCTTCCAAACCTTCACAAACTTTCCGGGGGATATCACAATGGTTTGATTCCTCTCCGAAGACTCCTACCGCCTAGGAGTCTCCAACCTCCAAGAGTAACAAGATCACGGGGATTGCTCAAAACTTGCTCAAATCACAAATCACTTTGGTGGGAAGGAGGAGAGGGAGACGATCTTTCTTTTGATTGGAACAACACTCTAAAGGACTCACAAATGCTCTTGGGATCTAGGATTTAGTGTAGACAAGAGTGAGTGAGGAGGAAGGTGTTCTTGGATGTATCTTGGCTGTGTTGAACACCCTTTCACGAGGTGGGAGAAGAGTATATATAGTCTGGAGTGAAATCCAGCCGTTGGAGGTGCAATAAGTCACACAGGGTCCGGATGTCCGTGAGGGACCGGACGTCCGGAGGGAGTCGGACGTCCGAGACCTGTAGGCATGACTGGAGCTCAACTGAATTTATCAGCGGCCGGACGTCCGACAGGGGTCGGACGTCCGAGGCTTGTAGGTGAGCATGAACCTATTCGAATACATCAGCAGCCGGACATCCGGAAGGGGCCCGGAAGTCCGTATTATACAACACAATTTCTTCTGGTGGTGGCTTCCGGATTTTCGACGGGGGTCGGACATCCGGACCTTGGACGTCCGGAGGAGGCCGGATGTCCGAGATATAGTGCACACAAACTACTGGTGTTGGCCTCCGGATTTCCGGAGCTTGGCCGGATGTCCGGCCCTCGGACTTCCGAAGGGAGCCGGATTTCCGAGTTATAGTGTGTACAAACTACTGGTGTCTGGCTGCGGATTTCCGGAGCTTGGCCGGATGTCCGGCCCTCGGACGTCCGGAGGGAGCCAGATTTCCGAGTTATAGTGTGTACAAACTACTGGTGTCTGGCTGCGGATTTCCGAAGCCAACCGGACGTCCGGCCCTCGGACGTCCGGAGGGAGCCGGATGTCCGAGGAGATTGGACATATGTTGAATTGTAGAGAGTGGATATTATGTGATGTTTGATATGATTGTAGAGATGTGGTATGAGCAAGTTTCTCGCAAAGCCTGTGATCCCCTCTTAATAGTGCGGGATCCCTATACTCAATATCAGTAAACTCAAAAGACTATTCTACAACATCTCTTCTTAATCCCGAGTCTTCTCGAAATATAACTCACCAATCTTTTCAGGCAGCCTTTGGCACAGAAATCTTAATCTACTAAAGTACTTGCCGTCCTGAGATACATCAACAAATAGGATTAGTTTCCTATGTATGTGCTGTCATTAACACCAAAAGACAATTAGGGGCATAGCATGCACTTTCAATCTCCCCCTTTTTGGTAGTTGATGACAACATATACATAGGTCTCAAAAATATTAACCATACATTATAGTCTAGGAGATATTTTAGTACGGAGCTCCCCCTTAGGATATGCATGATAAGAAAATCGAAGCTACAAATGGATCAACATGGAAGAATAATAGATCATCATAGAAATAAAAGAGCAAGACATAATAGTCTATGATGATATCATAGCAAATGACAACCATTCATAAGTAGCCATACATGAATTGTATCCATTAAATTAAATCTCCAAAGACTAAAAATGACGAGAATAAAATTTTAACTACGATACATTACTCCCCCTTTGTCACCAAGGACCAAAAAGGGAGCCACCAATAACACCAACCAAGCTCAGAGCTCATCATCATCATCAGCCAAACCGCTGCCCCCAGCCTCGTCAAAGAACTCAGACCACTCAGGACCAGAAGGGAAGCCAAAATCAATGGAAGGAGCAGCAGGAGGGGCCTCATCATCACTCACAGTAAGATCGCCCGAGGCTCTCAGACGAGCCTTGAGGGCATTCTGAGAGGAAACTAAGCGGGAAACCACATCATGGGTTTGACCACACTGAAAGGAGACAACCTTCATCAAAGCAGAGTGAGCTTTGCCAAGGAATTTGGCAATGCGACCGAGAGACGCGGAGCTAGATGAAGGGGTGGCGACACGTGCAACAGTGCGGCGAGTGGTAGTAGAGGAAGAAGGGGCGTGCTTGGGAGCAAAATCATTTGCCATGTGAGCGGGAATGGTCCACTTGCGATGGATGTGAGTGGTAGCCACAGAGAAATCAGCAACGTGGTTAATAAGTGCCTGAATGAAAGGAGCATGAGGAAAGGCTCGCTTGAACTGAAAGCTAGCAAGCCGAATCTCATGCCATAGGAAATGGGGCACATTGATTTTGGTCTTGGGGTTCTCGAACAAGTGGTACATGATATCGATACAATAGCCACTGCAAGAACCCTTATCACCCATCTTGGGATAGATGGTGCGGATGACACACTAAAAGATAATGAAGAAAGGTGAGCGCCAGATGGATACCTGGTTAAGGTCCTTCTGGTGCTCATCCTCGTCAAGCTCACGGAGTGGTTTGAGGAGGTGTCCACACACTTCAATATTCTTAGGTGCATGGTTAGGATCATCATTATGAATTTTATGACCAGTATGGGGAAAACCCAGAGCGGCCACAAAAGTAGCATAAGTGGCTTTGAGGCGCACGTCAGAGGTCATCCAGGTGACAGTGTTGTCGGAGCCAAAATGACATGTGGCATAGAATTGGTGGATGGCAGCAGCATTATAGTCGCAATGAAAAGCAAACGGGGCGGCAAGCCCCGAAGACTCAATAAGCTCAATGGCACCCGGATATTTCGCCGGGTGCTTGCGAATATGCTCTATATCAATGTAAAGATGATTAGATAAGCCCTTAGGAACGATGACCGTGGAAAAGACGTCAACCTGGACGTTTGTGCGAAAACGTGAATCCGTAGAATCACTGCCGACCTCGTATTGATTTACGTCGTGGCGGAAAGTAAAATAGGAAGCAGCCCCAAGAGTGGTAAAGTTGGTGATATCACGACCTAACGTGGCAGGGGGCTCTAAAGAGATGCGGCGAGCTTCACCTTCAGGCTGGGCAGGAGGCGGTTGTGGCATGTAAGATGCCCTGCGAGACCCGAGCTTGGACCTTCAGCGACGGGTTGAGGAAGTTCCTCGGCGGCAATATCCTCCTCGAAGTCGGGGTCAGCATCATCAGACGGTGATGGAGACGGCGACTGCCGGGGTGGAGGACGCCGGGCAGCCCGTTTGAAGGGACGGTGTGACTCATCCGATTCCGACCCCGTGTTCATAGGGATGCGAGAGGATGCGGCGGCCACGGTCTTCCGAGCGGTGTGCTTGGTCTTGCCCATGGAGCCCTACACGGATGAAGAATCCCCAAATGAGGAACGAACAAGGAAAGACAAGGGATAAATCAAATCCACGCGAGAAAGGACGGAGGAGCAACCTGAGAGGGATCCCATAAAGGGTACGGACGGAGGAGAAGGGGATCCGCGGAGGAGATCGGTCGATCTCGAGGAGGGCGGCGTTGGGGAGGAGCTCCTCGAGCTGCTCCGAGGGCTGGCGGCGGCGGTTGGGGGAAGTGGGGCGCAGTGGATTAGGGTAAAAGACCCAGCCCCGCGCCCAGCTTTATATAGGGTCCCCGAGGCGTCGGACGTCCGGAAGGTTTTCTGGCGCCGGACGTCCGGAAGGTTTTCTGGCGCCGGACGTCCGGAGTGAGCCGGACGTCCGAGATAGAGAGGGGGGGGGGCAGTTCTGGTAATTTTGTTGTGATGATGACGAATTTCATGGTATATATATATATAAAACAAACTATGAGCACTGGTTTTCTAGAAGGATTACATGCATGAAATGATCTGTGCGTACGTTGTAAGCTTAAAAACACATAGAATTACGACGCACTCCCCCTAAATATATGCGCACATCAAGACACAACCATAATGTGAGTGTATGTATGTGTGTAAGAGTTCAAGATATGTTGTCAAGCTCCAAGATACCAAGTTCACGCCTAAGTTGACAGAACCTAGCTACGCTAAGTGGCTTGGTGAAAATGTCGGCTAACTGCATGTCGGTACCCACATGGGTAATATCAATGTCACCCTTTTGCACATGGTCTCTCAAGAAATGATACCTAATATCAATATGTTTTGTGCGAGGGTGATCAATGGGGTTTACGGAGATCTTTATGGCACTTTAATTATCACAGAGAAGAGGAACGTGTCGATACATGATACCATAATCCTTCAGTGTTTGCCTCATCCATAGCAATTGAGTAGCACAGCTTGCGGCTGCAATATATTCGGCCTCGGCCGTGGAGAGAGAAACACAGTTCTGCTTCTTCGAGGACCAACTTACCAACGAGCGTCCAAGAAACTGACATGCACCGGAAGTGGATTTCCGTCCCACTTTATCACCGGCCCAATCCGCATCAGAATACCCAATAAGATCAAACTTTGCATCCTTAGGGTACCATAAGCCTAACTTTGGGGTGTGAACAAGGTATCTAAGAATGTGCTTAACCGCCGTGTGATGGCTTTCCATAGGGGAAGCTTGAAATCTAGCACATATTCCTACACTTAACATGATGTCCGGTCTAGATGCACAAAGGTAAAGCAGTGAACCAATCATGGAGCGATAAGTAGATGGGTCAAAAGGAATACCGTTTGAGTCTTCATTTAGAACTACATCGGTGGCCATGGGTGTCTTCATTGGTTTAGCATTTGTCATATCAAATTTCTCAAGAATGTCCTTGAGATACTTAGTTTGAGACAAGAAAATCCCTTCTTGAAATTGTTGTATTTGAAAACCAAGAAAGAACTTCAAGTCCGTGTTGAGTGACATCTCAAAGGTCTTGGTCATGGAGGCCGCAAATTTCTTGCACAAATGGATGTTAGGAGAACCAAAAATGATGTCATCTACATAGATTTGGCATAAGATCAAATCATCATTTTCCCTCTTAGTAAAAAGAGTGGGATCAATCACCCCCACCACAAAGCCATCATCTAGTAGGAACTTCTTAAGATGATCGTACCAAGCACGGGGTGCTTGTTTAAGACCATAAAGTGCCTTGTGAAGTTTATATACATGGTCTTTGTGATGAGGGTCAACAAACCCAGGTGGTTGTGATACATATACCTCTTCTTGTAGAGGACCGTTAAGAAAAGCACTTTTCACATCCATTTGATGCAAGGTAAAACCATTGGAAGCAGCATAGGCCAATAAAATGCGAATGGACTCAAGACGAGCAACAGGGGCGAAAGTTTCACCAAAGTCCAAACCTTCAACTTGGGAGTACCCCTGTGCTACTAACCTTGCCTTGTTGCGTAGAACAGTCCCGTTCTCATCCTCCTTGTTCTTGAAGATCCATTTAGTTCCAATAACATTATGTTCTTCAGTTGGTCGTTCTACCAATGACCATACTTCATTGCGTGTGAAACTGTTTAGCTATTCTTGCATAGCAAGTAGCCAGTCGTTGTCACATAGTGCATCCTGAACCCTGTGTGGCACGGTACTAGAGACAAACGAAAAGTGAGCACAAAAGTTTGTTAATTGTTTACGAGTCACTCTACCTTCCGATACGCCTGTGAGGATTTGATCAATATCAACACGACCGGCCACACGTGGCATGATGGAGGTCAAGGTTTCACGAGGTTCTACTTCGTTTCCATCATCAATGTCCTCAACATATGGATCACTTATGTGCGGAGGAAGATATTCCTCATCGCGTTGCACCTGTTGAGGTTCATCATCAAGCATGCCCATACTTTGGTCTATCTCTTGAGGATCAACTTGTTCTTGAGTGTCATCTCCTACTTGATCCTCAACAACTGGCATGATGGGTGTGCTAGTATCGTGTGGAGGTACGGGTAGTGAACCGTCTTGAGGATGCGAGATGTTCTCATCATCTTCATCATCATCATGGGGTCTTTGTTCCATAGGCAAAAGTGCACCTACACCCATGTTTAAGATATCTTGTGGGGAGTCCTCTTCACCTGCATCATTTAGATCAACTTGCTCCCATGGGAGCGGTTAAATTCATCAAACGTCACGTCACAGGTTTCTATAACACATCCAGTGGATTTGTTGTAGACTCTGTAGGCGTGAGAGTTTGATCCATAGCCAACAAAAATCCCCTCAGTTGTTTTGGATTGAAATTTTCCTAACCGTTCCCGTTTGTTGAGGATGAAGCATTTGCATCCAAACACACGAAAGTACTTAACATTGGGCTTGTTCCCAGTTAGGGGCTCATACGGAGTTTTCTCCAATATTGATCGGAGGAAGAGCCGGTTTGATGCATGACATGCTGTGTTGACGGCCTCAGCCCAAAAGCTATGTGGTGACTTGTATTCATCTAACATGGACCTTGCCATTTCCACAAGTGTCCGGTTCTTCCTTTCTGCCACACCATTTTGTTGGGGAGTGTAGGGTGCAGAGTACTGATGTTCAATCCCCTCATCACTCAGAAATTCTTCTAGGGTGTAGTTCTTGAACTCAGAGCCATTATCACTTCTTACTGCCTTAATGTGCTTGTCAAACTTCCGCTGGGCTTGTTTAGCAAAATCAATGAAAGTCGCCTTTGTCTCGTCCTTGGACTTGAGAAAGAACACCCATGTATATCTTGAGTAATCATCAACAATGACTAGGCCATACTTTTTCCCTCCAAGACTTGCCCATGAAGGAGGCCCGAATAGATCCACATGAAGGAGCTCTAACGGCCACGAAGTGGATACAACGTTCTTGGGTGGATGTCTTGATTGATGTTGCTTCCCAGCTATGCATGCACTGCACACACGATCTTTCTTAAAAGAAACATTTGTTAGTCCAAGGATGTGATTACCGTTTAAGAGATTTTGAAGATTTTTCATGCCAACATGGGCGAGCCGGCGATGCCACAACCATCCCATGTCGGCCTTGGCCATTAGACAAGTTGTATGGAAAGTGCTCTCTTTCGAGAAATCAACCGTGTAAAGGTTGCCATCCAACTCTCCAACAAAAGCCACTTCAAGAGTGTCTCTCTTAAAGACTTTCACATCCGTTAGTCCAAATAGTGTGTCATAACCGACGGAAGCCAATTGGCGAACTGAAAGTAAATGATATTGAAGAGATTGAACAAGCATGACATTTGCAATAGACATGTCATTAGTGATTGCCACCTTGCCCAACCCAATTACCTGCCCTTTCGACCCTCCACCAAATACAATGCTCATGTATGGTCGAATGGCTTGCATGAAGTCATAGAGCAAGTTACTATATGCGGTCATATGATTGGTGCATCCACTGTCGATCACCCATTTTGCTCCACCGGAGAAAATAGCCTGTAAAGAATTAAGACTTGGTTTGAGGTACCTATTTTGTCATGGGGCCTTTCACATTAGTTACAAGAGTCTTAGGGACCCAAATAGCATAGAATCGAAATGCATTACGGGGACCAACGAATTTAGCATAGACCTCTCCTTCCTTTGATTTGCGTAGTACATAGGATGGCGTCATGAATTCGGTTGTCTTGTTGTGAGCAGACGGACCCCTAGTGGCCGATCCACTCACAACCTTACCTTTCTCCGTGTGTCCCTCTGGTACAAATATTTCCTTAAGAGGAGTGGTACACTTCAGAGGAGATGCACTTTTCTTGGCAGTACTTGGGTTGAACCCAAGCCCTTCCTTTGCGACACCTCCATTGTGTCAACTTAAGATCTCATTGAGAGTCTTTTGTCCTTGTGCACATGTCATGAGACCTCTGTCTAGCTGTGCCCTTAATAAACAGTTTTCCTCACGGATAGATGTCAGTTCACTACTAGGGTTAGTAGTGCAGGTATCAACATTGATAATAGGTGAGGAGTAGGCCTTAGCTAGAGTGTCAAGATAAGTGACCTTAAGTGCCTCAAAGCTCTTTGTAAGAGCAGTGAGTTTTTCTTCCTTGTCTTTGAGAGACAAGGATAGACGCTCACAGTCCTTAGAAAGAGAAGCATGAGAGTTCACAAGTTGGTCTTTATCATTTAGTAATTCTCTGCACACATTTTCAGCCTTTTTCAAGGAGGCAAGATCATTAGCATGTTTATCAAGGTTTTCACCTACTTTTGAACATAATGCATCATTTTGTGCTTCCTCATAAAGGACTTTCTGCTCAAGGAGTTCATTTCTCTCCTTCTCCTCAGTGACGAGGGTTTCGAGTTCCTTGATGGTATTGGTGTGCTTACTCACCATTTCCATAAGTATACGAAACATATTGAGCTTCTTTCCTTTGAGAGAGCCCATAAATTTGTTCATTTTAGCAAACATGGGATGATCTAAATCGTTATCCTCATAATGATCTTCCGCATCAAGATACTCATCAAAAGGGGTAGAAGCTAGACTGAAGGAGTTTAGCCGTGGGGTTACCTTAACCTTATCATGGGAGCTTTGGTCTTCCCTATCTCCCATGGCAGTCTTTGCCATCAAACACTTGTGAGCGTTGCCCTTGTAGTCCTTCATATAGTTGTAGTGAACAACATCACCACTTTTGTTGACTAGCCTCAAAGTACTCTGTGTATCTTGAGCTACTCCGGCAACTCCACCAACATCTTCTGGATCTGATTCTTCTTGAGCAACCATTGCTCTTCCATCTGTCCTTTTGGACTTGGAGTTCATGGGTTTTGGTAACTTCTTCTTTACGAAGGTCTTTGGAAACCTTGGTTTGTCTTCTCTCTTCTCATAAGGGCAGTCGTTGGAGAAGTGGTTGGTTTCCTCACAGTTATAGCATTTTCTTACCTTCTTCTTTGGAAATCTTCCCTTGAACTTCCCTGCACTGAACTTCTTCACAAAGAGGGCAATGTCCTCAAAAGATGGGCTTTCATCAGAGTCAACATCATCACCATCTTGACAGTCATCATCACCTTCTTCTTCTTCACTTTCTTCTTCGTCATACTCATGCTTGGCTTTCAAAGCAAGGTTGATCTTTGATGTTGAAGTGCCATGCATGGCTAGGTGCTTTGTTGCATTTGCCTTTGACTCTTCAAATAGTTGGAAAGTGGATATGATGTCATCCGGAGTCATTTCTTTGAAGGCATGATGCTGTCTCATGTCCCATACCATTTGATGGTGATATGGAGCAAGAGCGTGAAGTAACTTGTCCACAAGAAATCTCTTGGTCAAATTGAAACCATCTTGCGTCTTGTCACAGTCACATGACTCAATGTCTGCGGCGAGAGTCATGAGCCGTTCTAGTAGTTGCTTGGGAGATTCACCCTTTTCCATACAGAAATTCTGTAATTGCCCCTTGGCAATTTCATATTGAGCAAGCCGAAGAGTGGAGGTACCGGTCTTGGTCCTTATGATGCTGTCCCACAATTCCTTGGCACTTGTGATGTGAATGTAAGGTCTTCGTTGCTTGTCATTCATCCCCTTTCTTATGCACATGATTGCAGTGTCATTGAGATGCTTGTCATAAGTTTCTCTGGGCGTGAGGCATCTTGGATCAACAGGATTGTACCCATGCTCGAGGATGTCTAGCATCTCATCATTGGCGTACCTAAGATGATCCTGCATACCAACTCTCCACAAAGCAAAATCGGAATTGTCATCAAGCAAGGGAGGTTTTCCTCCAGGATTGTACTTTTGTTTCTCAATTTGAGACTTAGCATAAAGCCATGGAACACTGGTTTGGTTCCTCTCCGGAGGAGGTTGGCCAAATGAAGTACCATGCACGTGGGGCCCTAAGGCCCTCGGGGACATGGTTGTCCCCGTGGTTAGTGCTGCTAGTCTCATTTGGATCATGGACTCAAGAGAAGCATCATGCTCCTATTTTTCCTTGGCAAGGGCCCGTTCCAGGTCCTCAGAGGTGAAAGACTTGACTTCCGCGGAAATCCCGTCCCTCTGCACTGGAGCTACTGCAGCTCGATCCATGTCCATCTCGCTCTAGGGCGGTTAAGCCACACAAATAGAGCACGAGGCTCTGATACCAATTGAAAAGGATCGAGATGGACCTAGAGGGGGGGGGGTGAATAGGTACAAATCCAAATTTTAACAATTACTTAGCAATTTTAGGCTAAAGTGCGGAATGTAAGTGTAAGCCTAATAATTGCTATGACAAAGAGTAAGCTATTAGGAGTGAAGCAAGGCAAGCGGTAAACAATAAGCAAATGCAAGTATGTAATAAGGATTAACACAAGTAGAGAGTTAGGGTTAGGAATAACCGAAACTCCGAGAGAGACAAGGATGTATCCCGATGTTCACTTCCTTGGAGGGAAGCTACGTCACCGTTAGAGGGGCGGATGTTACCACGAAGGCACACCAACGCCACGAAGGCTCACCCTATTCTCCCTTTGAGATAACTCCATGAAGGCGTTTCTCAACCACTAGTGGTAAGCCTTGAGGTGGCTTCCGAACTTTCACAAACTTTCCGGGGGATAACACAATGGTTTGATTCCTCTCCGAAGACTCCTACCGCCTAGGAGTCTCCAACCTCCAAGAGTAACAAGATCACGGGGATTGCTCAAAACTTGCTCAAATCACAAATCACTTTGGTGGGAAGGAGGAGAGGGAGACGATCTTTCTTTTGATTGGAACAACACTCTAAAGGACTCACAAATGCTCTTGGGATCTAGGATTTAGTGTAGACAAGAGTGAGTGAGAGGAAAGGTGTTCTTGGATGTATCTTGGCTGTGTTGAACACCCTTTCACGAGGTGGGAGAAGAGTATATATAGTGTGGAGTGAAATCCAGCCGTTGGAGGTGCAATAAGTCACACAGGGTCCGGACGTCCGGAACTTGCCGGACGTCCGGGCGTCCGTGAGGGACCGGACGTCCGGAGGGAGTCGGACGTCCGAGACCTGTAGGCATGACTGGAGCTCAACTGAATTTATCAGCGGCCGGACGTCCGACAGGGGTTGGGCCGTCCGAGGCCTGTAGGTGAGCCTGAACCTATTCGAATACATCAACAGCCGGACATCCGGAAGGGGCCCGGAAGTCCGTATTATACAACACAATTTCTTCTGGTGGTGGCTTCCGGATTTCCGACGGGGGTCGGACATCCGGACCTCGGACGTCCTGAGGAGGCCGGATGTCCGAGATATAGTGCACACAAACTACTGGTGTTGGCCTCCGGATTTCCGGAGCTTGGCCGGATGTCCGGCCCTCGGACTTCTGGATGGAGCCGGATTTCCGAGTTATAGTGTGTACAAACTACTGGTGTCTGGCTGCGGATTTCCGGAGCTTGGTCGGATGTCCGGCCCTCGGACGTCCCGAGGGAGCCGGATTTCCGAGTTATAGTGTGTACAAACTACTGGTGTGTGGCTGCGGATTTCCGAAGCCAACCGGACGTCCGGCCCTCGGACGTCCGGAGGGAGCCGGATGTCCGAGGAGATTGGACATATGTTGAATTGTAGAGAGTGGATATTATGTGATGTTTGGTATGATTGTAGAGATGTGGTATGAGCAAGTTTCTCGCAAAGCCTGTGATATCCTCTTAATAGTGCGGGATCCCTATACTCAATATCAGTAAACTCAAAAGACTATTCTACAGCATCTCTTCTTAATCCCGAGTCTTCTCGAAATATAACTCACCAATCTTTTCAGGCAGCCTTTGGCACAGAAATCTTAATCTACTAAAGTACTTGCCGTCCTGAGATACACTCAACAAATAGGATTAGTTTCCTATGTATGTGCTGTCATTAACACCAAAAGACAATTAGGGGCATAGCATGCACTTTCAGAAGCGGCGATGGGCAGGCTTGTGGCCTCCCTGGCCGCCCCCTGACCTAGGTCTTGCGCCTATATATTCCCAAATATTCCGCAAAAAATCAGGGGAGCCTCGAAAATACTTTTCCGCCGCCGCAAGCTTCCCTTCCCGGTGCCCTGCCGGAGGGGACTTTGGAGGTGGAGGGCTTCTTCATCATCATCATCGCCCCTCCAATGACTCGTGAGTAGTTCACTTCAGACCTACGGGTCCGTAGTTAGTAGCTAGATGGCTTCTTCTCTCTCTTGGATCTTCAATACAAAGTTCTCCATGATCTTCATGGAGATCTATCCGATGTAATCTTCTTTGGCGGTGTGTTTGTCGAGATCCGATGAATTGTGGACTTGTGATCAGATTATCTATGATATATATTTGAGTCTTTTGATTTCTTATATGCATGATTTGATATCCTTGTAAGTCTCTCTGAGTCTTGGGTTTTGTTTGGCCAACTAGATCTATGATTCTTGCAATGGGAGAGGTGCTTGGTTTTGGGTTTTGCCATGTGGTGACCTTTCCCAGTGACAGTAAGGGCAGCAAGCACATCAAGCAGTTGCCATCAAGGGTAAAAAGATGGGGTTTTCATCATTGGTTTGAGATTACCCCTCTACATCATGTCATCTTGCTTAAGGCGTTACTCTGTTCTTATGGACTTAATACACTAGATGCAGGCTCGATAGCGGTTGACGTGTGGAGTAATAGTAGTAGATGCAGAAAGTATCGGTCTACTTGTTTCAGACGTGATGCCTATAGAAATAATCATTGCATAGATATTGTCACGACTCTGCACAGTTCTATCAATTGCTCGACAGTAATTTGTTCACCCTCCGTCTACTTGCTTTCATGAGAGAAGCCACTAGTAAACACTACGGCCCTCGGGTCTATTCACATCCATCATTTACAACTCCGCTTTTACTTTGCTTTGTTAGTTTGTGGCTTTGAGTTCTCACTTGGCAAACAATCTATAAGGGATTGACAACCCCTTCATAGCGTTGGGTGCAAGCTTTTTGTGTTTGTGCAGGATCTTGAGATACTCTTCCGCCGGATTGATACCTTGGTTCTCAAACTGAGGAAAATACTTACCGTCGCTGTGCTACATCACCCTTTCTGCTTTGAGGGAACACCAACGCAAGGCTCCAAGGCCACGGGGGAAATCCTTTGCATACTTGCCTAGGAAGTCCCTTAAGGCGTAGCCGCAGCTGAAGGATTCCTGGTGCCGTCGACACAACTATTTATGGCGCCGTTGCAAGGGATACACAACATCCATCAGAAGTATTTCTGGCGCCGTTGCAAGGGATACACAACAGCCATCAGAAGTATTTCTGGCGCCGTTGCCGGGGAGGAGAAATCAAGATCTATCCAAGTAGGTCTCACAAACTCATCTCTTTCATTTACTTTTGTTGCCACTTGCCTCTCGTTTTCCTCTCCCCCACTTCACATTTGCCGTTTTCATTTGCCTTTCTCCTTCGCCGTTTTCTTTTGCCTTTTTTCGTTCGCCCTTTTCTCTCGCTCACTTTCTGTTCGCTTGTGTGCCATGTGCCCTCAATATGCTTGCATCTTCGCTTGCTGAAAATCTAGTGATATGGATCCTCATCCACTTGCTAGTCTCTTTAAGAGACCCACTCGTGTGGAACAAATTGCTAGTGAGTTGAGGGCAATTGACTATTTCTTTGGAGTTTTGCGTAAGATGCGTGAATCTGAAAATTGTGAGGAAGAAATTCATGAAGTGATTCACGAGGGCTCCTTGGATGAAAATCATGACTGCAATGATTTCACTATAAATCCTATTAGTGACAATCATGCTAAAAATATGCAAAACCCTAAGCTTGGGGATGCTAGTTTTGCTTTGTCCACTACTTGTTGCAATAATCATGATTGGGGTGATGATCTTTCTTATGATAATTCCACTATTTTTGATGAGTGTCAACTTTGCATGCATGTGGATCATGAAAATAACATCCTATGGGATAGCTATATTGTTGAATTTGAATATGATCCCACATGTAATTGCTATGAGAGAGGAAAATATTTTGGTAGGAACTTTCATGTTACCAAATCACCTCTCGTGATGTTGAGATTGCTCTTGTCTCTTTCTTCTTCCTTGCATATGGAAACTATTGGTTGTTTTGCCAAAAAAAATTACTATAAAATGCCTATGCATAGGAAGTATGTTAGACTTAGATGTGATTTTCACATGCTTTAGGATGCTCTCGTTGTGTTTCAATTCTTATCTTTTGTGAGAGCATCATCGAATGCCTAGCTAAGGGCGTTAAACAAAAGCGCTTGTTGGGAGGCAACCCAACGAATCTATCCTTTTTCTTTCTGTTTTGTGTTTTCCACACTTTCATAATTCTGTTATGATTGTGTTTCTTTTTGCGTTTGTGCCAAGCAAAACCGTTATGATTAGACTTGGGGATGATCGTTTGGTCACGCTGGAAAAGACATAAACTTTCTGCTCACGAAAAGATTTTTTTTTTCTGTAAGAGATTTTGAGTTGATTCTTTTTTCTGCCGATTGCTATGCAAATTCTTCATACTTTCATAATTTTTCAGAATATTTGAAGTACAAGAGGTATACGAAACATACAAATTGCTACAGACTGGTCTGCTGTTAACAGATTCTGTTTTTGTTGTGTTGGTTGCTTATTTTGATGAAACTGTGGATAGTATCGGGGGGTATTAGCCATGGAAGATTGAAAGTACAGTAACCCAACATCAGCACAAGTAGAATTTAAGTTTGCTACAGTATCTAAGGAAGTGGTGGTTTTATTTCTTGTACTAATATTATCACGAGTTTCTGTTTAAGTTTCGTGTTGTGAAGTTTTCAAGTTTTCGATGAAGTTCTTATGGACAAAAAGATAAAGAGTGGCAAGAGCTCAAGCTTGGGGATGCCCAAGGCACCCCAAGAGATTCAAGGATGCCGTAAAAGCCTAAGATTGGGGATGCCCCGGGAAGGCATCCCCTCTCTCGTCTTCAATCCATCGGTAACGTTACTTGGGGCTATATTTTTATTCACCACATGTTATGTGTTTTTACTTGGAGTGTCTTGTATCGTAGGAGTCTTTTATTTTTTTGTGTCACAATCATCCTTGCTGCACACCTAGAGAGAGAGACATGCACTCACCGTGATTTTTTCGAGCTTCACTTATATCTTTTGGTAGACAATTCAGCTCACATGTGCTTCACTTATATCTTTTGAGCTAGATACTTTTGCTCTATGTGCTTCACTTATATCTTTTAGAGCACAACAGTGCGTGGCTTGGTAGTTGATCCATGCTTTGAAAGTAGTCTCAAAAGGGGTAGTTATCCAAAGGGATACGAAAACTTCCACCTTCATGTGCATTGAATAGTTAGAGAAGTTTGATTCATCTCAATTAGTTTTGAGTTGTGGTTATGGTAATATTGAAGTCATGCTAGTAAGGTGTTGTGGATCTAGAAATACTTGTGTTGAAGTTAGTGATTCACGTAGCATGCACGTATGGTGAACCGCTATGTGATGAAATCTGAGCATGACTAGTCTATTGATTGTCATCCTTTGCGTGGCGGTCGGGATCGCGTGATGGTTTATACCTACCAACCCTTCCCCTAGGAGTATGCATTGAATGCTTTGTTTCGATTACTAATAAAACTTTTGCAACAAGTATATGAGTTCTTCATGACTAATGTTGAGTCCATGGTTTAGATGCACTTTCACCTTCCACCATCACTATCTTCTTAGTGCCGCGCAACTTTCGCCGGTGCACAAAACCCACCATTAGCCTCCCTCAAAACAGCCACCATACCTACCTATTATGGCTTTTGCAAAGTCATTCCGAGATATATTGCCATGCAACTACCACCATGATATGTGACACCACGTCTACATTGCCATTGCATGATCGTAAGATAGCTAGCATGATGTTTCCATTGATGTCTATGCCATGCTAGATCATTGCCACGGTCCACTACCGAAGGCATTCCATATAGAGTCATAGTTGCTCTAAGTTTTGAGTTGAAAGTGTGATGATCATCATTATTGGAGCATTGTCCCATGTGAGGAAATAAAAGAGGCCAAAGAAGCCCATAAAAAAAGAGGCCAAAGAGCCCACCAAAAAAAAGATGAGAGAAAAAGAGAGAAGGGACAATGCTACCACCTTTTCCACACTTGTGCATTTTGAGCACCATGATCTTCATGATTGAGAGTCTCTCGTTTTGTCACCACCATATAGCTAGTGGGAAATTCTCATTATATAACTTGGCTTGTATATTCCAATGATAGGCTTCCTCAAAATTTCCTTAGGTCTTGCGCCTATATATTCCCAAATATTCCACAAAAAATCAGGGGATCCTCGAAAATACTTTTCCGCCGCCGCAAGCTTCCGTTTCCGCGAGATCTCATTTGGAGACCCTTCCCGGCGCCCTGCCGGAGGGGACTTTGGAGGTGGAGGGCTTCTTCATCATCATCATCGCCCCTCCAATGACTCGTGAGTAGTTCACTTCAGACCTACGGGTCCGTAGTTAGTAGCTAGATGGCTTCTTCTCTCTCTTGGATCTTCAATACAAAGTTCTCCATGATCTTCATGGAGATCTATCCAATGTAATCTTCTTTGGCGGTGTGTTTGTCGAGATCCGATGAATTGTGGACTTGTGATCAGATTATCTATGACATATATTTGAGTCTTTGTTGATTTCTTATATGCATGATTTGATATCCTTGTAGGTCTCTCCGAGTCTTGGGTTTTGTTTTGCCAACTAGATCTATGATTCTTGCAATGGGAGAAGTGCTTGGTTTTGGGTTCTCCCATGTGGTGACCTTTCCCAGTGACAGTAGGGGCAGCAAGGCACACATTAAGCAGTTGCCATCAAGGGTAAAAGATGGGGTTTTTATCATTGGTTTGAGATTACCCCTCTACATCATGTCATCTTGCTTAAGGCGTTACTCTGTTCTTATGGACTTAATACACTAGATGCATGCTGGATAGCGGTCGACGTGTGGAGTAATAGTAGTAGATGCAGAAAGTATCGGTCTACTTGTTTCGGACGTGATGCCTATAGAAATAATCATTACATAGATATCGTCACGACTCTGCACAGTTCTATCAATTGCTCGACAATAATTTTTTCACCCTCCATCTACTTGCTTTCATGAGAGAAGCCACTAGTAAACACTACGCCCCCCAGGTCTATTCACATCCATCGTTTACAACTCCGATTTTACTTTGCTTTGTTAGTTTGTTGCTTTCAGTTCTCACTTGGCAAACAATCTATAAGGGATTGACAACCCCTTCATAGCGTTGGGTGCAAGATTTTTGTGTTTGTGCAAGATCTTGAGATACTGTTCCACCGGATTGATACCTTGGTTCTCAAACTGAGGGAAATACTTACCGTCGCTGTGCTACATCACCCTTTCCGCTTCGAGGGAACACCAACGCAAGGCTCCATGTCCACGGGGGAAATCCTTTGCATACTTGCGTAGGAAGTCCCCTAAGGCGTAGCCGTAGCTGAAGGATTCCTGGTGCCGTCGACACAACTATTTGTGGCGCCGTTGCAAGGGATACACAACAACCATCATGGGTCATCAGTCACCATTAAGAAAAGCTCAACTTGTCGCAAAGATGTTTTCGACAAAATCAAAGAGTTGGCTATGATGTGACTTTCTCACTCGTAGCGATGCTAAAAGTTTGTTGGAATTATGTTAGTAGTTGCTGCATTATTTGTGAAATATTGCACATAGAAGTCAAAACATTGTTTCCTCGACAGTTTCCTTGAGGAAAGATTGTATGTGATACAATCAAAATGTTTTGTCGATCCTAAGGATACTAACAAGTATGCAAGCTCCAGCGATCCTTTTATGGATTGGTGCAAGCATCTCGGTGTTGGAATATATGCTTTGATGAGTTGATCAAAGCTTTTGGGTTTATGCAAGGTTTGTGAGAAACTTGTATTTCCAAAGAAGTGAGTGGGAGCACTATAGCATTTCTGATAAGTATATGTGGTTGACATATTGTTGATCAGAAGTAATGTAGAATTTCTGTGAAGCATAAAAGGTTGTTTGAAAGGAGTTTTTCAAAGGAATACCTGGATTGAGCTACTTGAACGTTGAGCATCAAGATCTATGGAGATAGATCAAAACGCTTAATAGAAGTTTCAACAAGATGCATGCCTTGACAAGTTTTTGAAGGAGTTCAAAATAGATCAGCAAAGAAGGAGTTCTTGACTGTGTTGTAAGGTGTGAATTTGAGTAAGACTCAAAACCTGACCACGGAAGAATAAAGAGAATAGACGAAGGTCGTCTTCTATGCCTTAGCCGTAGACTCTAAAGTATGCCATGCTGAGTACCACACCTGATGTGTGCCTTGCAGCAAGTCTGTTAAGAGGTACAGAGAGTGATCCAGGATTGAAGCACTGATCAGCGGTCAAAGTTATCCTTAGTAACTAATGGACTAAGGAATTTTTCTCGATTATGGAGGTGTTTAAAGAGTTCGTCGTAAAGGGTTACGTCGATGCAAACTTTGACACTAATTCGAATAACTATGAGTAGTGAAACAGATTCGTATAGTAGAGTAGATATTTGGAATATTTCCGAATAGCACGTACTAGCAGCATCTATAAGATGACATAAAGATTTGTAAAGAACACACAGATCCGAAAGTTTTAGAACCGTTGACTAAAACCTCTCTCACGAGCAAGAGGTGATCAGACCCCAGAACTATATGGGTGTTGGATTCGTTAGAATCACATGGAGATGTGAACTAGATTATTGACTCTAGTGCAAGTGGGAGACTGTTGGAAATATGCCCTAGAGGCAATAATAAATTAGTTATTATTATATTTCTTTGTTCATGATAATCGTTTATTATCCATGCTATAATTGTACTGATTGGAAACACAATACTTGCGTGGATACATAGACAAAACACTGTCCCTAGTAAGCCTCTAGTTGACTAGCTCGTTGATCAAAGATGGTCAAGGTTTCCTGACCATAGGCAAGTGTTGTTACTTGATAAAGGGATCACATCATTAGGAAAATCATGTGATGGACTAGACCCAAACTAATGAACGTAGGATGTTGATCGTGTCATTTTGTTGCTACTATTTTTCTGCGTGTCAAGTATTTATTCCTATGACCATGAGATCATATAACTCACTGGCACCGGAGGAATGCTTTGTGTGTATCAAACGTCACAACGTAACTGGGTGACTATAAAGATGCTCTACAAGTATCTCCGAAGGTGCCCGTTCAGTTAGTATGGATCAAGACTGGGATTTGTCACTCCGTGTGACGGAGAGGTATCTCGGGGCCCACTCGATAATACAACATCACACACAAGCCTTGCAAGCAATGTGACTTAGTGTAAGTTACGGGATCTTGTATTACGGAACGAGTAAAGAGACTTGCTGGTAAACGAGATTGAAATAGGTATGCAGATACTGATGATCGAATCTCGGGCAAGTAACATACCGAAGGACAAAGGGAATGACATACGGGATTATATGAATCCTTGGCACTGAGGTTCAAACGATAAGATCTTCGTAGAATATGTAGGATCCAATATGGGCATCCAGGTCCCGCTATTGGATATGGACCGAGGAGTCCCTCGGGTCATGTCTACATAGTTATTGAACCCGCAGGGTCTGCACACTTAAGGTTCGACGTTGTTTTATGCGTATTTGAGTTATATGGTTGGTTACCGAATGTTGTTCGGAGTCCCGGATGAGATCACGGATGTCACGAGGGTTTCTGGAATGGTCCGGAGATGAAGATTGATACATAGGATGACCTCATTTGATTACCGGAAAGTTTTCGGCATTACCGGGAATGTACTGGGAGTGACGAATGGGTTCCGGATGTTCACCGGGGGAGGGGGGGCAGCCCACCCCGGGGAAGCCCATAGGACTTATGTTGGGGAACGTCGCATGGGAAACAAAAATTTTCCTACGCGCACGAAGACCTATCATGGTGATGTCCATCTACGAGAGGGGATGAGTGATCTACATACCCTTGTAGATCGTACAGCAGAAGCGTTAGGGAACGCGGTTGATGTAGTGGAACGTCCTCACGTCCCTCGATCTGCTCCGCGAACAATCCCGCGATCAGTCCCACGATCTAGTACCGAACGGACGGCACCTCCGCGTTCAGCACACGTACGGCTCGACGATGATCTCGGCCTTCTTGATCCAGCAAGAGAGACGGAGAGGTAGAAGAGTTCTCCGGCAGCGTGACGGCGCTCCGGAGGTTGGTGATGACCTTGTCTCAGCAGGGCTCCGCTCGAGCTCCGCAGAAACGCGATCTAGAGGAAAAACTATGGAGGTATGTGGTCGGGCAGCCGTGAGAAAGTCGTCTCAAATCTGCCCTAAAAGCTCCATATATATAGGAGGAGGGAGGGGGACCTTGCCTTGGGGTCCAAGGGACCCTCAAGGGGTCGGCCGAGCCAAGGGGGGGAGGACTCCCCCCCCAAACCGAGTTGGACTTGGTTTGGTGGGAGGAGTCCCCCTCCCTTCCCACTTCCTCCCTCTTTTTTTTTCTTTTCCTTTGATTTCTTTTTCTTGGCGCATAGGCCCCCTTGGGGCTGTCCCACCAGCCCACTAAGGGCTGGTGTGTCCCCAAAAAGCCTACGGGCTTCCCCGGGGTGGGTTGCCCCCCCCGGTGAACTCCCGGAACCCATTCGTCATTCCCGGTACATTCCCGGTAACTCCGAAAACCTTCCGGTAATCAAATGAGGTCATCCTATATATCAATCTTCGTTTCCGGACCATTCCGGAAACCCTTGTGACATCCGTGATCTCATCCGGGACTCCGAACAACATTCGGTAACCAACCATATAACTCAAATACGCATAAAACAACGTCGAACCTTAAGTGTCCAGACCGTGCGGGTTCGAGAACTATGTAGACATGACCCGAGAGACTCCTCGGTCAATATCCAATAGCGGGACCTGGATGCCATATTGGATCCTACATATTCTATGAAGATCTTATCGTTTGAACCTCAGTGCCAAGGATTCGTATATTCCCGTATGTCATTCCCTTTGTCCTTCGGTATGTTACTTGTCCGAGATTCGATCGTCAGTATCCGCATACCTATTTCAATCTCGTTTACCGACAAGTCTCTTTACTCGTTCCGTAATACAAGATCCCGCAACTTACACTAAGTTACATTGCTTGCAAGGCTTGTGTGTGATGTTGTATTACCGAGTGGGCCCCGAGATACCTCTCCGTCATACGGAGTGACAAATCCCAGTCTTGATCCATACCAACTCAACTAACACCTTCGGAGATACCTGTAGAGCATCTTTATAGTCACCCAGTTACGTTGCGACGTTTGATACACACAAAGCATTCCTCCGGTGTCAGTGAGTTATATGATCTCATGGTCATAGGAATAAATACTTGACACGCAGAAAACAGTAGCAACAAAATGACACGATCAACATGCTACGTCTATTAGTTTGGGTCTAGTCCATCACGTGATTCTCCCAATGACGTGATCCAGTTATCAAGCAACAACACCTTGTTCATAATCAGAAGACACTGACTATCATTGATCAACTGGCTAGCCAACTAGAGGCATGCTAGGGACGGTGTTTTGTCTATGTATCCACACATGTAAAAGAGTCTTCATTCAATACAATTATAGCATGGACAATAAACTATTATCTTGATACAGGAATTATAATAATAACTATACATTTATTATTGCCTCTAGGGCATAATTCCAACAGTCTCCCACTTGCACTAGAGTCAATAATCTAGCTCTCACATCACCATGTGATTCACATTGTAATAAATCTAACACCCATACAGTTCTGGTGTCGATCATGTTTTGGCCGTGGAAGAGGTTTAGTCAGCGGGTCTGCTACATTCAGATCCGTGTGCACTTTGCATATATTTACGTCCTCTTCCTCAACGTAGTCGCGGATGAGGTTGAAGCGTCGTTTGATGTGTCTGGTCTTCTTGTGAAACCGTGGTTCCTTTGCTAAGGCAATGGCACCAGTGTTGTCACAGAACAAGGTTATTGGATCCAGTGCACTTGGCACCACTCCAAGATCCGTCATGAACTGCTTCATCCAGACACCCTCCTTAGCCGCCTCCGAGGCAGCCATGTACTCCGCTTCACATGTAGAATCTGCTATGACGCTTTGCTTGGAACTACACCAGCTTACTGCACCCCCATTAGGAATAAATACGTATCCGGTTTGCGACTTAGAGTCGTCCGGATCTGTGTCAAAGCTTGCATCGACGTAACCTTTTACGGCGAGCTCTTCGTCACCTCCATACACGAGAAACATCTCCTTAGTCCTTTTCAGGTACTTCAGGATATTCTTGACCACTGTCCAGTGATCCACTCCTGGATTACTCTGGAACCTACCCGCCATACTTATGGCCAGGCTAACATCTGGCCTAGTGCACAACATCGCATACATGATAGAACCTATGGCTGAAGCATAAGGGACGGAGCGCATATGCTCTCTATCTTCATCAGTTGCTGGGCACTGAGTCTTACTCAATCTCGTACCTTGTAACACTGGCAAGAACCCTTTCTTGGACTGTTCCATTTTGAACCTCTTCAAAACTTTATCAAGGTATGTGCTTTGTGAAAGTCCTATCAGGCGTTTTGATCTATCCCTATAGATCTTAATGTCTAGAATGTAAGCAGCTTCTCCTAGGTCCTTCATAGAGAAACTTTTATTCAAGTAACCTTTTATGCTCTCTAATAACTCCACGTTGTTTCCAATCAGCAATATGTCATCCACATATAATATTAGAAACGCCACAGAGCTCCAACTCACTTTCTTGTAAATACAAGATTCTCCAACCACTTGTATAAACCCAAATGCTTTGATCACCTCATCAAAGCGTTTGTTCCAACTCCGAGATGCTTGCACCAGTCCATAAATGGATCGCTAGAGCTTGCACACCTTGTTAGCACTCTTAGGATCGACAAAACCTTCGGGTTGCATCATATACAACTCTTCCTTAAGGAAACCGTTAAGGAACGCCGTTTTGACATCCATCTGCCAGATTTCATAATCGAAAAATGCAGCTATTGCTAACATGATTCTGACGGACTTAAGCATCGCTACGGGTGAGAAAGTCTCATCGTAGTCAACTCGTGGAACTTGTGAAAAACCCTTTGCCACAAGTCGAGCTTTATAAACGGTCACATTACCGTCAGCGTCCGTCTTCTTCTTAAAGATCCATTTGTTCTGAATAGCCTTGCGGCCCTCAGGTAGTATCTCCAAAGTCCACACTTTGTTCTCATACATGGATCCTATCTCAGATTTCATGGCTTCTAGCCATTTGTTGGAATCTGGGCCCACCATTGCTTCTTCATAATTTGCAGGTTCATTGTTGTCTAACAACATGATTGACAAGACGGGATTACCGTACCACTCTGGAGCAGCACGTGATCTCGTCGACCTGCGTGGTTCAACAGAAACTTGAACTGGAGTTTCATGATCATCATCATTAACATCCTCCTCAACCGGCGTCGCAATGACAGAGGTTTCCCCTTGCCCTGCGCCACCATCCAGAGGGATGAGAGGTTCGACAACCTCGTCAAGTTCTATCTTCCTCCCACTCAATTCTCTCGAGAGAAACTCTTTCTCAAGAAAAGTTCCGTTTTTAGCAACAAACACTTTGCCCTCGGATTTGAGATAGAAGGTGTACCCAACTGTCTTTTTTGGGTAACCTATGAAGACGCACTTTTCCGCTTTGGGTTCCAGCTTTTCAGGCTGAAGCTTTTTGACATAAGCATCACATCCCCAAACCTTAAGAAACGACAACTTTGGCCTCTTGCCATACCACAGTTCGTATGGTGTCGTCTCAACGGATTTTGATGGTGCCCTATTTAAAGTGAATGCAGTTGTTTCTAATGCATAACCCCAAAAAGATAACGGCAAATCAGTAAGAGACATCATAGATCGCACCATCTCTAACAAAGTACGATTACGACGTTCGGACACACCATTACGCTGTGGTGTTCCAGGCGGTGTTAACTGCGAAACAATTCCACATTGTCTTAAGTGAGCACCAAACTCAAAACTCAGATATTCACCCCCACGATCAGACCGTAGGAACTTGATCTTCTTGTTACGATGATTTTCCACTTCACTCTGAAATTGCTTGAACTTTTCAAATGTCTCAGACTTGTGCTTCATCAAGTAGACATAACCATATCTACTTAAGTCGTCAGTGAAGGTGAGAAAATAACGATATCCGCCGCATGCCTCTACGCTCATTGGACCACACACATCGGTATGTATGATTTCCAACAAGTCACTTGCACGCTCCATTGTTCCGGAGAACGGAGTCTTAGTCATCTTGCCCATGAGGCATGGTTCGCACGTGTCAAGTGAATCAAAGTCAAGTGACTCCAAAAGTCCATCAGCATGGAGTTTCTTCATGCGCTTTACACCAATATGACCCAAGCGGCAGTGCCACAAAAATATGGCGCTGTCATTGTTTACTCTAACTATTTTGGTCTCAATGTTATGTATATGCGTATCGCTATCAAGATTCAATATGAACAATCCTCTCACATTCGGTGCATGACCATAAAAGATGTTACTCATAGAAATGGAACAACCATTATTCTCAGACTTAAAAGAGTAACCGTCTCGCAATAAACAAGATCCAGATATAATGTTCATGCTCAACGCAGGCACTAAATAACAATGATTTAAGTTCATCACTAATCCCGATGGTAGCTGAAGTGACACTGTGCCGACGGCGATTGCATTAACCTTGGAACCGTTTCCTACGCGCATCGTCACTTCGTCTTTCGCCAGCCTTCGTCTATTCCGCAGTTCCTGCTTCGAGTTGCAAATGTGAGCAACAGAACCGGTATCAAATACCCAGGCACTACTACGAGAGCTGGTTAAGTACACATCAATAACATGTATATCAAATATACCTGATTTTTCTTTGCCCGCCTTCTTATCTGCCAGATACTTGGGGCAATTGCGCTTCCAGTGACCCATACCCTTGCAATAGAAGCACTCTGTTTCAGGCTTAGGACCAGCCTTGGGTTTCTTCGGCGGATTGGCAACAGGCTTGCCGCTCTTCTTCGAATTGCCCTTCTTGCCTTTGCCGTTTCTCTTGAAACTAGTGGTCTTGCTCACCATCAACACTTGATGCTCTTTACGGAGTTCAGACTCTGCGACTTTCAGCATCGCAAACAACTCGCCGGGAGACTTGTTCATCCCTTGCATGTTGTAGTTCAACACAAAGCCTTTATAGCTTGGCGGCAGTGATTGAAGGATTCTGTCAGTGATAGCCTCCTGCGGGAGTTCAATCCCCAGTTCAGCTAGACGGTTTGAGTACCCAGACATTTTGAGCACATGTTCACTGACACACGAGTTTTCCTCCATCTTGCAAGCATAGAATTTATCGGAGGTCTCATACCTCTCGATCCGGGCGTTCTTCTGAAAGATAAACTCCAACTCCTGTAACATCTCAAATGCTCCATGACGCTCAAAACGACGTTGAAGTCCCGGTTCTAAGCCATACAAGACTGCACATTGAACTATTGAGTAGTCCTCCTTAGTGCTAACCAAGCGTTCTTAACATCCTGATCAGCCGTAGCGGGTGGTTCATCTCCTAGCGCAGCATTAAGGACATAATCCTTCTTCCCAGCTTGTAAGATTAGCTTAAGATTACGAGCCCAGTCTACAAACTTGCTTCCATCATCTTTCAACTTAGCTTTCTCTAGGAACGTATTAAAATTCAGGATGACTGTCGCGTGAGCCATGATCTACAATACAAATATATTCAAAGTGGACTTAGACTATGTTCAAGATAATTAGAGTTTAACTTAATCAAATTATACGCTAAACTCCCACTCAAAAAGTACATCTCTCTAGTCATTTGAGTGGTTCATGATCCACTTACACTATCCCAAGTCCGATCATCACGTGAGTCGGGAGTAGTTTCAGTGGTAAGCATACCTATGCTAATCATATCAACTATATGATTCATGATCGACCTTTCGGTCTCATGTGTTCTGAGGCCATGTCTGCACATGCTAGGCTCGTCAAGCTTAACCCGAGTGTTCCGCGTGCGCAACTGTTTTGCACCCGTTGTATGTGAACGTTGAGTCTATCACACCCGATCATCACGTGGTGTCTCGAAACGACGAACTGTAGCAACGGTGCACAGTCGGGGAGAACACAATTTCGTCTTGAAATTTTAGTGAGAGATCACCTCATAATGCTACCGTCGTTCTAAGCAAAATAAGGTGCATAAAAGGATTAACATCACATGCAATTCATAAGTGACATGATATGGCCATCATCACGTGCTTCTTGATCTTCATCACCAAAGCACAGGCACGATCTTCTTGTCACCGGCGCCACGCCATGATCTCCATCAACGTGTTGCCATCGGGGTTGCCATGCTACTCATGCTATTACCACTAAAGCTACATCCTAGCAAAATAGTAAACGCATCTGCAAGCACAAACGTTAGTATAAAGACAACCCTATGGCTCCTGTCGGTGGCCGTACCATCGACGTGCAAGTCGATATTTCTATTACAACATGATCATCTCATACATCCAATATATCACATCACATCGTTGTCCATATCACATCACAAGCATACCCTGCAAAAACAAGTTAGACGTCCTCTAATTTTGTTGTTGCATGTTTTACGTGGTGACCAAGGGTATCTAGTAGGATCGCATCTTACTTACGCAAACACCACAACGGAGATATATGAGTTGCTATTTAACCTCATCCAAGGACCTCCTCGGTCAAATCCGATTCAACTAAAGTTGGAGAAACCGTCACTTGCCAGTCATCTTTGAGCAAAGGGGGTTACTCGTAACGATGAAACCAGTCTCTCGTAAGCGTACAAGTAATGTCGGTCCAAGCCGCTTCAATCCAACAATACCGCGGAATCAAGAAAAGACTAAGGAGGGCAGCAAAGCGCACATCACCGCCCACAAAACCTTTTGTGTTCTACTCGAGAAGACATCTACACATGAACCTAGCTCATGATGCCACTGTTGGGGAACGTCGCATGGGAAACAAAAAATTTCCTACGCGCACGAAGACCTATCATGGTGATGTCCATCTACGAGAGGGGATGAGTGATCTACATACCCTTGTAGATCGTACAGCAGAAGCGTTAGGGAACGCGGTTGATGTAGTGGAACGTCCTCACGTCCCTCGATCTGCCCCGCGAACAATCCCGCGATCAGTCCCACGATCTAGTACCGAACGGACGGCACCTCCGCGTTCAGCACACGTACGGCTCGACGATGATCTCGACCTTCTTGATCCAGCAAGAGAGACGGAGAGGTAGAAGAGTTCTCCGGCAGCGTGACGGTGCTCCGGAGGTTGGTGATGACCTTGTCTCAGCAGGGCTCCGCCCGAGCTCCGCAGAAACGCGATCTAGAGGAAAAACTATGGAGGTATGTGGTCGGGCAGCCGTGAGAAAGTCGTCTCAAATCTGCCCTAAAAGCTCCATATATATAGGAGGAGGGAGGGGGACCTTGCCTTGGGGTCCAAGGGACCCTCAAGGGGTCGGCCGAGCCAAGGGGGGAGGACTCCCCCCCCCAAACCGAGTTGGACTTGGTTTGGTGGGAGGAGTCCCCCTCCCTTCCCACTTCCTCCCTCTTTTTTTTTCTTTTCCTTTGATTTCTTTTTCTTGGCACATAGGCCCCCTTGGGGCTGTCCCACCAGCCCACTAAGGGCTGGTGTGTCCCCAAAAAGCCTATGGGCTTCCCCGGGGTGGGTTGCCCCCCCGGTGAACTCCCGGAACCCATTCGTCATTCCCGGTAACTCCGAAAACCTTCCGGTAATCAAATGAGGTCATCCTATATATCAATCTTCGTTTCCGGACCATTCCGGAAACCCTCGTGACGTTCGTGATCTCATCCGGGACTCCGAACAACATTCGGTAACCAACCATATAACTCAAATACGCATAAAAGAACGTCGAACCTTAAGTGTGCAGACCCTGCGGGTTCGAGAACTATGTAGACATGACCAGAGAGACTCCTCGGTCAATATCCAATAGCGGGACCTGGATGCCCATATTGGATCCTACATATTCTACGAAGATCTTATCGTTTGAACCTCAGTTCCAAGGATTCGTATATTCCCGTATGTCATTCCCTTTGTCCTTCGGTATGTTACTTGTCCGAGATTCGATCGTCAGTTTCCGCATACCTATTTCAATCTCGTTTACCGACAAGTCTCTTTACTCGTTCCGTAATACAAGATCCCGCAACTTACACTAAGTTACATTGCTTGCAAGGCTTGTGTGTGATGTTGTATTACCGAGTGGGCCCCGAGATACCTCTCCGTCATACGGAGTGACAAATCCCAGTCTTGATCCATACCAACTCAACTAACACCTTCGGAGATACCTGTAGAGCATCTTTATAGTCACCCAGTTACGTTGCGACGTTTGATACACACAAAGCATTCCTCCGGTGTCAGTGAGTTATATGATCTCATGGTCATAGGAATAAATACTTGACACGCAGAAAACAATAGCAACAAAATGACACGATCAACATGCTACGTCTATTAGTTTGGGTCTAGTCCATCACGTGATTCTCCCAATGACGTGATCCAGTTATCAAGCAACAACACCTTGTTCATAATCAGAAGACACCGACTATCATTGATCAACTGGCTAGCCAACTAGAGGCATGCTAGGGACGGTGTTTTGTCTATGTATCCACACATGTAAAAGAGTCTTCATTCAATACAATTATAGCATGGACAATAAACTATTATCTTGATACAGGAATTATAATAATAACTATACATTTATTATTGCCTCTAGGGCATAATTCCAACACCTTAGGGGTGCCGCACCAGACCTTAGTGGGCTGGTGGGTAAGCCCAAGAAGGCCCCTGTGCAGGAGAGAAAGAAAATCAAAGAGAAAAGAAAAAAAAGGGGAAGTGGGAAAATAGAGAAGGACTCCACCTTCCAATCCTAGTTGGACTAGGATTGGAGGAGGAATCCTCCTCCCCCCACTTCGGCCGACCCCTTGGGGCTCCTTGAGCCTCAAGGCAAGGTCCCCCCTCCCTCCTATATATACTGAGGTATTAGGGCTGATTTGAGACAACTTTGCCACGGCAGCCCGACCACATACCTCCACGGTTTTTCCTCTATATCGTATTTCTGCGGAGCTCGGGCGGAGCCTTGCTGAGATAGATCACCAGCAACCTCCGGAGCGCCGTCACGCTGCCGGACAACTCATCTACCTCTCCGTCTCTCTTGCTGGATCAAGAAGGCCGAGATCATCGTCGAGCTGTACGTGTGCTGAACGCGGAGGTGCCGTCTATTCGGCACTAGATCGGAGCGGATCGTGGGACGGATCGCGGGACGGTTCGCGGGGCGGATCGAGGGACGTGAGGATGTTCCACTACATCAACCGCATTTCTTAACGCTTCCTGCTATGTGATGACCCACAAGTATAGGGGATCAGTCGTAGTCCTTTCGATAAGTAAGAGTGTCGAACCCAATGAGGAGCAGAAGGCTCTGATAAACGGATTTCAGCAAGGTAATAACTGCAAGCACTGAAAGTAGCGGTAACAAGTGATTGTGTAGCAGGTGAAACGTAGCAAGCGAAAAGTAACAAGTAACAAGTAGTAGAAACAGTGCAGCAAGTGGCCCAATCCCGTTTGTAGGAAGGGACAAGCCTGAACAAAGTCTTATAGGAGGAAAAACGCTCCCGAGGACACACGGGAATTTCTGTCATGCTAGTTTCATCATGTTCATATGATTTGCTTCCGTTACTTTGATAGTTTGATATGTGGGTGGACCGGCGCTTGGGTACTGCCCTTACTTGGACAAGCATCCCACTTATGATTAACCTATCTCGCAAGCATCCGCAACTACAAAAGAAGAATTAAGACAGAGTCTAACCATAACATTAAACTAGTGGATCCAAATCAGCCCCTTACGAAGCAACGCATAGACTGGGGTTTAAGCTTCTGTCACTCCAGCAATCCATCATCTACTTACTACTCCCCAATGCCTTCCTCTAGGCCCAAATATGGTGAAGTGTTATGTAGTCGACGTTCACATAACACCACTAGAGGAAAAGACAACATACAACATATCAAAATACCGAACGAATATCAAATTCACATGACTATTATTAACATGACTTATCCCATGTCCTCAGGAACAAAAGTAACTACTCACAAAACATAATCATAATCATGATCAGAGGTGTAATGAATAGCATCAAGGATCTGAACATAAACTCTTCCACCAAGTAATCCAACTAGCATCAACTACAAAGAGTAATCAACACTACTAGTAACCTTACAAGTACCAATCGGAGTCGCGAGACGGAGATTGGTTACAAGAGATGAACTAGGATTGGAGAGGAGATGTTGCTGAAGAAGATGCCTCCCCTCCGACGAGAGGAGTGTTGGTGATGACGATGGCGATGATTTCCCCCTCCGGGAGGGAAGTTTCCCCGACAGGATCGTCATGCCGGAGCTCTAGATTGGATCTACTCAAGTATTGCCTCGTGGCGGCGGCGAAACCACGAAAAAGCTCCCGAATGATTTTTTCTGGACCAAAACCCTTCATATAGCAAAAGAGGGGGGCTAGTGGGCCGTCAGGGAGCCCACAAGCCCCCACTCCGCCACCAGGGGGTGGAGGTGGCACGACTTGTGGCGCCCTGGCAGCCCCCCTCCGGTACTTCTTTCGCGCAATACTTTCTATATAATCCTAAAAAAATCCACGTAACTTTTAGGGCATTTGGAGATGTGCAGAATAGTGGACTAAGATTTGCTTCTTTTCCAGTCCAGAATTCTAGCTGCCTGAATTCTCCCTCTTCAAATAAACCTTGCAAAATAAGAGAGAAAAGGCATAAATATGGTACCACAAAGTAATATAACAGCCCATAAAGCAATAAGTATCAACATGAAAGCATGATGCAAAATGGACGCATCAACTCCCCCAAGCTTAGACCTCGCTTGTCCTCAAGTGAAAACCAAGTTCCATAAACATGTCCACATGTTGAGGGACGAAGGTGTCGATAAAACATAATACGGATATGAGGGCATCATGATCACACATAGAACAACAGTACATCATAATGATTCTTATGAGAAAGTAACAATTCCTTCACAAAGCAAAGCATGAAGCAAAAACCTTACCGAGAAGTAACCAACAATAGTCCATAGTCATTGAAGCAATTGCAATTTATCACAACATCAGAAAGAGTCAAATAAGAGCTTGTAAGGCAAACCCACATACTCAATCATCTCTTTGTTTTCCACAATTGTTACAACTCACGTAGTACTCATGGTGTCAAAGTTTCAGCTGGACACACAGGAACATATGGGCTTATAGTTTTTTCTCCCAACAATTTACCTCAAGGGTAAAGTCAACAATAATAAAGCATGAGTACTCAACTCCAAGTTGATATATGAATATAGATCTTTCCCAAGCATGTGACGGTAGCCAAGACAAAGGCGAAATAGGGAATTGATGAAGATCACCATGACTCTTACAAGGGCAAAAAGTAAAGGTACAAGATAGGCCCTTCGCAGAGGGAAGCGGAGGTTGTCATGCGCTTTTGAGGTTTGAATGCGTGTCCTCTTAGTGCGGAGGAACGTCACTTTATATTGCCTCTTGTGATAAAGAACTTTATTATGCAGTCAGTCGCTTTTATGTCTTCCTCATCACAGGTTCGTACAAAGCTTATTTTCCACACACCAATAGATCATACATATTAGAGAGCAATTTTTATTGCTTGCACCGATGACAACTTACTTGAAGGATCTTATTCAATCCATAGGTAGGTATGGTGGACTCTCATGGAAAAACTGGGTTGAAGGTTTATGGATGCACAAGTAGTATCTCTACTTGGTGCGGGAGTTTTGGCTAATATGAGGTGGAAGCAATCGTCACATGCTAAGGGATCTCTAGTCATATAACATTGTTTGGAACCAAGAAAACACAATTCATTATGTTGTCTTCCTTGTCCAACATCTACTCCTAAGCATGTAATAGTTTGGTGAGTACTCACAATTGTAAAAAGTGTCTAAGATGATATATTTATATGTGAACCTCTCTTTCTGTATTACTTCTTATTAATTGTAACAATGACTGAGGTCTGTGTTGATTTATTCTCAACAAGTTTCAATCATCATACGTGTCATAAGTGAAGTTATCATTTTCCATAAGATCGTCTCATGATCTTTCATGCTATCGTTCTTTTCATATTTTTGATCATGGCACAAAGCAAAGCCCTTGACAAAGATACTCTTTATTATATAGCTCGTAAGCTCGAATACAACGGGGGAGAGACAAAAGCAAAAGACTCAAACTAAATACTAGAGCCTTATTCCTCTAAGAGAAGAAATAAAATCTGAAAAGGAAAGAACTAAAACAAAGGTAAAAGCAAAAGATATAAAGGTGATACGATACCAGGGCAACTCCCCCAAGCTTGGCAGAAGCCAAGGGGATTGCCCATACCAATGCTTAGTTGTCTTCCTTTGGCGGTGATGGTGGTGGAGTTGTTGGAGTAGTCTGATCCTCCGTCTACCAAGGCATAGGTGCTCCATCATGGTAGGATGAACGAGTCGCCGGAATCCTCAAATCTGCAGCCAACCTTATTGATTTAAATTTGTACTCATACTCACAGTTTTGGTTCTGCAGGTCATAGATCTGGCCCTGAAGTTGATCAACCCTGTCATAGAGCCTCGAGAGGTGTTCCCCAATATCAATGGCATCCATCTTATGATTGCTAGTGAACTCCATGATCATCATGTGGTTGGCGTTGTGTCGACGCTCCACCATCCCTTGGCACTTGAAGACTTGTTGCTCCATTGCTTCGAGCCTCGTCTCCACGATTCCGGTCTTCTTAGGCCCCTCAACATCACGGATGTGCAACATACCCTCGCTCATCTTGATAGACTGAGGGTGTTTCAGCACTTCCGTGAGGTAGGGATTGATGACCTTCTCGAAGATCTTGTCCTTAGGAGCGTTTGGGGAAGTCATGATGATCTAGATCTGTCACAGAAACAGGCTCGAAACGAAAACAGCGGAAAAATGCGCGATACGGAGATCAAAACCTTCGGGTGAGTATATATTGATTTTTTCTGGACGAGAAGGAGTCCTTCGCAAGAAAACGGAGTCCGGGAGGCACACGAGGTGCCCACAAGCTTGCCCTCCGCCACCAGGGGGGTAGGGTGCGGTGGCAGGGCTTGTGGCCGCCTCGTGCGCTCTCCAGACTGCTTTTTATTTTTCTAATTTTCCAAAAAATCCAAACGGAGGAAATTTACTATTAGAAAAGCATCGGAGTCCAATTTCTTACCGAAAGAGATACCTCTTTGTTTTCAGGGTCTGAAACAGGCTGATAAACATCCCTTATGTACTCCTCTGGAGTTATGACATTGATGATATTGGTCTCAACATTTATGGGAGTACGAGAGATGTAATGCTTGATTCTTTGCCCATTTACCACTCTAGGAAAATTCCTTTCGTGTTATTGATTTTGATGGCACCGGAACGATATACCTCCTCGATAACATAGGGACCTTCCCATTTAGAGAGAAGCTTGCCTGCAAAGAATCTCAAATGAGAATTGTATAGCAAGACATAATCACCTACGTTGAATTCTCGTTTTTGTATTCGTTTGTCGTGCCATCTCTTAACCTTTTCCTTGAACTACTTGGCATTCTCATATGCCTGGGCTCTCCATTCATCCAACGAGCTGATATCAAACAACCGCTTCTCACCGGCAAGTTTGAAATCAAAGTTGAGCTCTTTGATTGCCCAATAAGCTTTGTGTTCTAGCTCAAGAGGTAAATGACAGGCTTTACCATAAACGATTTTATACAGTGACATGCCCATGGGATTCTTATAAGCAGTCCTATAAGCCCATAGTGCATCGTCAAGTTTGCTAGACCAGTTCTTTCGAGATCTATTGACGGTCTTTTGTAGGATCAATTTGATCTCCCTATTACTCAACTCCACTTGACCACTAGACTGAGGATGATAAGGGGATGCAACTCTATGGTTGACATCATACTTAGCGAGCATCTTGCGGAAAACACCATGAATGAAGTGTGAACCGCCATCAGTCATCAAATATCTAGGGACTCCAAATCTTGGGAAAATGACTTCTTTAAGCATCTTAATAGAGGTGTGGTGATCAGCATTTTTAGTGGGGATAGCTTCTACCCACTTAGTGACGTAATACACAGCAACTAAGATGTGAGTGTATCCATTGGAACTTGGGAAGGGTCCCATATAATGAAATCCCTAGACATCAAATGGTTCAATGACAAGTGAATAGTTCATAGGCATTTCCTGAAGCTTACTGATGTTCCCTATTCTTAGGAAGTCGTCACAAGACAAGACAAACTTACGGGCATCCTTGAAGAGAGTGGACCAATAGAAACCTGATTGCAATACCTTATGGGCAGTTCTATCTCCAGCATGGTGTCCTCCGTAGGCTTCAGAATGACACTTCTGCAAGATCTGTCCCTGTTCATGTTCAGGTACACAATGTCTAATAACACCATCTACTCCTTCCTTATAAAGGTGAGGATCATCCCAAAAGTAGTGTCTCAAATCAAAGAAGAATTTCTTCTTTTGCTGATAGGTGAAACTGGGTGGTATGTATTTGGCTACAATATAGTTTGCATAATCAGCATACCACGGTGCACTATGTGAACTGCGGATGACATTCAATTGCTTATCAGGAAAGGTGTCATCAATAGGTAGTGGGTCATCAAGGATATTATCTAGCCTAGACAAGTTATCTGCTACAGGGTTATCAGCACCCTTTCGGTCAACGACGTGTAAATCAAATTCCTGTAACAGGAGAACCCATCTGATCAGCCTAGGCTTAGCGTCCTTCTTCTCCATACGGTACTTAATAGCAGCATGATCAGAGTGAATAGTGACTTTGGAGTCAACTATATAAGATCTGAAATTTTCACATGCAAACACGACTGCTAAAAATTCCTTCTCCGTAGTGGCATAGTTTCTTTGGGCACTGTCTAGAGTTTTACTAGCGTAGTGAATAACATTCAACTTCTTGTCAACTCTTTGTCCTAGAACAGCACCAACAGCATAATCACTAGCATCGCACATGATTTCAAAGGGCAAGTTCCAGTCAGGTGGTTGAACAATAGGTGCGGTTATCAAAGCCTTCTTAAGTATTTCGAAAGCTTCCTCACAATCCTCATCAAAAACAAAAGGAACATCCTTCTGCAAGAGGTTGGTAAGAGGCCTAGAAATCTTAGAGAAGTCTTTAATGAACCTTCTATAGAAACCAGCATGACCTAGGAAACTTCGTATACCTCTGATATCTGTGGGGCAAGGCATTTTCTGAATTGCATCAACCTTAGCCTTATCAACTTCAATGCCTCTCTCGGAAATTTTATGTCCTTAGACGATACCTTCATTAACCATAAAGTGGCACTTCTCCCAATTCAAGACGAGGTTGGTATCTTCGCATCTCTGTAAGACTCGATCAAGGTTGCTGAGGCAATCATCAAAGGAAGACCCGTAAACGGAGAAGTCATCCATGAAAACCTCGACAATCTTTTCACAGAAGTCAGAGAATATAGCCATCATACATCTTTGGAAGGTGGCATGTGCATTGCATAAGCCAAAAAGGCATACATCTATAGGCAAAGGTACCGAAGGGGCAGGTGAAAGTGGTTTTCTCTTGATCAGATTGTGCAACAGGTATTTGCGAGAAACCTGAATAACTGTCTAGAAACCAGAAGTGTGTGTGTTTTGATAGCCTTTCTAGCATTTGGTCGATAAACGGCAAAGGATAATGATCTTTCGTCGTTGCCTTGTTCAGATTTCGGAAGTCTATCACCATCCTATAGCCGGTAATAGTCCTTTGTGGGATTAGTTCATCCTTATCATTAGGAACGACGGTGATACCTCCCTTCTTAGGTACGCAATGTACTGGACTTACCCAATCACTATGAGCAACAGGATAAATGATTCCTGCTTCCAGAAGCTTTAATATTTCTTTTCTAACGACCTCTTTCATCTTAGGATTCAATCTCCTTTGATGATCAGCAACTGGTTTGAAGTCAGGATCAATTTTAATCTTGTGCTGACATAGAGTAGGACTAATACCCTTAAGATCATCAAGAGTATATCCAATAGCAGCACGGTGCTTCCTCAGAGTTTTTAGTAACTTCTTCTCTTCGTGCTCTGAGAGGAGAGCACTAATAATGACAGGATATATCTCCTTCTCATCAAGATAGGCATACTTAAGAGTATCAGGCAACTGTTTAAGCTCGAAAACAGTATCACCCTTTGGTGGGGGAGGATCCCCAAGCAGTTCAACATGCAGATTATTCTTGAGAATAGGATATTGTTCTAAGACAATTTTATCTATCTCATCTCTCTCCTCCATATGCATATCATTTTCATGCTCAAGCAGATATTGCTCTAAAGGATCCGTAGGAGGTACGGCAATAGAGGCAAGAGCAATGATTTCATCCCTACCAGACGACTCTCTTTCATGGGGTTGTCTTCCAAACTTGGAGAAGTTAAATTCATGAGACACACCCTCGAAACTAACTGTGACAGTCTTCTTAATGCAATCAATGTGAGAATTGACAGTGTTGAGAAAGGGTCTACCAAATATGATGGGACAAAAGCTATCTTGTGCAGTACCAAGGACGAGGAAATCAGTAGGATACTTCGTCTTACCACACATGACTTCTACGTCTCTCACAATTCCCAGAGGGCAGATAGTGTCTCTATTAGCTAGCGTAATAGTGACATCAATGGGTTCTAACTCAGCAGGTGCAATCTCATCTTTGATTTCATCATATAGAGAACGGGGTATTGCACTAACACTAGCTCCCATATCACATAAACCATGGTAACAGTGATCTCCTATCTTGACAGAAACAACGGGCAGGCCAACTACATGTCCGTATTTGTCCTTCGCGTGAGGTTTAGCAATTCTAGCGGACTCCTCACGGAATTTGATAACATGCCCATCTATGTCTTCGGCTATGAGATCTTTGATAATAGCAATACTAGGTTCAACTCTAATCTCCTCAAGGGGTGCAAGTGGTCTAATGTAACCCCTACGTATCACAGTTGGAGCTTTAGAATAACCCTTTATCCTAGCAGGGTATGGTGGTTTCTCAGTGTAAGCACAAGTAACACGATCTTCATGACGACGCCCATAGGGGGGAAGCAGCGTGAATCGATGCCATCGTCCACCCCAGCACTTCAAAACCCCGGCTTTCACCCGAAAAAAGTGATCGGAGAGCTCCACGATGGCCCCGAGGAGGAAAGCGACATCCGCAGACGCCGCATCGTTGGATTTCGCCCGGTGCCATAGTACCTCCGAAGACGAGGGAAACCCCAGCGTCGTGGCCTGCGAACCCACTGGCCCAAGCACCTCCTACGCGGCGATGGCGTCATCACCACGCATGACCACCAACCTCACCACCGACTGGAGCCGACGGGCCAGATCGAGCCGAGCCCATCGTGGCCAGATCTGGCACTCAAGACACCGTCGCGTCGAGGTAGCTGGCAGACCATCACTTGTGAGAGGACGAGAACACCGAGCCGAGCAGCCATCATGCCGTCTAGAGACGTCGATGACGATCCTCCCACCACCATGGGCTCACGCCACAAGACGAGGCCGCCGCATGCGCGGAGAGCCTCGTCGCCGCCGTCCTCCGATGCGGGATTCGCCCGACGAACTCATCTAGTGACGGCGGGAGGGGAAGCTGTTGGAATTATGCCCTAGAGGCAATAATAAATATAGTTATTATTATAATTCCTGTATCAAGATAATCGTTTATTATCCATGCTATAATTGTATTGAATGAAGACTCATTTACATGTGTGGATACATAGACAAAACACTGTCCCTAGCAAGCCTCTAGTTGGCTAGCCAGTTGATCAAAGATAGCCAGTGTCTTCTGATTATGAACAAGGTGTTGTTGCTTGATAACTGGATCACGTCATTAGGAGAATCACGTGATGGACTAGACCCAAACTAATAGACGTAGCATGTTGATCGTGTCATTTTGTTGCTACTGTTTTCTGCGTGTCAAGTATTTGTTCCTGTGACCATGAGATCATATAACTCACTAACACCGGAGGAATACTTTGTGTGTATCAAACGTCGCAACGTAACTGGGTGACTATAAAGATGCTCTACAGGTATCTCCGAAGGTGTTCGTTGAGTTAGTATGGATCAAGACTGGGATTTGTCACTCCGTGTGACGGAGAGGTATCTCGGGGCCCACTCGGTAATGCAACATCACACACAAGACTTGCAAGCAATGTAACTTAGTGTAAGTTGCGGGATCTTGTATTACGGAACGAGTAAAGAGACTTGCCGGTAAATGAGATTGAAATAGGTACACGGATAATGACGATCGAATCTCGGGCAAGTAACATACCGATGGACAAAGGGAATGACATACGGGATTATATGAATCCTTGACACTGAGGTTCAAACGATAAGATCTTCATAGAATATGTAGGATCCAATATGGGCATCCAGGTCCTGCTATTGGATATTGACCGAGAAGTCTCTCGGGTCATGTCTACATAGTTCTCGAACCCGCAGGGTCCGCACACTTAAGGTTCGATGTTGTTTTATGCGTATTTGAGTTATATGGTTGGTTACCGAATGTTGTTCTGAGTCCCAGATGAGATCACGGATGTCACGAGGGTTTCCGGAATGGTCCGGAAACGAAGATTGATATATAGGATGACCTCATTTGATTACCGGAAGGTTTTCGGAGTTACCGGGAATGTACCGGGAATGACGAATGGGTTCCGGGAGTTCATCGGGGGGGGGGGGCAACCCACCCCGGGGAAGCCCATAGGCCTTGAGAGTGGCGCACCGGCCCTTAGTGGGCTAGTGGGACTGCCCAAAAGGGCCCTATGCACATTGGAAGAAAAAAAAAGAGAAAGAAAAAAAAAGGAGGAGGTGGGAAGGGAAGGAAGGACTCCCACCCACCAAACCAAGTCCAACTCGGTTTGGGGGGGGGGAGACCTTCCCCCTTGGCTCGACCGACCCCCTTGGGGCTCCTTGAGCCCCAAGGCAAGGCCCCCCCTCTCCCACCTATATATACGGAGGTTTTAGGGCTGATTTGAGACGACTTTTCCACGGCAGCCCGACCACATACCTCCACGGTTTTTCCTCTAGATCGTGTTTCTGCGGAGCTCGGGCGGAGCCCTGCTGAGACAAGGTCATCACCAACCTCCGGAGCGCCGTCACGCTGCCAGAGAACTCTTCTACCTCTCCGTCTCTTTTGTTGGATCAAGAAGGCCGAGATCATCGTCGAGTTGTACGTGTGCTGAACGCGGAGGTGTCGTCTGTTCGGTACTAGATCGTGGGACTGATCGCGGGATTGTTCACGGGGCGGATCGAGGGACGTGAGGACGTTCCACTACATCAACCGCGTTCACTAACGCTTCTGCTGTACGGTCTACAAGGGTACGTAGATCACTCATCCCCTCTCGTAGATGGACATCACCATGATAGGTCTTCGTGTGCGTAGGAAAATTTTTGTTTCCCATGCGACGTTCCCCAACAGTGGCATCATGACCTAGGTTCATGCGTAGATGTCTTCTCGAGTAGAACACACAAGTTTTTGTGGGCAGTGATGTGCGTTTTGCTGCCCTCCTTAGTATTTTCTTGATTCCGCGGTATTGTTGGATTGAAGCGGCTTGGACCGACATTACTTGTACGCTTACGAGAGACTGGTTTCATCGCTACGAGTAACCCCGTTGCTCAAAGATGACTGGCAAGTGTCGGTTTCTCCAACTTTAGTTGAATCGGATTTGACCGAGGAGGTCCTTGGATGAGGTTAAATATCAACTCGTATATCTCCGTTGTGGTGTTTGCGTAAGTAACATGCGATCCTACTAGATACCCATGGTCACCATGTAAAACATGCAACAACAAAATTAGAGGACGTCTAACTTGTTTTTGCAGGGTATGCTTGTGATGTGATATGGCCAACGATGTGATGTGATATATTGGATGTATGAGATGATCATGTTGTAATAGATAATATCGACTTGCACGTCGATGGTACGGCAACCGGCAGGAGCCATAGGGTTGTCTTTATACTAATGTTTGTGCTTGCAGATGCGTTTACTATTTTGCTAGGATGTAGCTTTAGTAGTAATAGCATGAGTAGCACGACAATCCCGATGGCGACACGTTGATGGAGATCATGGTGTGGCGCCGGTGACAAGAAGATCGTGCCGGTGCTTTGGTGATGGAGATCAAGAAGCACGTGATGATGGCCATATCATGTCACTTATGAATTGCATGTGATGTTAATCCTTTTATGCACCTTATTTTGCTTAAAACGACGGTAGCATTATGAGGTGATCTCTCACTAAAATTTCAAGACGAAATTGTGTTCTCCCCGACTGTGCACCGTTGCTACAGTTCGTCGTTTCGAGACACCACGTGATGATCGGGTGTGATAGACTCAACATTCACATACAACGGGTGCAAAACAGTTGCGCACGCGGAACACTCGGGTTAAGCTTGACAAGCCTAGCATGTGCAGACATGGCCTCGGAACACATGAGACCGAAAGGTCGATCATGAATCATATAGATGATATGATTAGCATAGGGATGCTTACCACTGAAACTATACTCAACTCACGTGATGATCGGACTTGAGCTAGTGTAAGTGGATCATGAACCACTCAAATGACTAGAGAGATGTACTTTTTGAGTGGGAGTTTAGCGAATAATTTGATTAAGTTAAACTCTAATTATATTGAACATAGTCTAAATCCACTTTGAATATATTTGTGTTGTAGATCATGGCTCACGCGACAGTCATCCTGAATTTTAATACGTTCCTAGAGAAAGCTAAGTTGAAAGATGATGGAAGCAACTTTGTAGACTGGGCTCGTAATCTTAAGCTAATCTTACAAGCTGGGAAAAAGGATTATGTCCTTAATGCTGCGCTAGGAGATGAACCACCCGCTACGGCTGATCAGGATGTTAAGAACGCTTGGTTAGCACGTAAGGAGGACTACTCAGTAGTTCAATGTGCAGTCTTGTATGGCTTAGAACCGGGACTTCAACGTCGCTTTGAGCGTCATGGAGCATTTGAGATGTTCCAGGAGTTGAACTTTATCTTTCAGAAGAACGCCTGGATCGAGAGGTATGAGACCTCTGATAAATTCTATGCTTGCAAGATGGAGGAGAACTCGTCTGTCAGTGAACATGTGCTCAAAATGTCTGGGTACTCAAACTGTCTAGCTGAGCTGGGGATTGAACTCCCGCAAGAGGCTATCACTGACAGAATCCTTCAATCACTGCCGCCAAGCTATAAAGGCTTTGTGTTGAACTACAACATGCAAGGGATGAACAAGTCTCCCGGCGAGTTGTTTGCGATGCTGAAAGTCGCAGAGTCTGAACTCCGTAAAGAGCATCAAGTGTTGATGGTGAATAAGACCACTAGTTTCAAGAGAAACGGCAAAGGCAAGAAGGGTAATTCAAAGAAGAGCGGCAAGCCTGTTGCCAATCCGACGAAGAAACCCAAAACTGGACCTAAGCCTGAAACAGAGTGTTACTATTGCAAGGGTATGGGTCACTGGAAGCGCAATTGCCCCAAGTATCTGGCAGATAAGAAGGCTGCCAAAGAAAAATCAGGTATATTTGATATACATGTTATTGATGTGTACTTAACCGGCTCTCGTAGTAGTGCCTGGGTATTCGATACCGGTTCTGTTGCTCATATTTGCAACTCGAAACAGGAACTGCGGAATAGACGAAGGCTGGCGAAAGATGAAGTCACGATGCGCGTAGGAAATGGTCCAAGGTTGATGCAATCGCTGTCGGCGCAGTTTCACTTCAGTTACCATCAGGATTAGTTATGAACTTAAATCATTGTTATTTAGTGCCTGCATTGAGCATGAACATTATATCTGGATCTTGTTTATTGCGAGATGGTTACTCTTTTAAGTCAGAGAATAATGGTTGTTCTATTTCTATGAGTAACATCTTTTATGGTCATGCACCCAATGTGAGAGGATTGTTCATATTGAATCTTGATAGCGATACACACATACATAACATTGAGACCAAAAGAGTTAGAGTTAACAATGATAGCACCATATTTTTGTGGCACTACCGCTTAGGTCATATTGGTGTAAAGCGCATGAAGAAACTCCATGTTGATGGACTTTTGGAGTCACTTGACTTTGATTCACTTGACATGTGCGAACCATGCCTCATGGGCAAGATGACTAAGACTCCGTTCTCCGGAACAATGGAGCGTGCAAGTGACTTGTTGGAAATCATACATACCAATGTGTGTGGTCCGATGAGCGTGGAGGCACGCGGCGGATATTGTTATTTTCTCACCTTCACTGACGATTTGAGTAGATATGGTTATGTCTACTTGATGAAGAACAAGTCTGAAACATTTGAAAAGTTCAAGCAATTTCAGAGTGAAGTTGAAAATCATCGTAACAAGAAGATCGAGTTCCTATGGTCTGATCGTGGGGGTGAATATTTGAGTTTCGAGTTTGGTGCTCACTTAAAACAATGTGGAATTGTTTCACAGTTGACACCGCCTGGAACACCACAGCGTAATGGTGTGTCCGAACGTCGTAATCGTACTTTATTAGAGATGGTGCGATCTATGATGTCTCTTACTGATTTGCCGTTATCGTTTTGAGGTTATGCATTAGAAACAACTGCATTCACTTTAAATAGGGCACCATCAAAATCCGTTGAGACGACACCATACGAACTGTGGTATGGCAAAAGACCAAAGTTGTCGTTCCTTAAAGTTTGGGGATGTGATGCTTATGTCAAAAAGCTTTAGCCTGAAAAGCTGGAACCCAAAGCGGAAAAGTGCGTCTTCATAGGTTACCCAAAAGAGACAGTTGGGTACACCTTCTATCTCAAATCCGAGGGCAAAGTGTTTGTTGCTAAAAACGAAGCTTTTCTCGAGAAGGAGTTTCTCTCGAGAGAATTGAGTGGGAGGAAGATAGAACTTGACGAGGTTGTCGAACCTCTCATCCCTCTGGATGGTGGCGCAGGGCAAGGGGAAACCTTTGTCGTTGCGACGCCGGTTGAGGAGGAAGTTAATGATGATGATCATGAAACTCCGGTTCAAGTTTCTGTCGAACCACGCAGGTCGACGAGACCACGTGCTGCTCCAGAGTGGTACGGTAATCCCGTCTTATCAATCATGTTGTTGGACATCAATGAACCTGCAAATTATGAAGAAGTAATGGTGGGCCCAGATTCCAACAAATGGCTAGAAGCCATGAAGTCCGAGATAGGATCCATGTATGAGAACAAAGTGTGGACTTTGGAGGTACTGCCTGAGGGCCGCAAGGCTATTCAGAACAAATGGATCTTTAAGAGGAAGACGGACACTGACGGCAATGTGACCGTTTATAAAGCTCGACTTGTGGCAAAGGGTTTTTCACAAGTTCAAGGAGTTGACTACGATGAGACATTCTCACCCGTAGCGATGCTTAAGTCCGTCAGAATCATGTTAGCAATAGCTGCATTTTTCGATTATGAGATCTGGCAGATGGATGTCAAAACGGCGTTCCTTAACGATTTCCTTAAGGAAGAATTGTATATGATGCAACCCGAAGGTTTTGTCGATCCTAAGAATGCTAACAAGGTGTGCAAGCTCCAGCGATCCATTTATGGACTGGTGCAAGCATCTCGGAGTTGGAACAAACGCTTTGATGAGGTGATCAAAGCATTTGGGTTTATACAAGTGGTTGGAGAATCTTGTATTTACAAGAAAGTGAGTGGGACCTCTGTGGCGTTTCTAATATTATATGTGGATGACATATTGCTGATTGGAAACAACGTAGAGTTTTTGGAGAGCATAAAGGATTACTTGAATAAAAGTTTCTCTATGAAGGACCTAGGAGAAGCTGCTTACATTCTAGGCATTAAGATCTATAGGGATAGATCAAAACGCCTGATAGGACTTTCACAAAGCACATACCTTGATAAAGTTTTGAAGAGGTTCAAAATGGAACAGTCCAAGAAGGGGTTCTTGCCAGTTTTACAGGGTACGAGATTGAGTAAGACTCAGTGCCCAGCAACTTATGAGGATAGAGAGCATATGCGCTCCGTCCCCTATGCTTCAGCCATAGGCTCTATCATGTATGCAATGTTGTGCACTAGATCGGACGTTAGCCTGGCCATAAGTATGGCACGTAGGTTCCAGAGTAATCCAGGAGTGGATCACTGGACAGCGGTCAAGAATATCCTGAAGTACCTGAAAAGGACTAAGGAGATGTTTCTCATGTATGGAGGTGACGAAGAGCTCGCCGTAAAAGGTTACGTCGATGCAAGCTTTGACACAGATCCGGACGACTCTAAGTCGCAAACCGGATACGTATTTATTCTTAATGGGGGTGCGGTAAGCTGGTGCAGTTCCAAGCAAAGCGTCGTAGCAGATTCTACATGTGAAGCGGAGTACATGGCTGCCTCGGAGGCAGCTAAGGAGGGTGTCTGGATGAAGCAGTTCATGACAAATCTTGGAGTGGTGCCAAGCGCACTGAATCCAATAACCTTGTTCTGTGACAACACGGGTGCCATTGCCTTAGCAAAGGGACCACGGTTTCACAAGAAGTCCAGACACATCAAACGACGCTTCAACCTCATCCGCGACTACGTCGAAGGGGAGGACGTAAATATATGCAAAGTGCACACGGATCTGAATGTAGCAGACCCGCTGACTAAACCTCTTCCACGGCCAAAGCATGATCAACACCAGAACTGTATGGGTGTTAGATTTATTACAATGTAATTCGCATGATGATGTGAGGGCTAGATTATTGACTCTAGTGCAAGTGGGAGACTGTTGGAATTATGCCCTAGAGGCAATAATAAATATAGTTATTATTATAATTCCTGTATCAAGATAATCGTTTATTATCCATGCTATAATTGTATTGAATGAAGACTCATTTACATGTGTGGATACATAGACAAAACACTGTCCCTAGCAAGCCTCTAGTTGGCTAGCCAGTTGATCAAAGATAGTCAGTGTCTTCTGATTATGAACAAGGTGTTGTTGCTTGATAACTGGATCACGTCATTAGGAGAATCACGTGATGGACTAGACCCAAACTAATAGACGTAGCATGTTGATCGTGTCATTTTGTTGCTACTGTTTTCTGCGTGTCAAGTATTTGTTCCTATGACCATGAGATCATATAACTCACTAACACCGGAGGAATACTTTGTGTGTATCAAACGTCGCAACGTAACTGGGTGACTATAAAGATGCTCTACAGGTATCTCCGAAGGTGTTCATTGAGTTAGTATGGATCAAGACTTGGATTTGTCACTCCGTGTGACGGAGAGGTATCTCGGGGCCCACTCGGTAATGCAACATCACGCACAAGCCTTGCAAGCAATGTAACTTAGTGTAAGTTGCGGGATCTTGTATTACGGAACGAGTAAAGAGACTTGCCGGTAAACGAGATTGAAATAGGTACACGGATACTGACGATCGAATCTCGGGCAAGTAACATACCGATGGACAAAGGGAATGACATACGGGATTATATGAATCCTTGACACTGAGGTTCAAACGATAAGATCTTCGTAGAATATGTAGGATCCAATATGGGCATCCAGGTCCTGCTATTGGATATTGACCGAGAAGTCTCTCGGGTCATGTCTACATAGTTCTCGAACCCGCAGGGTCTACACACTTAAGGTTCGACGTTGTTTTATGCGTATTTGAGTTATATGGTTGGTTACCGAATGTTGTTCGGAGTCCCGGATGAGATCACGGACGTCACGAGGGTTTCCGGAATGGTCCGGAAACGAAGATTGATATATAGGATGACCTCATTTGATTACCGGAAGGTTTTCGGAGTTACCGGGAATGTACCGGGAATGACGAATGGGTTCCGGGAGTTCACCGGGGGGGCAACCCACCCCGGGGAAGCCCATAGGCCTTGAGGGTGGCGCACCAGCCCTTAGTGGGCTGGTGGGACTGCCCAAAAGGGCCCTATGCGCATTGGAAGAAAAATCAAAGAGAAAGAAAAAAAAGGAGGAGGTGGAAAGGGAAGGAAGGACTCCCACCCACCAAACCAAGTCCAACTCGGTTTGGGGGGGGGGAGACCTTCCCCCTTGGCTTGGCCGACCCCCTTGGGGCTCCTTGAGCCCCAAGGCAAGCCCCCCCCTCTCCCACCTATATATACGGAGGTTTTAGGGCTGATTTGAGACGACTTTTCCACGGCAGCCCGACCACATACCTCCACGGTTTTTCCTCTAGATCGCGTTTCTGCGGAGCTCGGGCGGAGCCCTGCTGAGACAAGGTCATCACCAACCTCCGGAGCGCCGTCACGCTGTCGGAGAACTCTTCTACCTCTCCGTCTCTCTTGCTGGATCAAGAAGGCCGAGATCATCGTCGAGCTGTACGTGTGCTGAACGCGGAGGTGCCGTCCGTTCGGTACTAGATCGTGGGACTGATCGCGGGATTGTTCGCGGGGCGGATCGAGGGACGTGAGGACGTTCCACTACATCAACCGCGTTCACTAACGCTTCTGCTGTACGGTCTACAAGGGTACGTAGATCACTCATCCCCTCTCGTAGATGGACATCACCATGATAGGTCTTCGTAATTTTTTTGTTTCCCATGCGACGTTCCCCAACAGAAGCCGCGCTGGAGGGGTACGACGGCATAGCAGGTATGGGTCTTCGAGCCGCTCAATGGAATAATAAAAGTTGTGATGAGGTGCACCGCGCGAGAGGTGATGACGAGCTTGACAAGTGCACATGCTCTGTGGTAGTGATGTTTTGATCCTCCCAAGTGACCAACTTCCCGGTCATCTTGTCTTCAAAGAACTGGAGGTCCACTCTTTTGAGTTGCCAAACCGAGAGTGTGAGGCCTAACTATCTCATTAGGAAAGAAGCTCTAGCCTTCGTCAAACTTAGAATAATATGCTCCAAGTTTAGGTGGTTGTAACGGATGGGCACCACGGAGCTCTTGCATTTTTTTATGCGAGCTCTTGTGAAAGTTGGTGCAAAGGTCCGTAACCTCTCCAAAGCCTCTGAAAATCATTGAGAGGTTGTGAATACCTCTCTTTATCGAAGCCATAAACACCGTTGTGCCATCCGCATATAGATTACAATACTTCCAGATTTAGTTGGTGTATGATACATGCACCATTTCATGCAGTAGTAGGGTGCTCTGATCACCCTTGCGACATCCAAAAAGATCGAACGCTCAAAATTTAATGTTGCATAGTAAGAAAACAAAATCAAGAGGGTAAAAAGTAACACCAAGAAAAGAACAAGAGTCGGCTCCTCTAAAAAATGGCGGCTCCTCTAAATGTCTCATTGGGAAAGAAGCTCTAGCCACTCTCAAAGTTAAGAAAATATGTTCCAAATTTAGGTGGTTATGACGAATGGGCACAACCAAATTTTTGTGGAATTTGTTGCAAAGGTCCAGGACCTCTCGAAAGCATCTCAAAATCACCGAGAGATTGTCAATACCTCTCTTTATCAAAGCCATAAACACCACAAAGTCCTGATCCGCATATAGATCACAATTTCTTTCTGGTTCAGACGGTGCATGTATACATGCACCGTTTTATGCAGTAGTAGGATGCTCCGATCACCCTTGCGACATAAAAAATAATCAAACACTCAAAATTTCGTGTTGCATGATAAGAAAACATAATCATTCAAAAGGGGTGAAAAGTTAATTTGGCTCCCGAGGCCAAAAAAAATTCAAAATAAAAAAAGAAACCAAGACAAATTTTATTTATGTACTTAGTCACATTCAAATGCCACCGGCAAATTTTAAGGTAAAAAGGTTAAATATTTTGGCTTGTGCAAAATAAATAAATAAATTGAACATCAAAAATTACCCCAAAACGTCACCTAAATTTGTTTTTTTTTCCGACAAAACACCGTCGCTCTGGCGCTTTGGCTCCGGGAGCATATGCTCCCGGGTGAACAATAACGTGAAAAAAATATTAAATGTTTTTTTTTTAAATTATTATTTTTTTAGATGATTGTATTAATGTCGCAAACATGCATGCCAATTTTCATGTGAAAAGGAGCGACGGTGTTTCGTTAGCAAAAAAAGGAAATGGGATGACATTTTAGGATAACTTTTGATGTTCAATTTGATTTATTAAACTTTTTGTCTCAAAACTTACAGGTGACTAATAAATTTTGTCTTGATTTTTTTTGTCCCCTCTTGCATATGCTTCCCGGAGCCAAATTGACTTTCCAGTAAAAAGTAACATAAAGAAAAGAACAAGTGTCGGCTCCTCTAAAAATGGCGGATCCTGAGGTAAAAATATTCAAAATAAAAAAAGAAATCAAGACAAAATTTATTTGTGTACTTAGTCACATCCAAATGCTACCGACAAATTTTAAGGCAAAAAGGTTAAATATTTTGGCTTGTGCAAAAAACAAAAATAAATTGAACATCAAAAGTTACCTCAATTTTTTTAATTTCTTTTTGCCAACAAAACACCGTCGCTCTGGCTCTGGGAGCATATGCTCCTCCATGAACAATAACGTGAAAAAATATATAAATGTTTTAAAAAATTCTGAATTCTTTTGTAGATGATTATATTAGTATCGCAAACATACATGCCAATTTTCATGCGAAAAGAAGCGACGGTGTTTCGTTAGAAAAAAGAAAATGGGATGACATTTTATGGTAAATTTTGGTGTTCAATTTGATTTTTTTTTTTGTACAAGCCAAAATTTTAAACTTTTTGCCTCAAAACTTGCTGGTGACTAATAATTTTTTCTTGAATTTTTTATTTCAATATTTTTTGGCCCCTCTTGCATATGCTTTCCGGAGCCAAATTGACTTTCCAGTGAAAAGTAACATAAAGAAAAGAACAAGTGTCGGCTCCTCTAAAAATAGCGGATCCTGTATTATTCCACTGAGATATCCATCTTCCATATGGCTCCGTGGCTGTATTATTCCACTGAAAAACAACAACAACACTGTATAACTCCATGAGTGTATTTTCGCTGTACAAAAGATCCGGCAAATGCTGGAGCCGGAGGCGCCATCGATCATCAGGGCTCGGTCGCCGGCAGCCTGCTCCGGACCGTGTGCTCCGGCTTATGGGTGCTCTCGAAGTCCACATGGACAAACGCCCGCTCCACCTCCGGCAGCTTCTCGATCCTCTCCTGCAGCGACTCCCCGATGGCGTGCGCCTCCCGCAGCCGCATGTCCTCCGAGAGCTCGATGTCAACCTGACGCCGGACCCGGAGAAGAATGCACCCCATATATAAGACCGCTCTGAAGTGAAAATTTTCAGACGCATGCTCTGTCTGTGTGGCCATGGACTGACCTCCACGAAGTAGAGGGCGCCGAAGCTGTAAGCCCGGACCGTGTCGACCCGCTGTACGCGCGCGTCGTGCTTCATGGCGAGGTAAGTCAGCATCTGCAGCATCTCCGGCGGAGCGCTCCGCCCCACCAGCGAGACTGCACGGAGAAGAAGAGTTCAGAGCTTCAGTTTAATTTATTTCTCCTGAGCAGAAGAACCAGAGCAGCACTGACGAAAAATTCAGAAGATCCGGGGGAGCAGAGCAGCAGACCTGCTTGTTCGAGCACGGTCCCGGACCAGTTGGCTATGGTGTACACGGCGAGGAGCACGGCCCCGGCGGGGTCGATCCACCACAGGAACCTGTCTCCCAGGACGGCGGCCACCAGGCCGACCACGTTGGTTATCACATCGAAATAGTGGTCCTGGATGGCACAAGGCAAGAATTCCGCATCACTTTTCTCAAGAATCTATTCTGCATCAGCTCAAAAACATGGCGATTGCTGTAGTCATTTCACCTTGGCGTATGCCCGGACGATGCTGTTCCCGGAGCTCCTGCAGTAGAACCAGAGGGCGAGCTTGACGGCCGTGGCCGAGAGCATGATGGAGTAGAGCCATATGAGCTGCTCCGAGGTCAGCTTGTCGCCCGGCTCGTTCTCCACCAGCTGCTCGATCGCTTGCACCAGGACCTGGAAGCCTGGCACGAATTGGCACAGAAGAGGAACGGAATTCACTTCAATTTGCAATCGTCAAGAAGCAACCAAGAAGTGAAAGTCTGTTGAAAGATTTGGGGCTCATTTCGCACCTAGAGTGGCCATGATGGCGGCGAAGACGATGATCCCCACCGGCTGGACGCGCAGCTTGCCGATGGGGTACTTGTAGATGTTCACCTTCTTCATGGAGAGGTGCGTGAACCAGAGGATGCCGCCGGCCATCAAATCCAGCAGCGAGTCGAGCGTGGACGCCGCGATCGCCATGGACCCCGTCCTGATCGTAGCGTACACCTGCAGCCCAAATGAATTTGAATCAGAGGTCAGTCAGAGCAATCGATTTCGCTTGCTCCGTGGCGCAATTGAATGAGCCCATCAACCAATAATTCAATCACCTTGAAGGCCAGGAGGACGATGTTGGCGTAGTTGGATATCTTCATGGCGAACTCGCTCTGCTTCTGCTCCTCGTCGTCGGCGTCGGAGGCGCCAGGGTCGTCGTCCGAGCCGAACTCGCCGGGCATGCACAGGGCCTCCACCTCCTCGAAGGTCTGCAGCGCGGCGAGCTGCTTCCTGTAGTACTCCCTCTCACCTACGCGCGGCAAAGACGGGGGAAAGAACTTGTCGCGGCGCTCCTCCATGGATTAAGCGGTGAGCTGGGGGATGAGGACGGGTTGGCGGCGGTGGTTACCTTGGGAGAGGTCTTTGACGCGGGAAACGTCGACGTCGGCGCCGCGCTCGGGGTCCAGCTCGGTGCGCATCTTGTGCGGCAGCCGGCGCAGGAAGCTGCTGCGCAGCGACCGCGCCGAGTCGCGCCGCCGGAGCGACGGCCGGCCGGCGCCGGCGCCGTTGGCCAGAAGCGGGGCGCTCCCGTCGTCGCCCTCCATGGCCGTCCGTACGCCTTGGCTCCGAGGTCGGGTACGGTCGGCCGGCAGGTCAGGTTTTGGCTGTCTTCGCCCTGTTCAGTGTTCAGCAGGCACACCGGATATTTCCAAGTTCGCATTTATATCTACGGGAAAAGCAAAAGAGCGGGGATCTCCCTGATGGACGGCTCAGATTTCGTCTTCCACCTTGGTGGTCGCACGTATTGATTTGATGGCGGTGTTTCCTCTACCCTTCTTCATACTCCAAATCCAATGTCGCTGTCCTGCTTCCGTCAAAAGCAGGTAGCCACATACAATGATTCGACCATCCATCATGAATTCCTCTAGAGAGATGATACCAAGTGAAGTTGGTTTTAAACCTTTAATTTGTACGGCTCGTTGAAGAATATCCGAGGCCCAAGAATGACCGGGATCCGTGAGTACAACATATTGATTCGAGGGATTGCGATGTTAGGCTGCTCATAGTGGAGAGTAACATATAGTAGTATCATGCATATGTTACTATTGTATGATACTACCTTCATAGTGCATAGTATCATAAACTAGTATCATATGTGATCTTATTTATTGACATGCATGACACATAGTAGTATAGCATTTAACATGTTACGGTATCTACCTATGTTACTCTAATCCTCTCTCTTCTTTAATTATTTGCCACATCACCATATTTGCTAGTCTCAAGACTATGCTACTAGTTATGTTACCCCACTATGGCCAGCCTTAGGGGTCGATTCCTACCTACGAGCCGTGTGAGTTAAATGTTTAAAACAAACTTCACTCGACGATAGCCATCGAGTTAAGACGCAAATGAAGTTTCATAAAGTCTACTCATTCAAATACGGAGTAGAAGTGAATGCAAACTACTAGGAAAAAAAAATAGTGGCCTTCATAGTCCAACCTTCATTCTAGTCCCCATTAACCACAAGACTTTTTTCGTCGATTTGTGAGTTAACATTCATACAAATTTTAACGTAGCCTAACATGAGATTCTGTGTCTTTTCATGAATTAACATTTAGTTTTTATTGTAAAAACAAACTAATCAATACTAATATAAAGTATATGAAATAGCTTTTTATATGGAATATATAAAAAGGACTTGTAGAAGGAAAACCGAGAGCCTTGAATCTTCTTCTTGTGAAGGTTATTCATAAGACATGATGGTGTCTTGCATCCCGTCTACCCATCCGTGTATAGTACTTAGATTGAGGATGATTTGTTGCATCTCATATATGCGTGTTAAGTGGCAAATATAGTGTCACAAGAATTATGGGGCACACCTCGGGGGTGCGTCTGACATAATGGTTGCTCTCATCGACGTCCATCAACATTGTTTCAGCTTAACTTTATTAAGTATTGGGTGTTGGGATAGTTGGATGGTCCGCTTTTTGGGCCGTGAGAATGTTTTCTCCTTTGTCAACACGGGATCTAGACTGGCCCCACATATCAATACTAGTCTTTTCTGCGCACTTTGTCCTCACTCATGCGCACTCGGGATGAACTTCCCGGTCGGTCACCCATCCTAGAACTACTCCAAGCCGAGCACGCTTAACTTGGGAGTTCTGTTTGAATGGGCTCCCGGGAAAGAAGGAATTCCTTATTGATATGAGTAGTCTATCATCCCTAATAAGCCAGGCTATCACATTTATACCCTTGTTCTTAATATGAAGGACAAGGATACCAAAACGTACCCCTATTGAGGCTAAAGCAATGACATAACTTTCAAGTGTTGGATTTTCATGGTCGACAACAAGCTTCCCCTTTTGCCCCTCACATTTGGCAATTGGACTAGAAAACGATAACGACAGTAACCACACCAAGAAAAAAAGTAACTAACGAGGAGGGGGAATTGACGTGATTTTACAACAAAGATAGAGCCTGACGGAACAAAGGAGGAGTGATGATGGAAAAGAGGGCAGCGGTGAGGAGTAGTAGATGAAAGTAACGTCTCTCATATCAAACTGCCACCATCAACATCAACCTCGGAGGTTATCGACACAACCATAGGTCGGGAGGCACTGCTTCCAAACTGTTGACGAAAAAACTAAGATCGCTATGCTTTATTTTCCCTTGCTCATACTCCGACGTCCGTTATCCAAATTCGATGTCGTTATCCAACTTACCTAAAAAACAAGTACAAGAGAACCATCTATCCAATCCTTCTTTTTAGAAGGTACAATTCCAGCATCTTAAGATGTCATCACTAGAATTAGTCATGTAGCCTTAATATGCAAAATAAATAAACATACCAATAGATAAAGCCAACAACAATTAGGTAAGAGTGATGAGAGAAAGAAGGACTAATCTACAACATAAACCTTTGACATTGATTGATTCTAAAAAAAAACTTTGACATTGATTGTCCTTTTGTGAGTTGAGTTGACAATTGCTTTGGAATGAAAACGAACAACCGGCGCCAAAACGAAAAAAAAAAACTATAGACTCCAATATTTTCTTTTCAAAGTCTTGACCGTCTCAAACGGGGGAGGCCTGAGCTGTGCCGCTTCACAGTTGACGTCGATGAGAACCCTCCGTTCCATCCCAGCCGTCTAGCCCCAACCTCCCGTTCCCCAACTCAAACCCCCACGCCACCGCTCGCCGCCGGTAGCTGGAGGGCCATCGCCGATGACCACCCCCGGCGCAGCCACGCCGCCGAGCTTCAAGCGATCCTCCCCCAGAAAGAAACAGCGGCCCCGCAGCCGCCTCCTCGCCGCTGACTTCGCCGCCGGAGAGGCCGAGGCTGCGCGGGCGTTGGTGGCGGCCACGGCCACACCGTCGCTCCTCTCACCGCCGGCGGTGTCCCCACACTCGCTTGTAGGTGCCGCGCTCCCTCGCGAGTTCTTCGAGGTGGATGCGCTCGACCTCGCCCCCCGCCTCCTCGGCAAGCTCCTGCGCCGCGACCAAGTCGTCCTCCGCATCACCGAGGTGCCTGTGCCTTTTTCTTTTCTTTTCTTTTCGAGGAGAGGTGCTTGTACTTGACAAATGCCGCATCTTGCTTGATCAAAGTTAACAATGTTGCAATAACTGGAGCACATTTTGATTGAAATGTGCTAGCATCTTGTGGTGTCATTCTAGAGTGGTGGCATGGGCATGCCTTATTTCTTCTCAAACATAGCAAAGTGGCATGAAGTTGGTTTTTGATTTATTGTTCAGCTTGGGTTCAGGTGGAGGCTTACAGACCAAACGATTCCGCGTGCCATGGCCGGTTCGGCATCACGGCGAGAACTGCTCCTGTGGTAAGACCGGTGCTTTCTTGCATTGTTGAGCTTGTCAAATGGTAATTGTGGAGTGTTTTGAACTCTGATACTAGCTGAGATTTCCCCTCATTGATGGAGTGTAGTTTGGACCAGGCGGGCATGCCTATGTGTATCTATGCTATGGGCTCCACATGATGCTCAATGTTGTTGCCGACAAAGAGGGCGTTGGAGCTGCTGTTCTGATCCGAGCGTGTGCTCCAGTTAGCGGTATGCATTCCTCACTAACTGCACACACATATCTACCCGCAATTACTTTTATACATGCACAGATGTACTAACAACAAGCGAAATAGCTAAGGAATTGGGTTGATTTGGTTTGAATCTGACTGAAAATTCTGTGAGGTACTTATTTTTCTGGACAGGATTTAATACTGTAACCGCAGTTTGTTGTTTTAATTGAATGTTGCTGGAGTTCAGTGGCGGAGGACGAAAATAATTTGAGGTGGGGCGGAATCTAACCAAAATAGAAGTTTGATACAGTACAATATAGCCAGACTAAAGATTAGGAGAAAATTGTGACGAGTTGGTTGAGCTGGACATATTCAGAACATTAACATGCAGAAAATTCAGAAAATTATATGTTTCCCTTTTTCCATTGAAAACATCTTCCATTTCTTGTCCATGACCAGCAACCGTGGTGGCATGCCACCAGCCATCAGCCACGCCGCTGCACTGCTGCGCCCTACCTTCACCCATGGCTGAAGTCCTGGACGGCTGGACCCATGTTATGTGAGGCGTGTGAGTTGGCGCCGCCCCGCTCTTGCACTAGCCGTCTAGCCGCTAGGATTCGTCGCTCGCGTGGTTTGCTGGTGCGTTCATGCGTGGTTGAATGATTGATTGCGCTCCATGCCATGACCTAGGTCGATTCAGTTCATCAGTTCTTTTTTCCTTTTTAGCGAAAGCGAATGATCACGAGTACCAAGCGTCCAGCCGTCGAAGACCAAATTAAGCGGCCCAACCCTGCACATGCGACCAGGCGTTCCTTATTCTTATTTTCTTTTTCTCCCACAAACACTACATACGTACTAGCAAGAGTCCCAGGCTTTGTATGCGTATATGTATACAACTTTTACCACGAAATCAAGGTAGGGCGAGCGCCCAACCTCGCCCTACCGGAAGCTCCGCCTCTGCTGGAGTTGGTTCTTCGTTCCTGAATTTTTTCACCCAAAGCATTGCTGAATTACACTTCTTATTTGAGAAAGAGTTAGAGAGTGTGTTTCTCGAAGCATGTGTGATATGCATTTTCGAAAATAATAATTGGTATTATATAGAATTTGTTTAGATTTATCTTTGTCGCCCCACTGCCAAAAGATGGGAGTTTACGAGGCATAATTATGTGAGCAAGAGGAACATAGAAGATATAGCTAGCTTTCCTCCTATGTTTCCTAATTCCATAGTAACTTCATCCTCTGTTGCCCCTAACTTGAGAAAAGAAGCAAAATGAGTTTTTACATTAGACAGCTGGAGTAGAACATCATATACCAAATGTCAGTTCTACAAACCGGATTACCTATTTGCATGATAAAATGATGTTCTTTTGCATCAAACTGAGAACGCATGCTTTTGGCTGTGCAAAAAGGCCAATTTATCCCCCTGTCAGCACTCCTTTGTAACATTTAGTTTGAGCTGAATGCCACTGCTTCATCTTGAAATTACTATAGGACTGGAAATTATTCAGCAGCGTCGTGGCCAACAAACCGAGAAACCGATCCTACTTACAGGACCAGGAAAGGTCTACACCTCTTGACAGCAAAGCTTTTGCTTTTTGAATTATGGTTTTTCCTATAACACTGTATCATAACTGTTCTTGCCTTGTTATTCAGGTCGGCCAAGCTCTGGGGCTTTCCACTGACTGGTCGAACCACCCCTTATATACACCCGGTATGATTGATCAATCTCCTATATTGCCTGAAGCTACTAGATGTCATCGACACATATTTATCCATCAATTTGTCTGTCTCAGGTGGGTTGGAAGTTCTGGATGCACCAGAACCTGAGAACATTTTGGTTGGCCCCCGGGTCGGCATCGAATATGCATCGCCGGAGCATGTCATGGCGCCATGGAGGTTCGCAGTTGCGGGCACCCCGTGGATCAGTGCCCCGAAGAACACTCTCAGACCACGGTGAAGGCCCGGATATGGTGGAAGAGTGACTCAGCCTTAACAACTCACCCAATCCGACGGGCGGCACTTCTGCGTTGCCAAATGCATCGTATTTATTTCCCGCTCAAAAACTTGCCATGTATTCCATGATCTGGGCCATCTGGACCAACTGAAATGAACAATTTGTACATAAGAAGCCTTTGTACACACCAGAGAGATAGACCAATATCTCTTGATCCTGTTTTCATACATTATATGTACCGATTATTCTTCGCCTACCCAACTTGTTTCCAAATCCAAGGCCGAACCATCTCCGAGTCACATCATGGAGCAGAGTGTCATTCACCTCGCAGAACCTGTGCGGCCAATCAGCCGGCTCAACCGCCTCAAACCCCAAACCTGGGGTCCGATCGTTGGAACGAAGCTTCACCTTCTCGGTCCAATCGACAGTGTATGTCGAAGCTCGGCGGCGGAATTTCACCTTGAACTCATCCCAAGCTTGGTACTTATAATGGTTTACGCGAACTCGTGTGCTCCATTCGCCTCGAAACCCTGGTTGAAGCTTGAAGTAGTGGACCGAGTTAGTCATCGATTGGTCCACCGCGTCGAGCAGGACCAATGACTTGTGCCGCTCCATGGTCTGCCTCCGGCATGTGTAGCCTTGGACGACCCCCTCCTTCGGGTGCGTGGTTTGGTCCGAGGGGCCAAAATCCGCGCACCACATGGACACCTGGCCTACATCTTTTGCGACGGTTGTGACCAAATGGAGCATAGATTTCGTAGGGTTCTCTGAATGGGCCCAGTGCGGAGAGAAGATGAACTCGTCGACATCGATGAACACCATCCACTCGCACGAATCTCGATGCACCGCCGCGGCATGGGATAGCGCGGCCTCTAGGGTTTTGGGCCATGGCCAGGTCATCGTGAAGACTTCGAACCCGTCCGAGGTGAGGTGGAGCACCTGGTCCGCCAGGTCATCCTCGCTCCCGTTGTCGTAGACGTAGAACCGGTCCACGCCCACGGCCGCGTGATACACGACCCACTCCCGCATGAACTTGGCCACGTCCCGGACCATGGTGCAGGCGCAAATCAGCCTCTTCCCTGACGGCGTTGGTCCCGTCGCCGGCGACGATTGGGGACGTCGTGGCGGATCGTAGGTGGCCAGTGAGGGGATGGGCTCCTCGCCGACTACGGCGAGGGTGACGCGCAGCTCTCGGTCTACCGGAGTCGTCGCCAGTGGAGGCGGGCACCGGAAGACTTGCTGCGCCGAGGTGGTGGCCGGCAGGGAGGCCACGACGTTGCCGGCGTCGCCACGGTAGTACACGCACCGGATGTCTGCAGCCGGGCGGTTGACTTTTTTCCGTCGGTTGACGCCCTTGGCGAAGACGAGGACGTCGCCGCCGTCGATCACGACGGATTCGTACACGACGCGGTTGCTCCACTTCAGCATCTCCGGCGAGCGGCCTGAGGCGCCGTCGCCGGCGTTGATGACCGTGGAGGCGGAGAAGAGCACGAGCGGTGCGTCGTGTCGGTGAGTTCGCGCTGGCTCGGGCATGATGCAGGTGTAGGCGTCGCGGCCGGACGCCGGCAGCGGCCCGAGCGCGCGCGCCGGGGACGACGCCCCGCCGCGGAACACGCAGGTGGCGTTTGATTGTACGTTCTCGTCGCCGGGTGCACTGGTACCGTCGGGTCGTCGGAGTAGGACGATGGCCTCCCAGCCCGGAAGCAGCACGGCCTCCGTCCCCGCGCCCGCCGGCGTGGCTGTCCCAGCTCGGACGGCGCGGAGGCCAAGTGGCGGCCAGCGCGGCGGCACGAGCAGGGCGCGGGAGCGCGTGTTGCGCAACGGGAATGCAACGAGGCCGGCTTGGATGCAGATGAAGAGGAGGAGCGTCGTGACGGAGAGGGCCGCACCGGCGGCGTGCCGCGGGCGCGACTGCATGGTGCCTGCCGAAGCGGATGACGCACGGTTGCGGCGGCGACCGATGGGAATTACACGGAGGAACTGACCAGGTCCGTCTCCTGCTTGTAGCTGCGCCGATCGACCGGCAGGTGCGATCGGTTAGTGGCTTGCACGGACTCGCCACTGCGGGATTAAACGAAAGCGATGCCCATTTTGTTTAAGCCATTAGTCAGCCAGAACTGGATGATGACGAGTTGAAGACGACGAAGACGACGGCGGGACGATGACTACTATTACGAGTCTACGACTCCTGTGCTAGTGCTTACTTTGCAAGTCAGCATCGTGCGACCGATTATTGGCATGCATTACATTGGCACTGAGTGCAGCGAGTGTAAGGCACGTTGTGTTGTGGAATCAAACCGGACAGTCAGCGTAATAAGATCGAAGTGAAATTAGGACACAAGGCGTACCAGCAACCATCTTCTCCCCCAAAATCTCCCCAACTCGCGGTTTGTCCGTCCCAGGAGTGACGGTTCGTGTCCCTTTGGCGATTTGAGGGCGATTTGGTGGCGGTGGCCTTTCTTGGTCTCTCGTCTCCGGTGACTGCACGACGACCTCGCATCTTTGACCAAAACAACAAGTCTTCGCCATTTCCCTGTCTCGCCACATCGAGTGTCTCATTCCGAATCCACACTCCTCAGCCTTTCGTGTTTCTAGGGCGCGATCGTAAAACACATACAACCCTAGATCTTGGTTCTTTTGTGTCGGCGGTGCTCCATGGAAAGGGTTCAAGGTTTGTTGAAGGGCCTCAAATTGTCTGAGGGGGAAAGCAAGGGAATTAAGATTGGTTGGACCGACGGGAGGAAGATCGGAGTAGTGGATCCCATGGCTATGGTCAAGTTGTTGTCTGATAAACCAGCTCACAAAGATGCCATGGAAACAGTGTTGGGTCGTTTCTGGTGTCCGTTGAAGGGTTTGGAATGTAATGACTTGGGTGAAAATATTTTTTTGTTCACTTTTCGTCAAGAATCTGGTAAGAGGAAGGCCCTCTATGAGGGCCTTGGATGTTTGGGAAAGCTTTGCTGGTTGTGGAGGATTTTGACCCAAGGAAAACTCTAAGCCAGTACATGTTCCGCACTGTTCCGATCTGGGTTCGAATCTTCTCGTTACCTTTGGGGAAGATGAATCTGAAAACAGGTGAAGATATAGGATCGGAGATTGGTGAATTCTTGGATGCGGAAGTGGGGGAGGATGGCATGGCACCGGGAAAATACTTCAGGGTGCAGGTTCGGATTGACATCTCAAAGCCTCTAATGCGTGGTCTTACTTTGGATATGGGAGAGGGAGTGAAAGGGCACTGGTGTCGGTTTGAATATGAATATCTGCCGGACTTTTGCTATAGATGTGGATTCTTGGACCATGTTGATAAGGACTGCAAAATCACTTTGGCAAGGGATGAAACGCCACAATTCGGCAGTTGGCTGAAGGCGTATATACCTCGACACAACAGTGATCTTAATAGAGGTGGTCGGGAGTCTGGTCGAGCTATTGATAGTCGTGCTGGTGGAAGTAACAGGTGTTTCGGTTTTAATAATAACAGTGCTCGTTGGGGGAACGAGTTTGAGAACTGGCGCCAGCATAAGTTGTCAAATCTACTGAATGTTGCTAATGAGAAAGAAAATCTGCTGAATGGTGCTAATGAGAAAGAATCTGGGGAGATAAATATACTGAAAGGAAAAATTGTGGATGGACAAACTACGGGAGGCAGTGACACTGGGACGAAGCAACTGTTGCTTAAGTGTCAGAACAATAAAGATGCTATGAGAGAGAAGGATCAGACAGAAAATGAGCCTGCAGAAGTTCTACACGGTGAGGTCCCAGATGCTGAGAACCCGATCGACCCTGCAAGTGTTGGTCGTGATGGCGCGGCCATGCAGATTGAGAAGGAAACACTTACGTATGAGGGGAGTGGGAATTCTGTGGGCTTTGAGAACTGTAATATGCAGGAACTGCATGCATCTCTAATGCATGTTGATCTGAAGCACTTGGGGATTGCCTCACCTGAAAAATCAAAGCCAGGCAGGTACAAAAAGTTACAGAGCGTAAGGAAGCAGGATGGTGCAGCTACACCTGAACTGGTGATGCCAGGTACATCTAGAATGGACAGAAAAAGGGGTTTGGAAGAGTCCGAGGATTCAGTTGCTCCTGGAAAAAAGAAGAGGACGTCGGAGGCGATGTGTACGGAGGAGTCCGCAAACTCAAAAGATGAGGCGGGGCTGCCGGTGCAGCCCTGCAGGTCCCAATGAAAATTATTGGGCGGAACTGCCGGGGGTTGGGGAACAGGCCGGCAGTTCATAGTCTTCTGGAGCTTCAGAAGAGGGAGGATCCCGATATTCTTTTCTTGTCCGAGACAAAATTGGATAAGAGGAGAATGGAGAAGTTTAGGTATTTGTTTGGCATGCCGCATATGATAATAAAATATTGTGAGGGGAAGAGTGGCGGTCTGGCACTCTTTTGGAAAAGAGAGATGGATGTGTCGTTGCGATGGAAAGGGCGTATGCATATTGATGTAACAATAAAGGAACAAGATGGTTTCAAGTGGCACTTAACTGGGATATATGGTGAGCCGAGATTGGAGCATAGGGAGAATACATGGCGCCTGCTACGCACACTACATCTTCAAGAGCAGCTTCCGTGGGTGTGTATAGGTGATTTCAATGAGATACTTTATAGTCATGAGAAACAAGGTGGTATAGCTAGACCCCAGCGTTGTATGGATGCATTTCGTGATGTGTTAAATTTCTGTAATCTCACTGACTTGGGATTTGAGGATGATATCTTCACATGGAGAAATATTAATTACCGGGTTGATGGTTATATTCGTGAACGGCTTGACCGTGCTGTTGCTAACCTGGCTTGGCGCAATAGATTCCCGGGGTACAAGGTGATTAATGGTGATCCAGGCCACTCTGATCACCGGCCTGTTCTTTTACATGTACTTGGGTCAACTGGTAATCGCCGTCCCTATAAAAAACAAGAAAATGTACATTTTGAGGCAAGGTGGTTATTGGAGGAAGATTGTGATGTAGTTGTACACAATGCCTGGAATCTAGCACGGTTGCGTGGGGAGACAACTGTTGTTGATCTGGTTAGATCGGTGTCCCGGGAGCTGAACACATGAAACAAGGATATTTTGGGTGATCTTCAGAAAAGAATCAAGAAATTGAAGGGGGAGTTGGAGGCGTGTAGGAGGGAAGATGTGACACAAAAAATAGTGAACCGTGAACAAGTGCTGAGGTTTAAACTTGACAGGTTGGAGGAGCAAAATGATATTTTCTGGAAGCAGCGTGCTCATGCCCATTGGTTGGAAAAAGGAGATCGGAACACTTCATATTTTCACTCCTTTGCATCAGATAGAAAGAGAAAAAGTTACATAAAAAAATTGAAAGGAGAGGATGGGGTGGAGGGGGAGGAGGGCTTGAAGGCTCTCGTTACTAACTACTTTTCTTCTCTCTTTACTCCCGTAGCAGGTATCAATCTTGACGGTGTCCTCAATCATGTGCCGTCACGTGTCACACAGCAAATGAATGATCATCTAAATACTGAATTCACAAGAGAGGAGATTAAACAAGCTCTAGATAGCATCGGCGATCTAAAAGCGCCAGGAAGTGATGGAATGCCGGCGGTGTTTTATAAGAAATACTGGGATACGGTGGGAGACAGAGTTATACATGAGGTTTTAGAAGTGTTGCACGGCGGCAGTATATCGGAGGGGTGGAATGAAACTGTTGTTGTCCTCATCCTGAAGGTGCAGAATCCTAATCGACTGAAATATTTGCGCCCTATTAGCCTTTGCAACGTTGTCTACAAGCTCGTGTCTAAAGTTCTGGCCAACCACCTCAAAAGTATATTGGGGGAGATCATTTCTCCAACCCAAAGTGCTTTTGTCCCAGGGAGATTGATCTCTGATAACACTATTCTTGCATATGAGATGTCTCATTTTATCAGGAGGAAAAGATCAGGGAGAACTGGTTATATGGCTCTCAAACTTGACATGAGCAAAGCCTATGACCGTGTTGAGTGGCCATTCTTACAAGGTATTATGAGGAAGATGGGATTCAGTGAGGTGTTCGTGCAATTAATTATGAAATGTGTGCAAACAGTGAAGTACAAGTTTAAGATTAATGGTCAGCTTTCCGAGGAAGTCATTCCGGGACGGAGATTACGGCAGGGTGATCCTATATCCCCATACCTGTTTCTTCTTTGTGCAGAGGGGTTTACAGCTATGCTCCATCATGCTGAGAGTGTGGGGGAACTCAAGGGAATCAGATTGGCGAATGCTGCACCACCGGTGTCCCACCTTTTGTTTGCCGATGATTCATTGCTGCTGTTAGAAGCTGGTGAAAATAGCGCAACAAAAATAAATGATATTTCAATGTTATGAAGCATGTTCCGGACAGGTTATCAACCGTGATAAATCATCCATCCTTTTCAGCCGAAATACAAAACGCCATGTGAAAGAAGCTATCCTTGCTAGTTTGGGCCTCTCATCTGAAACGTTTGGTGGCAAATATCTTGGGTTGCCATCATATGTTGGTCGTAATAAAATCAAATGCTTTGAATACTTGAAGGAGAGGATTTGGAAGAGATTACAAGGGTGGAGGGAGAAGTGTCTATCGAAGGCCGGTAAGGAGATTTTGCTTAAAGCAGTAGCACAGACGATACCGACTTATGCTATGGCGTGCTTTGATTTAACAAAGGGCCTATGTGATAGTATTAGTCAGATGATATGCCGGTATTGGTGGTCACAGAATGATAAAGATCGTGCTATGCATTGGGTCTCTTGGGAGAAAATGATGAAACATAAGGAGGAAGGGGGGCTAGGCTTTCGCGATCTGCATATCTTCAATCTTGCTATGTTAGCGAAGCAAGTTTGGCGTCTCATTCAAGCCCCGGAATCCCTTTGTGCTACAGTTCTCCGGGCTCTGTATTTTCCAGATGGGAACGTCTTGAAGGCTTCTCCGGTGAAAGGTATGAGCTATGTGTGGCGTAGTATTTTACAGGGGGTCAAGGTGGTCAAACAAGAAATAGTTTGGCGGGTTGGAGATGGCACCCATATCAAAATCTGGGAGGATCCGTGGCTTCCTAGAGGCACTACAAGGCGCCCAATTTCTCACAGAGGTACTCACGATGTACAAACTGTATCAGAGTTGATCGATCATGATAGTATGTGTTGGAATGAAAACCTTGTTCGATCCACTTTTTGCGTGGAGGATGTGCAGGAGATTTTTTCCATTCCTTTGTGTGCAGATACAGAGGACTGGATTGCATGGCATTTTGATGCAAAAGGGGAATTTTCTGTTAAATCGGCTTACCGTGTGTATTTAGCGACCGAGCTACTGAATTCTGGTAGCAATGAAGGATGGCCTTCGGTTGGTGATTCATGGAAGAATAAAGTCTGGAGGGATTTATGGAAATTGCATTGCCCGGCAAAAATACACCATTTTCTTTGAAGGTTCGGCCATAATAGCCATCCTTTGCATATGAATATTGCCAGGAGAGGAGTGGTCCTGGACACATCTTGTGTTGTCTGTCATAGGCTCTTTGAGGATGGTGGTCATTTATTTTTCTGATGCAAGGGTGTTAAACCGCTCTGGCGGGGTCTCCAGATTGAGGATATTCGTTTGCAACTGATGGAATGTCAAGGCCCAATCCATGTGCTGGAATGTATTCTGAAACTTCCGTATGAGAAGAAGATGATGACCGTCGCACTTTTGTGGGCTTGGTGGTCAGAGAGGAACAAAACTAATCATAATGAGTCCAGGCTATCCACTGGTGAATTTATTTTCTTGATCAAGCGAAGCACGGATGAGTGGCTGCGTTTTTTCAAACCGCCGACTAAATCAAGTACTACTTCAACCCCAAGATGGACATGCCCACCGGCTGAGATTATTAAAATTAACACCGATGGTGCTTTTCTGGAAGAGACTAGAGATGGTGGTTGGGGAGCACTTGCACGTGATAGCAATGGATCTATTATTTTTGCAGCTGATGGAAGGATTACACATGCCTATGATGCTTTGCATGCGGAAACAATTGCGATTCAGCATGCCATCGGTTTGGCTAATCAGCTGGGTATGGGGCGCATAATCCTTGAGACTGATTCTCAGATATTGAAGCAGGCTTTGTTGTCCCCATCTTTAAATCAGTCAAGGTTGGGTCATCTGTTTCTTGATATTAAGTACCAGCTTATTACCGAGTTTATTGATTATGCTGTTGAGTTTTGCCCGAGGGCATGTAATAAGCCTGCTCATTCTTTAGCAGCGTTGGGTATGAGGAACCGACAGTCTGATCAATCTTTGTGGCTGTCGGTTTTCCCGAACTTTGTAACTAGTCTTGTGACCAGCGATATTGCTGTGTCTTAATGGAATGCTCGCGTTCCCGTAAAAGAAAAAGGACACAAGGCGTGGCTAGCACCGCTCCTTCAGCGCCACGCAACAGTGGGTTGGCGCTAATTGAACAAGAACCAACATCTTATGCTTCGGTTGAACTTCCTTCGCCTGTAATTGGTGTGATAAAAAAGGTTGGCGCTAGGCGTCATTCGGCTGGGAAAAACAGCCGCCTCGCCAGCCACGAGGTGCATTAGCTCGTTCGTACTGTGGTGCTCGCTTTACCGTCCGAGTGGCTCACATAGGGACTTGCACCATGCCGACCGTCGACGTACACGATGTGTCATATCACCTAATGACCGCTCGCAACAATGACAGCTTGCTCGATGTGAACAATAAAAACGACAGATAGAGACAAATGATGGAACAGTGTTCTCATTGATTGAAGATGTGGGTATTTATACCCCTGATACAAAGACGGTTTACAAGGAGCAGTTGTCAGATTGAGGCAACCGACATAGCAGGGATTATTCCTTAATTAATGTATTTAATTAATTCCTAACACTCTCCCTAATCAATACTTGTCTTTGTAAATGTACATCATCTTGATAAATAATACTCCTTGTATGTTTTTTCCCTTTGAGAATGTTCATCATCTTCATCTTGAGAAATAGTTTAATAATCTTTAAAGTCTCCTCCAAAAACCTGTGGAAAAAAATGAGAAGAATAGTGTAGATAAGTTGCTAAACTCCTTTAAACCCGGTGGAAAAATAATAAGGAGGAAATAGTGCAACATATAATGATTATTGTCTCTTGATAACTCAATCGAGAAAACCTTTGAAGAAGGAGAAAAATCATTTGTGAGTTTAGAGAACAATTAATATGTCTTAAATACTTCCTTTAAAAACCCAACAGGAAAAATAGAAAGTATGACATATGATTTTTGATAATATATTGCCTCATTAAAAAACTTTTTATGAGAAAACTGATGCAAAACTCATAAAGGAAAAGAGTACAATAATTATTATCTGGTGATAATTAATGGGTTATGATTCTAGGAGTTTCTCCCCCTGAAATTTGCAAATCTCTAAAACGTCTCATACCAATTCCATGAATATATTTCTGGAATGTTGAATTTGGTAAAGACTTCGTTAACAAATCTGCTAGATTGTCACATGATTTGGTTTGCAAAATATCAATTTCTCCATCCTTCTGTAATGCATGAGGATAGAATAACTTAGGAGAAATGTGTTTTGTGATATTACTTTTCACATAACCCATTTGCATTTGAGCAATGCAGGCCGCATTATCTGCATATATAATAGTTGGTGATCCTAATGAACCAACACCACATGAAGTTTGAATATGGTTAATCATCGTGCGAAGCCATACACATTCTTTAGATGCTTCAAATAATGCAATAATTTCAGAATGATTAGTGAAAGTTGCTACGAGAATCTGTTTTGTTGACTTCCATGAAAAAACAGTTCCACCATATAAGAATACGAAACCTGTTTGTGACCTGGCATTGTGAGGATCAGATAGATAGCCAGCGTCAGTATATCCTACCATAGTCATATCTTGGTTTTTCTGATAGACTAAGCCAAGATCTTTTGTGCCATGTAAATATCTAAGTATATTCTTTACTCCCGTCCAATGACGTTTTGTTGGAGCAGCGCTATGTCTAGCTAGTAAATTTACCGCAAATGCAATATCAGGCGTGGTGCAATTTGCAAGGTACATTAGCGCACCAATGGCACCGAGATACGGAAACTCAGGTCCTAATATCTCTTCGTCATCATCCCGAGGTCTAAAAGGATCTTTATTCATATCAAGGGATCTGACAACCATGGGTGTTTTGGTTGGATATGATTTATCCATATTAAATTTTTCCAAAACCTTTTGAATATAAGCAGGTTGGTATACTAAAATTCCTGAGGGAAGACGCTCAAGCTGTAAGCCTAAGCAGAATTTGGTCTTTCCCAAATCTTTCATCTCAAATTCCGCCATTAGATGATTGCGTGCTTCTTCTATATCAGGTGTACTCCCAATGATATTGAGGTCATCAACGTACACTGAGATGATGCAAAATCCATTTGAGGACTTCTTTATAAATACACAAGAGCAATCATCATTATTTGAGTAGCCTTTTTGAATAAGGAATTCACTCAGTCGGTTATACCACATTCTACCCGACTGTTTTAAGCCATATAGTGACTTCTGTAATTTTACACAATATGCGTTGCGATTTGTTTTTGGATTCGGCATTTTAAGTCCTTGAGGGACCTTCATATATATGTTCGATTTGAGTGACCCATATAAGTATGCTGTCACTACATCCATCAACTGCATAGATAAATTTATTTGTACTGTCAAAGATATTAAGTATCGAAACGTTATTCCACTCATTACAGGAGAGTATGTATCATCGTAATTGATGCCGGGTCTCTGCGTGAACCCTTGTTCTACAAGCCTCGCTTTGTATCTCACCACCTCATTGTTTTCATTCCTTTTTCGAACAAAAACCCATTTTGCTCCAACAGGGAAGACATTGTCACTAGTGGGGACAGGGCCTATAGCCCCGGCCCGTAAGGGGCTTTAGTCCCGGTTCACCAACCGGGACTAAAGGGGCGGGACTAAAGGCCTAACCTTTTCGTCCCGACCCTCTTACAAGCCGGGACTAAAGGTGGTCCACGTGGGCGCCTCGTAGCGCCCCAGGGGCAGGCCCTTTAGTCCCGGTTCGTTACACGGTCCGGGACTAAAGATTTTCAGATTTTGCTGGCTTTTGGGTTTTTTTTTGAATGAAATTATTTTTGGGTTTTAGGGTTTTAGGGTTTAGGTGTTCAGGAGATTAACGGGATGCCTCGTTTTGTGTTCGGGAATTAGTTTTCATATAATTTAAAATAGAAATAATTATGCATATATATATATATATATAAGATTAACTTATCTTACAAGCGATCATATATATACAATTATATGGAGATCTGAATTATCGGGACTAGAGCCCGTCTATTCGATTACATGGACGAACATCACTAATGGCCCTTAGCTACACTAAATCGTCCTTTGTCTTCTATAGCTTCCGTCCTCAGAAATCCCGCAAGCTCCTCTGCAACAGCAATCGCGCGTTGCTCTGGTAGGACCTTCGTCCTCATGGCCGTGTGCTATATAAGAAGAGGAGATGAATATGAATATCAATCATGATAACAAAGAATGACGGGTAAAAATAGAGGTGTGAATGTTCATTGCTTACGTCGAATCTGTGCTCCTTGAACTCAGAGGTAAACGTGCGAATGGTCTCGCAAACATAGTATCTGCATAGACGCGTTCCCCGTGGCTGCTGGTCGCACTTTACGAGAATGGAATATATATAATCAAAATAATAATCTAGCATAAAAAATGTATTGAAAATTAATAGAAGTATATCATACTACTACTTACGTGAGCCGCTCTAAAGGTCAGCTTCTCAGGAAAGTTACCGGGAGTCACGCACTTGAACCGATTCCAAACCCTGCCCGACAAAGATAATGATTTGCTAAGTTTTTCATTAATTGATATATCAGAAAATCATCAAAAGATACCGATAGAGCACAAGAATGATTAAAATTACACTTGGAGCATGTCCTGCAGGCTTTGGAACTGTTCCAAGGGTCTCGATAATGGGTCGAAGGCATCAACTATTCCCTTATCAATTTGAATGTCCAACAGAATCCAATGGAAGCTGCACATGTATATATATATAAATGTGTGTGTGAGTAACTTATCAATTACACTTATAAGTGAATGGACACAACAGAGTAAAGACCCTCACTTGAAGTTGTATGGAAACAGTATGTGGTCACAGAAATTTGGATCTCTTAGAAACCTTAGAAGGTTTTCCTCCGTCTCCTTGGGATAATTAGTTAGCGTCGGTATATGTATTTTATCTGGATCAATAAACCCAATATTTATGATGCTCTTACTTTTAGACTCCAGAATCTTCATTCTGCATAATAGAGTACAAGTTATATATAGACAATGAATTGAAATAACTAAACAAGTTATATGTAGACAAGAAATTGAAAAACTTACAGACAATAGCAACTCATAAGCGATTTGTCGAGGGCGTCGCCATTGTACATATGGAAGAGTTCATCAAAGTCGATATGGATTTCTTCGGAGCGCCCGTAGTACTCCTGTGGGACACCCAGCATGATCATCGTTCTCCCATTCTTTGATTCACTTAAGTACCATTTATGCAAGTAACGCATATTTGTTGGGAGATCATCTTTGCTGACCAAAGGCTCTCCCATGACAAACTGTGGCTTAGGGGCTACCACAGCCTTGGGTATCCTGTCGTCTTGGGAAGCCAGCAAATTTTCAACCGAGATACCACATTCATCCGCCAACTCCTTTGCGTTTTCAAAAGCTTGCCCCTGCACCGGAGGGGGAACATTCTCGGTTAACACCTTGAGGGGTGGGATCGACTGTTTGGCCTATTGTCCAAGCTGAGGAACGTCTGATTTTTTCTTGCTTGTAGTTGAACTTGATTTGCTCCCACTTGCACTTGCATGTGACTTGCTCTTTTTCACTTCCTTCTGCAATGTGCATGTATAGTCATCAGGCTTATAGTGTAAGTCATACTGTGATGGAGTGGTTATGAAGTCTTTTGCCCATGCTATGTTCTTCTCGGTGTATTTCGGGCGGGGCTCGGTTTCCTTCCTTTTCATCTGCGCCTCATGTTGTTCCTTTGCTATCCTGGCGTTTTCCTCGGGGGTACGATCATAAGGTCTGATAGGAAGATTAGCATGAGGTACCTTTGGGAGGGGCGACAGTTTGCGCTTTGGGGAGCTCCGTCGCTTAGAAATCATCGACGAAGCGTTCTTGCTGGCACGCTTCCGCTTAGTATCATGTGCGGGCGGCGGCAGAGACGGACGACCCAAATCCGGGGGCGGTGATCGAGATGGACTCGTGTTGTGCTGGTCGACGTCATGTGGAGGGCTTGGAGGTAATGGAGGTGTAGGTGACCTGCGACGACTCGGAGGCGGTGTTGTCCTTGGGGCCGAGCGTGGAAGCTTGATGTAGTTCTTGTCCCATAGGATGACTCCACCCAGTACTTCTCCGAGTGTCCTCTCATCTTCGGGTCCAGCTATGTCGAGCTCCATATCATTAAACCCCGTCATGATTTCATCCACCCCGACTTTAGCAAAGCCAGCTGGAATCTCACGGCCATGCCAGCGTGCATCAGGGCCAGAAGGTAAAGCTTGTCCGACGGCCACCTTCATGGATATGTTCTTGAATTTCTGATGGAGTTCACATGATGTTGACTCCTTGATTCCATCCACGGGGTAGCCGGGACCGCCTTCTATCATTCTTCGTTCATCGTCGGGCATGGCCTCAGATTCAGCCACGCTGCTTTTCCGCTTAGATGGGGCGCCGGTAATATCAACTGCAGGATCTTCCTGGTGCGGTACTCCTCTAAGCTCATCAATCTGCTTCTGTTGCTCGTTAATCCTGGCAAGCAACTAGTTGAACTTGTCATTCTCCTCATCCTGCTGCCGCTTCTTTGCTCTCTCTCGGCTTTTGTAAGTGTCTTGGTCTCTGGCAAACCCAAGCCACCACGGGTAAGAAGTACCGAAGCCTCGCGTTTGTCCTCCATGTTCGTCATTGCCGAGGACCAGTGTGAGCAAATCTTTCTCTCTATCTGCAGTGAACTTTCTTCTTCCCTCCTTAATTTCTTTCACTATCCTTTTCCAATTCTCCCTGGGTATCCTAAGATTGTCATTGCAGATGAGGTCCCCTGTTGTTTCGTCGTACGACCCATCATGCGCAAGGAACCAATTTCTTGTTCTCAATTCCCACTCATCACGGAGTGGTTCAGGTAGGACGCCTTTATCTATCAGATCTTGCTCTTTCTTATCCCATTTTGGGATGACAGTCTCATAGCCCCCTGGCCCCAGCTTGTGGTGATATATCTTCTTGTCGGCATTTATCTTGTTCTTTTCTGATAATGCCTGGGCATCTTCTGACTCCTTGTACTCTTGAAATGCCTTCCAGTGATTCGCCTGCTTGGCTAGATACCCCTCGAATACTGGCACTTTCTGTGTCTTCAGATAGTTTTTCCATAGCTTCTTCTTCCAGCTACGGAATAGTTCGGCCATCTTCTTCAGAGTCCACTGCTTGACTTTGGCCCTCAGTTTGTCTGCGGCGTCTTCATTCTCACATTCTGGCAGGTTGAAATGTGACATGAGATCATTCCAAAGATTATCTTTGTACCTTTCGGCGACATAGTCACTATCGGCTGCCCCTTTGCGCTTGTTCCACTCCCGAACGCTGATCGGGACGTGATCCCTAAAGAGAACTCCGCATTGGTTCTTGAATGTGTCAGCAGCATTCTTAGGAAGCTTGGGTTCGCCGGTAGGAAATATCACCTCAAATGTGTAATGCGTCCGTGCATCCAACTTTCTAGTCGGGCCTCGTTTCGTAGTTTTGCTCGATGTGGAGGCCTAAGAGGGAGAAACATTTGTCAAATGAATGTATATGTATACAATATAGAGCTATCTCCAATATTTTTCACATATTACAAGTGATTGTCGAACTTCATATGTATACCTCGTCAGACTTCTCCTCTTCACCGGCTTCTCCATCAGTGGAGCTATCACCTTCTCCGTCATTGGACCTATCTCCTGCCCCATTGGCTTCATCTTCGTGTCGCTCGACCTCCATTCCAACGTCCTGGTTTAGATATAACGACGGAGATTCAGCTGGTTCAACGTCGGGGACGTCTTTGATTATATCTTCCAGAAGTTCTTCCTCTTCCAGGTTCCTGATATGTGGATCCATAGTTCTGCAAAAAACGGATTCTCTTAACCTTTGTACCAAAAACCAAAGTAGGAGTACTTTTCCAATTTGAGACTCCTAGATTTCTGCATATTATTCAAAGTAGGAGTAAATTTCCAATTTGAGCATTCACTAAGCAAAACCAAATCGTAAAATAAAGTAGTATTCAAATTAGCATGCATTCAATTATAAGCTAATACATCATCACTTTTGTTCGTACATCGTCGAATATTATCATTAATACTCCTCGAATACTATCATACATATAGCATCACTAATACATCTAGAACCGTAGCGCCCGATGGGTATCGGCGCGGGCGGTGGACACCCAAAGAGAAGGAACCATCACAGGATCATAGCTCCAGTGAGATCCCCGAAGAACCTGCCAGGTATGCTCGAACCTACCCTCCAACGCAACCATGTAGCGACGGACGTGCTCATCCTCCTCGCTGATACAGTGACGTACCACCTCCGCGGTGTCCGGAAGCCTTGGCACCCTCACTGGCCCACGCGACCGCCACCAAACAAGGATCGGGTCAACGACGGGCTCGCTCCTCACCAACCTACGCCCCCCGGAAGGTAGCACCTCCCAATACCAGCCGGGCGGAGCCCAGTCCCGGACAGGGCCCCTCTGATCAAGCAGGTGTCCTCCGCCGAGTCGATGACGAGGATGCGGGATAGGCATCGTAAAATGAACTAAAAAAATAAACTAGTTCTATTAATTTTCTTGCTAAAAATAATCTATTAACACTTAAGCATATACAATAGCAAAATTAAACTATTAACACTTATTTTCATTTTTCTTCTCCTCCTCTTCTTTCTTCTCTTCTCCTCCTCTTATTTTCTTCTCTTCTCCTCCTCTTCTTTTCTTCTTTTCTTATACACTATACACTATATACACTATAGCAAAATTCCTCCTCTCCTTATACACTATACACTATATACACTATACACTTAAGCATATACACTATACAATATACACTTTTTCTTCTTTTCTTCTCCTCCTCTTCTTATTTTCATTTTTCCTAATCTTATTTTCTTATTTTTGTTCATATTTCTTCTTCTTGTAACCCTAACCTAATTCTAAATATTACTAACCCTAATAATCTAGCACAAACCTAATAACAATAGGAATTAAATGACAAAAAAATCTTTTCTTTTTCTTCTTTTCTTCTCCTTTTTCTTCCTTTCTTCTCCTTTTTCTTCTTCTCTTCTCCTTTTTCTTCTTTTCTTCTATACTGGCCGGAGTGTTGGGGAGAAGGGGCGGGGGGCTTACTGGCCGGAGTGTTGGCGAGGAGGACGGCGCGACGGCGAGGAGCACGTCGCGACGGCTAGGAGGACGGCGCGGCGGCGAGGAGGACGGTCGACGGCGAGCAGGACGGCGGGCAGCCTGACGGCGTCGGTTACGTTCGTCGCTATGCCGCGCCGGGCAGGAGAACGAGAGAAAGAAGAAGAGAAATGGACGAATTGGGTTGGAAATTTTCGAAGTCCCGCTTATATAGGTGGATCTATAGTCCCGGTGCGTGGCTCGGGCCGGGACTAAAGACCCCCTTTAGTCCCGGGTGGAGCCACAACCCGGGACTAAAGGCCTCTTTTCGGGCAGACCAGGAGGCGGGAAGCAGGGGGTCTTTAGTCCTGGGGCGTGGCTCCAACCGGGACTAAAGGTGGTCTGTAGTCCCGGGGCGTGGCTCCAACCGGGACTAAAGCCCCTCCTCGGCTGTACGATAAGTTTAGTCCCACCTCGCCCAGCGAGGGGGACTAACACTTGTTTATAAGCCCCGTCGCACCTTCTTCATCGAGCTCCTCTCTAAAGCAGGCTTACGGGCCTAAACTCACTGAAAATTGTAACTATATTAGAAATTATAGGGAAAATTCAATCTAAATTCAAATGAGAATTTAGGTTGAATTTTCTCTATGATCTCGAATATAGTTTCAATTTTTTTTATTTTCATAACTAATAATTTTGACTATCCAAACTATTATCTATTTTGTTATTTTCAATTAAAAACTATGTTTATTAAAAATTCTTTTTGCATATTTGAGAATTTGACAAAACTATGATAATGAAAAGTGTTTCAAATTGAATAAATAATGCAAAACTATTTTTCATTTTCATAATTAATAATTTTGACTATCCAAACTATTATCTATTTTGTTATTTTCAATTAAAAACTATGTTTATTAAAAATTATTTTTGCATATTTGAGAATTTGACAAAACTATGATAATGAAAAGTGTTTCAAATTGAATAAATAATGCAAAACTATTTTTTATTTTCATAATTAATAATTTTGACTATCCAAACTATTATCTATTTTGTTATTTTGACTTAATTTGTTATATTTCGTGCATTTACTTATTTTTTTTGAGCTAGTTGACCCTGAAATTGAAAAGCACTACAAATGAACTCTGAAAATGTTGAAAGTTGGCATGCTATCATCATTTAACCCACATAGCATGTGTTAAAAAATTGAGAGGGCTAAGACAAAGACTGGATGCAGTTCGTGTACAAAACTGACAATCTCTCTCGAAGTAGGAGGGTTTCGAACGAGAACTCATCTCTTACAAAGGGATTTCATTTTTTTTAAACTTATTTGAACTCCATACTTTTTGTGTGTTCAAAATGCACCATTCAAAGGCACATCACCAAATTTTAACAATTTCTGACTTAATTTGGTATATTTCGTGCATTTACTTATTTTTTGTGAGCTAGTTGACCCTGAAATTGAAAAGCACTATAAATGAACTCTGAAAATGTTGAAAGTTGGCATGCTATCATCATTTCACCCACATAGAATGTGTTAAAAAGTTGAGAGGGCTACGACAAAGACTGGATGCACTTCGTGTACAAAACTGACAATCTCTCTCGAAGTAGCCGGGTTTCGAACGAGAACTCATCTCTTACAAAGGGATTTCATTTTTTTTAAACTTATTTGAACTCCATACTTTTTGCGTGTTCAAAATGCACCATTCAAAGGACATCACAAAATTTCAACAATTTCCGACTTCATTTGTTATATTTCGTGCATTTACTTATTTTTTTGAGCTAGTTGACCGTGAAATTGAAAAGCACTACAAATGAACTCTGGAAATGTTGAAAGTTGGCATGCTATCATCATTTCACCCACATAGCATGTGTTAAAAAGTTGAGAGGGCTACGACAAAGACCAGATACAGTTCGTGTACAAAACTGACAATCTCTCTCGAAGTAGCAAGGATTCGAACGAGAACTCATCTCTTACAAAGGGATTACATTTTTTTAAAACTTATTTGAACTCCATACTTTTTGTGTGTTCAAAATGCACCATTCAAAGGCACATCACAAAATTTCAACAATTTCTGACTTCATTTGTTATATTTCGTGCATTTACTTATTTTTTTTGAGCTAGTTGACCCTGAAATTGAAAAGCACTACAAATGAACTCTGGAAATGTTGAAAGTTGGCATGCTATCATCATTTCACCCACATAGCATGTGTTAAAAAGTTGAGAGGGCTACGACAAATACTGGATGCAGTTCGTGTACAAAACTGACAATCTCTCTCGAAGTAGCCGGGTTTCGAACGAGAACTCATCTCTTACAAAGGGATTTCAATTTTTTTAAACTTATTTGAACTCCATACTTTTTGCGTGTTCAAAATGCACCATTCAAAGTCACATCACAAAATTCAACAATTTCTGACTTCATTTGTTACATTTCGTGCATTTACTTATTTTTTTTTGAGCTAGTTGACCCTGAAATTAAAAAGCACTACAAATGAACTCTGAAAATGTTGAAAGTTGGCATGCTATCATCATTTAACCCACATAGCATGTGTTAAAAAGTTGAGAGGGCTAAGACAAAGACTGGATGTAGTTCGTGTACAAAACTGACAATCTCTCTCGAAGTAGGAGGGTTTCGAACGAGAACTCATCTCTTACAAAGGGATTTCATTTTGTTTAAACTTATTTGAACTCCATACTTTTTGTGTGTTCAAAATGCACCATTCAAAGGCACATCACCAAATTTTAACAATTTCTGACTTAATTTGGTATATTTCGTGCATTTACTTATTTTTTGTGAGCTAGTTGACCCTGAAATTGAAAAGCACTACAAATGAACTTTGGAAATGTTGAAAGTTGGCATGCTATGATCATTTCACCCACATAGCATGTGTTAGAAAGTTGAGAGGGCTACGACAAAGACTGGATGCACTTCGTGTACAAAACTGACAATCTCTCTCGAAGTAGCCGGGTTTCGAACGAGAACTCATCTCTTACAAAGGGTTTTCATTTTTTTAAACTTATTTGAACTCCATACTTTTTGCGTATTCAAAATGCACCATTCAAAGGCACATCACAAAATTTCAACAATTTCCGACTTCATTTGTTATATTTCGTGCATTTACTTATTTTTTTGAGCTAGTTGACCGTGAAATTGAAAAGCACTACAAATGAACTCTGGAAATGTTGAAAGTTGGAATGCTATCATCATTTCACCCACATAGCATGTGTTAAAAAGTTGAGAGGGCTACGACAAAGACTAGATGCAGTTCGTGTACAAAACTGACAATCTCTCTCGAAGTAGCAAGGTTTCGAACGAGAACTCATCTCTTACAAAGGGATTTCATTTTTTTAAACTTATTTGAACTCCATACTTTTTGCGTGTTCAAAATGCACCATTCAAAGGCACATCACAAAATTTCAACAATTTCTAACTTCATTTGTTATTTTTCGTGCATTTACTTATTTTTTTTGAGCTAGTTGACCCTGAAATTGAAAAGCACTACAAATGAACTCTGGAAATGTTGAAAGTTGGCATGCTATCATCATTTCACCCACATAGCATGTGTTAAAAAGTTGAGAGGGCTACGACAAAGACTAGATGCAGTTCGTGTACAAAACTAACAATCTCTCTCGAAGTAGCCGGGTTTCGAACGAGAACTCATCTCTTACAAAGGGATTTCAATTTTTTTAAACTTATTTGAACTCCATACTTTTTGTGTGTTCAAAATGCACCATTCAAAGGCACATCGCAAAATTTCAACAATTTCTGACTTCATTTGTTATATTTCGTGCATTTACTTATATTTTTTGAGCTAGTTGACCCTGAAATTGAAAAGCACTACAAATGAACTCTGAAAATGTTGAAAGTTGGCATGCTATCATCATTTAACCCACATAGCATGTGTTAAAAAGTTGAGAGGGCTACGACAATGACTGGATGCAGGTCGTGTACAAAACTGACAATCTCTCTCGAAATAGCAGGGTTTCGAACGAGAACTCATCTCTTACAAAGGGATTTCATTTTTTTAAACTTACTTGAACTCCATACTTTTTGTGTGTTAAAAATGCACCATTCAAAGGCACATCACAAAATTTCAACAATTTCTGACTTCATTTGTTATATTTCGTGCATTTACTTATTTTTTTGAGCTAGTTGACCCTGAAATTGAAAAGCACTACAAATGAACTCTGGAAATGTTGAAAGTTGGCATTCTATCATCATTTCACCCACATAGCATGTCTTAAAAAGTTGAGAGGGCTACGACAAAGACTGGATGCAGTTCGTGTACAAAACTGACAATCTCTCTCGAAATAGCAGGGTTTCGAACGAGAACTCATCTCTTACAAAAGGATTTCATTTTTTTAAACTTAATTGAACTCCATACTTGTTGTGTGTTCAAAATGCACCATTGAAAGGCACATCACAAAATTTCAACAATTTCTGACTTCATTTGGTATATTTCATGCATTTACTTATTGTTTTGAGCTAGTTGACCCTGAAATTGAAAAGCACTACAAATGAACTCTGGAAATGTTGAAAGTTGGCATTCTATCATCATTTCACCCACATAGCATGTCTTAAAAAGTTGAGAGGGCTACGACAAAGACTGGATGCAGTTCGTGTACAAAACTGACAATCTCTCTCGAAGTAGTAGGGTTTCGAACGAGAACTCATCTCTTACAAAAGGATTTCATTTTTTTAAACTTATTTGAACTCCATACTTTTTGTGTGTTCAAAATGCACCATTGAAAGGCACATCACAAAATTTCAACAATTTCTGACTTCATTTGGTATATTTCATGCATTTACTTATTGTTTTGAGCTAGTTGACCCTGAAATTGAAAAGCACTACAAATGAACTCTGGAAATGTTGAAAGTTGGCATGCTATCATCATTTCACCCACATAGCATGTCTTAAAAAGTTGAGAGGGCTACGACAAAGACTGGATGCAGTTCGTGTACAAAACTGACAATCTCTCTGGAAGTAGCAGGGTTTCGAACGAGAACTCATCTCTTACAAAGGGATTTCATTTTTTTAAACTTATTTGAAGTCCATACTTTGTGTGTGTTCAAAATGCACCATTCAAAGGCACATCACAAAATTTCAACAATTTCTGACTTAATTTGGTATATTTCGTTCATTTACTTATTTTTTTGAGCTAGTTGACCCTGAAATTGAAAAACACTACAAATGAACTCTGGAAATGTTGAAATTTGGCATGCTATCATCATTTCACCCACATAGCATGTGTTAAAAAGTTGAGAAGGCTACGACAAAGACTAGATGCACTTCGTGTACAAAACTGACAATCTCTCTCGAAGTAGCAGGGTTTCGAACGAGAACTCATCTCTTACAAAGGGATTTCATCTTTTTAAACTTATTTGAACTCCATACTTTTTGTGTGTTCAGAATGCACCATTCAAAGGCACATCACAAAATTTCAACAATTTATGACTTAATTTGGTATATTTCGTGCATTTACTTATTTTTTTTGAGCTAGTTGACCCTGAAATTGAAAAGCACTGAACTTATTTGAACTTATTTGAACTGAAGACTTTTTGTATATATATGTGGTCCAAATGCATGATACCATGAAGTTAGAAAGGGCTAAACCATTCAAAAGTAGCAAATGAAGTTACAAAGGGCTAAACCATTCAAATTTGGAAACTATAAATGGCACAAACAGAAACTAGACATATATAAATTGGTCCAAGAAGTACATGATACTAGCCCAAACAGTACATAATAATAGCTATCATAGATATATATACAAGTGTTAGACGTTCAGAACACTACTCGTCTGAATCATCTAAATCAGAATGTCCAAGTTCCTCGAGGTGACGCTGGCCATAGTTGACGACTCGAATCTTGCGATACAACTCGTATGAAACGTATGCATCTTTTGCTGCATACTGAATGTTGATATCATTAAGTGGGCCCTTCTCCCAAAGTTTGTGCTGATACTTTGGGAAACTGGTCTTCATATCACCATATGACTCATCGATCAAGGCAACTGCCATATGAGCCATCGAAGTCCTGTCATGTCGAGGCCTGAGTATCGTTTGGAGATCAACGTGGCAACCAGCTGGTATCTCAATACCGAAGCTGTGCCTCATCTTCAGCCTGTCGTTCCTTATGTCAACGGAAGCAAAAGTGACGCCGCTGCGAAGGAACTCCATGAGTTCAGGACAATGCTTGTCACTCCTGCAACAGAAACAAATTAGAATGGAACAAATGTTACATACTGCTGCAATAAGGAAACATGTTTCACTACAACTAAAGAGAAACTTATCTTTAGGATTCAAATAGAACATATGCAATGGAACCTAGATAGATCACTACAACTATTTGAAGCGAACCAACTATGATTCCAATGGAACATATTAAACACTAGTTCATTCTAATACGATTTTTCAGATTACGGAACACTATTCCAATCAGATTGTGTCCCCCTTCAACTAATCAAAATTGTTTCACTACAACTATTTGAAGCGAACCAACTATGATTTCAATGGAACATATTAAACACTAGTTCATTCTAATATGATTTTTCAGATTATGGAAGACTATTCCAATCAGATTGTGCTCCCCTTCAAGTAATCAAAATTGTTTCACTACAACTATTTGAAGGGAACCAACTATGATTCCAATGGAACATATTAAACACTAGTTCATTCCAATATGATTTTTCAGATTATGGAAGACTATTCCAATCAGATTGTGCTCCCCTTCAAGTAATCAAAATTGTTTCACTACAACTATTTGAAGGGAACCAACTATGATTCCAATGGAACATATTAAACACTAGTTCATTCTAATATGATTTTTCAGATTATGGAAGGCTATTCCAATCAGATTGTGCTCCTCTTCAAGTAATCAAAATTCTTTCACTACAACTATTTGAAGGGAACCAACTATGATAGAAACAAATAAACTTATACAATGTCATTATCTTGGATCAAAGAAAGCCTCAAAACTTACTTCGCCCATTGGAAGATCAAGACATGGCTTGCGAAGCATATCTGGATGACGGCAACACCGCGTTGATCGGCCGTGTACTCCAGATCAAGCCCGAAGAACTTCTCATGATCCGGTGCTTGGTTAAACCATCGTTCCTTCAACTGTTGAAGGAAAAACAGCACCTCCGTGCTCAGGTTCGTGTACACGACACGGAGCTTCGTCGCGCCATGCGCGACCACCTCACGAAAGATAGTTGGCATGGTGGAAGAAGAGAAGGGAAGAAGAGAGGAGAAGAACAGAGAGGGCGACGCGAGAGAGAAGAAGAACAGAGAGGGCGATGCGAGAGAGAAGAAGAACAGAGAAATGGCGACTGTACGCTTCGGTTCGTGCTTTTCATCGCCGAAACGACGCGGGATGCAAACCGTTTGGGCCATTAATCCCGGGTTGAGCCACCAACCGGGACTAAAGAGGTATACCAAACGGTTTCCACCACTACGGCATGCCACGTGTTAGGGTTTTAGTCCCGGGTTCAACCACCAACCGGGACTAAAGAGGTATGCCAACGGTCGCCCCACTACGGCAGGCCACGTGTTAGCCCTTTAGTCCCGGGTTGAGCCACCAACCGGGACTAAAGGGGGATACGAACGGTTGCCACCACCACTGCCCGCCGCGTAGCCCTTTAGTCCCGGTTTGGGACACGAACCGGGACTAAAGGCTCCTTACGGCCCGGGACTAAAGCCTCGAGGGAGGCATTGAGAATTGGGGCGACGTGGCCGGGCCTTTAGTCCCGGCCCAGAGGCACTCCGGGACTAAATGGTCCAGGCCAAAGGCCCGTTTTCTACTAGTGTGTGAGGAGTAGGTATTACTGAGGAAAATACCTCTCTTTTGTTGAGCGAGTGCAGTTCTGCCTCAATTGCTTCCTTCCATTTAGGCCAATCAGGACGCTTGAGGCATTCTCCGACGGTCTTTGGTTCTGGATCCAGTTGAAGGGTTTCAGCAATTTCGGAGGCGAAATATATGTCGACAATTGTAGTCTCTCTATTATATGATTCTCCTAATTCTGTATAGTTTATGGAAATTTCTTTTATACCTTCGGATTCTATGTGATTTCCCACAACAATAGAATCATGGTGTTCCGATGTCCCAGCTATTGTGTTTTTATGCGCATTTATGCTAGGTTCAAGATGTTGAGCATCTGGTTGGTGTCCTTCAACTTGAGGTTGAATTGCATTTACTGGTAGAGAATTTGATTTTTTCTGTTTCCGCGGAGGCTTTTGAGAAGCTATATTCTGACTAACCAGATTTCTCCCCCTCTTACTCTCATTTGGGGTTTGAGTGGTTTTATTTGGTACCTCTACTCATTCTGGTGCATTAACAGTGGGAATATGTGATTTAGTGACACCTTCATGGTCAGTAAATGCATCTGGCAGATTATTTGCAATGTGTTGCAAATCTATGATCCTCTGAACTTCAGTTTCAGATTCTTTAGTACGTGGATCTAAGGATTGAATGCCTGTTACATTCCAATCTATTTCCTGGCATTCTTTGTGGTTTGAATCTCCCCCTAATGCCGGGAAATGGTCCTCATCAAAAATAGAATCAGCGTAACGGGCAGTAAACAGGTCCCCTGTAAGAGGTTCCAGATATTTTATTATTGACGGAGAGTTATAACCCACATAGATCCCTAGTTTTCTGTGGGGGCCCATGGATGTACGCTACGGTGGTGATATCGGTACGTATACTACGCAACCAAATTTTCGCAGATGGGAAATACTTGGCTGAGTGCCACGTACTAGTTGCAGCGGGGAGGTTGTATGATATGCAGTTGGTCTGATTTGTATCAGATCTGCGGCGTGTAATACCGCATGTGCCGAACAAGATGCTGGTAATTTAGAATTCTGTAATAGTGGTCGAGCAATTAATTTTACTCTTTTGATGAGAGATTCAGCCAAACCATTTTGAGTATGAACATAAGGCACATAATGTTCTAAATGAATGCCCATAGCCATGCGATAGTCATTGAATGCACGTGAAGAAAATTCAGCGGTATTATCCATTCAAATTGTTTTGATCCTATTTTCAGTATGATTTGCTCTTAATTTTATAATTTGAGCAATTAGCTTGGCAAAAGCATGATTTCGTGTGGACAATAGACACACATGTGACCATCTAGTAGATGCATCTATGAGTACCATGAAATACCTAAAGGGTCCTGATAGTGGTTGAATTGGACCACATATATCTCCTTGAATGCGTTCAAGAAAATTTAATGAATCATTTTTAACTTTAAGATAAGATGGTTTTATAATTAATTTTCCAGTTGCACATGCGGTGCATACAAAATCTGATGATTTGGGGAATTTTTTAGTTGGAAGGTTGTGACCAACAGAATTGTCAATAATTTTTCTCATCATCCCTATGCCAGGGTGACCTAGGCGATCATGCCAAGTCTTGAATTTATCAAGGTCTTGAAAAATTATTTTGTACGCAACATGTGATACGAGCTTTATATAACTGTAATATAATCCAGATGAAAGTGAAGGGAATTTCTCAAGAATTTGTTTCTCAGACCCATTACTCTTTGTTAAGAGCAAATGTTCAGAATTATTTTCAGATATTGTTTCCAAATGGAAGTTATTTGATCTGAGGTCTTTGAAACTTAGAAGAGTGCGTGTAGATTCAGGATACAATAGTGCATCCTCAATTACAATTGTAGTACCCATAGATAGAATGAGTGTGGCTCGTCCTGAACCAATAATCGACGCATCGCGACCGGCGATGGTCATAATATTCCCTTTTCTCTTATTTAGAGTTTAGAAATATTTTATTTCCCTTAATATTGTGTTAGTGGTACAACTGTCCACCAAACATAATTCTTCTTCCATTGGATTATTTTCCCGTAAAATCTATATAGAATAAGAGAATATTTTAGGATGAAGCTTTATTCATATTACTCACATATAAATATATATATATATACAAAGTATTCAAATTACAGTTACAAATATAAATATGACATTATGTTTGAACTACATAATACGATTGGTCCGTAGGACTTTATTCTACTTAGAGTTATACAAATTATAACATCCATTATTACAATAAAATAGCTGATAACATCATATGAGTGATGTGGAGATTATATAAGATCTCCATATGGGTCTTGGGTGTATTCCACCATCATGTTGCCAACATCAAGAAGATCTTCATCCTTCTGCCTTGTTTCCTTAGGAGCGCTTTGAGAAGTGCTAGCTTCAAGGTTTTCTTCTTGTTGTAAGGCGTTGAAGTGAGCTTCGGCTTTTCCATGAACTTGTTTGCCTTTCCCAGTGGATTTGATATATAAATCCGCTAGATGCTTGGCAGTTTGGCATTTGTTAGTACGATGGTTAGTACATCCACACCTTTGACAAATCTCGGAGTTGGCGTTTCGGTCATTTTTCTTGAAGTGACCTTTACCTTTATATTGACCAAAGTTTTTCTGCTTGTTGTTCCTTTTCCACTTTTCATTGAATTTCTTGAAATTCTTTTTGTTGCCCCATACTTTTTTAGTAAACTGAGTGTTAGCGTGTGCTTCAGGGAGTGGCATTGAGCCCGTTGGGCGTGTCTGATGATTCTTCATGAGAAGTTCATCATGTTTCTCAGCCTGAAGTAAAGTGTATATGAGCTTAGAATACTTTTTGTATTTTTGTTGACGGTACTGCTATTGTAGTACTCTCATCGAGGGGTGGAAAGTGCACAAGGTTTTTTCAATAAGATCTTCTTCGGAAATTGCTTGATTGCAAAACCTTAGTTTTGAGTTAACCTTGTGAACTGCAGAGTTGTATGCTGCCACATATTTGAAATCTTGGAACCTTATGAGGGACCATTCTCTCTGTGCTTCCGGTAGCATAACTGCTCTTTGTTGGTCATATCTCTCCTTGAGAGAGTTCCACAAAGCTAGTGGATCTTCTTCCATCAAATATTCCGACTTTATGTCCGGATGGAGATGGTGCCTTAAGAAACTTAAAGCTGTATATTTGGCTGCCGTGGGGATTTCTCCGGCGCCTTCAATGGGTGTGATGATCGTGGAACCGAGTTTACGGCTTTCAAGGGCTATCTTTGCATCCATAGCCCATGGTAAATAGTTACTACCATCTAGTTCAAGTTCATGAAATGCACGATGCATGACGCTAGCCATTTCCTGCATGGTATTATCATGCATAATTTTACTTTTACTATGAGAGTAAAATATAAGTTACAACAAATGCTTTGGGGAAGCAAAATTTTGAAGTATAGCTGATGCTTTAAACTTGTATGTGTAGACCCCATTTTATGTATATGACACTTCGAAGATAGTCACCGTTGGGGTGTAGATCTCACAGTAGTGGAGAACATAGTCTGGTTTTGACCAGTAGATGTTCATATGTCCATTACCTTGTGTCATACTATATTTTACAAAAACACTTTGAAGGTAGTCATCTTGTCAAAAGACTACATGTAGACCTCTCAGCAAGAGTGGATAATCTGCAAATTATGCAGTAGATCACACAAGTACCTTGTGATTTGCAAAAATTCGAGGTAGTCACATCAATTCGCATATTCGGGAGAGCACTCGAAGATAGTCATTTTGCCAAAAGAATGGAGGCAAAAAGTAGATCTTTCAGCGATGAGGATAATCTGCAAAGTGCAGTAGATGCCTCATCTACCTTGTGATCCCAAAATTTGAATTGTAAAAAAAAATGTTGTAGTTGAGAACTACATATTCTAAAAAAATGAAAAATGCTGAGGCAATCATATAGAATATGTACACATAGTCTGAGACTTTATTTTAGATGATATACAAACTAAGTATTCAAACGTACAAATACAATACTGAGTGAATATGAGAAGCAGAGGTTCTTAATACAATAAGATATCACACTGGAATAAAAAGTACAGACTACAGTGCAATATAGTAGTACTATGATTAAGCACAACACACTAATAGTCAATTTATTTAGGTAGTGTACGTGGTGGAGTATCGTGGCCTGTAGGCCTTTTTGAGAGAGACGTGGCCTGTAGGCCTTTTGGCGAGGAAAGGACGTGGCCTGTTCCAGGCACCACACGAGTAGATGAGGAAGGAGAGAACACCAACGCATCAGGGTTTCCCCAGAGCGCCGCTTCTCCCGTTCCCATCCCGTGCTCGATCTGGTGCTTAGCACTTCGCCACGCCAACCCTCCTCTCCCCATGGCTGATTCTTCAAGGGAGGCTGGGTGCTCCTCGCGCCGCTGCTGCTCGCCCCGGGGGTGCCGGTGAGGCCGAGGGCCACCAGCGACCACGCGCCCCGGACTGCAGCGCGGTTCTGCTCCATGGCCGCGGCGAACTGCCGCAGGATGCGACGCGCCTCTGGTGGAGGCGTGGGAGGGAGGAGCGGTGCTGGAGGCGGGGGCGGAGTCGCCGGTGATGGTGGGGGTAGCGTCGACGACGAGCCCAGGTCCTCCATCCCCTCTTCTTCAACCTTGATCTTGGTGTTCAAGACGGGGATGGTGGGGTAACCGCTGCGTTCCTCTGGATCCGGTGTTGGAGATGGCAGATCCGGTACGGGGCCGGTGTGTGCTTCCACTGCCGGCGTCGGGGATGGCAGATCCGCGGCGTGGCCGTCCGTGCGCGCAGGGCACGGCCCGAACTCGTGTTGCATGCAGTACGGGGGAAGAGGCGGCGGCGCAAGTTCACAGGGGAACATGACTTCTTCCGCAAGGAACGACGCTGATGGCCCTGCAAGAAGCCAATCCATGGGAGGTATGTTGAAAGCGAATGGCGAAGTGGCCGGAGCCGAAGGCCCAGCCTGTTGCAGTGTAGCGGTGAACGAAGTCGAAGATCCAGCCTGGTGCACCGTTGGTGCACGCCCAGGAAGTGGTCGGTTGCCTCGGCGTGCATACCCACGACGACGGGTCTCGCGGTGGTTCTCGGTGAAGAAGCGGCGATGAGGGCCACTCCGGTTCTGGCGGTGGTTCCCGGCGAAGGAGCGGCGACAAGGGCCACTCCGGTTCTGGCGGTGGGTGCGTGGAAAGCGGCTGTCTTCTTTCTGCAGGAAGCGTGCGAAGGCAAAAGAAAGTGAAGACAAATCTCTTCCTGCCATTCTCACCTTTCTCGTGGCTCTCTGTCGCTCTCGGCAGAGGTCGTGCTGATAACGTGTGAACAGTAAAAACGACAGATAGAGACAAATGATGGAACAATGTTCTCATTGATTGAAGATGTGGGTATGTATACCCCTGATACAAAGGCGGTTTACAAGAAGCAGTTGTCAGATTGAGGCAACCGACATAGCAGGGATTATCCCTTAATTAACGTATTTAATTAATTCCTAACACTCGCAACACCAGCCTCGCAATGTTTTGCTGTGGCAGCATCTTGGTCTGTCGCCGCAACATCGCCGACTCGTTAGAGCACCGCTCGCACTATGGTGGTGTCCCCAACAACACCGGCCGTTGCAGCACTGCTGTATCCTTGAAGTAGCGCTTTGAAACATGGTCGGTCGTGTCACAACACACTTTGTCATCGTGGCCGTACGTCGAAGCGTTACCCGCGTCCGTTGAAGCAAGCGTTGACGCATCACCCTGGCCGTCCATGTTGTCATGGTGTCGGAGCATGTGACAGCCATTGAAGCACGCGTCCCGGCATGGCCGTGGCCTTCATCGTCGTGCAGCATGCCTCGTCGCCAGGGCGATGATTCATGTTCGTCGAACCGCCATTGAAGCACGCCTTGCAGCATGATTGCGGCCTTCCACATTGTCGTGCCATGCATCGTCGCTGCGTAGATGCTGCATGAAGCAACACCACCGCCATTGAAGCACGCCTCCCAGCATGGCCACGACCTTTGATGTTGTCGTGGCACGCCACTTCGCCGTGTCGATGCTTCGTGGTCGTCAAAGCATCACCATTGTCATTGGAGCACTCCTTGCAGCATGATTGCGGCCTTCGACGTCGTCGCGACATGCCTCGTCGTTGCAGAGATGTTGCATGGTTGTCAAAGCATGGCCACCGCCATTGAAGCATGCCTCCCGGCATGGCCACGGCCTTTGACATCATCGTGGCATGCCTCGTCGCCATGGAGATGCTGCATGGTCATCGAAGCATCGCCACGGTCATTGAAGCACGCCTCCTGGCATGGCCATAGCCTTTGACGTTGTCGTGGCACACCTTTTCGTCATCGAGATGCTTCGTCATCGTTGAAGCATCGCCATCACCATTGAAGCACGCCTTGCAGCATGATTGCGGCCTTCGACGTCATCGCGACATGTCTCGTCACCGCGGAGATGTTGCATGGACGTCGAAGCATCGCCACCACCACTGAAGCACGCCTTGCAGCATGGTTGTGACCGTCGACATCGTCGTGGTCGTCGAAGCACCATCGTCCGCCAGCATGGCATCCTCGTCGTCCTTCCGTCGCAGAAACACCAACTCTCACCACAAACCGATGCGATGCGTGACAACATCACCGTGGACTGACTTGTAGCATCGCCATTGAAACAGATGTCGGCGACCCTCCTCACGTAGCTCCCATCGATAAGTTGCAGCACCTCGCCCCGGTGACCCCCCTACCTTTGCTGACCAAAGTGCTTCGCTTCCCTGCAGCCAACACAACACCTGCTGGCTGCAAGACCACAACAGTGTGCTTCCCCCGCTCGCTACTTGAAGGGCACCCGTCGGCTAGCAGCAGCAACGGGCGGCTGTCACCGCACTGACAACAGTACCACAATCCTCGCAACATCCACGAGAACGGTGCTCGTCGCAGCAACGTCCCTGGCTCGCTGCAACCCTGGTTGGCATCAGAACATCGACCCGAACGACGTCGCCTCAGCGGTGGTGCCCCCACTTGCAGCATCTCCCTGGACGGCCTGGTAGCAGCACACGCCGGCGGTGCTCCGCCGTTAGTGCATGATTGCAGCACCCGGGTAGTCCCCTGCATCAGCCATGGTGGCGGTGGCGTGGGGTTCCTATATGCAGAACTGGGGTGTTCGTCCAGCAGCAGAGACGATGGCGACTGGCGAGTGGTTGCAGCGACATCAAAGGTGGCTGCATGGTGGTTCGTGTTGAACGGGAGAAGATACGGAAGGAGAGAACAAGAATTTAACCTGGTCTATTAGACGTGTCTAGCATCGTTGGTGGACATGTGGAGGTGTGTCTCTGGTGGATCTATCTTTGGTGGATTTGCTCGGATCTGTTCGTCATTCGTACTTGTTTGTGTGTTTTTAGGTTGGATAATTCTGATCTACACTCTTCATTTGCGGCGGTTGCTGTTCTGGTGTGTTGATCCTATGGGGCCTTAGCACGACGACTTTCCGACTGTCTACTACAACAACGTTTGCCCGGCTCCAACGAGGGAGGGGCAATGGCAGCGGCGAGCCGAGGCGCGCTTCAGTGCTTGTACTCATCGCTAGGTGGTTTTCGAATCTGGATGTAATTTTTATTATTCCTAGTTTTCGTTGTACTACCATGATTTAAGATGAATAGATTGGAAATTTTCTTGCAAAAAAACACTGATCTATTGGAAGTGAGATAAGTCATGGCAGTTGTCAACGTGGCAAGCGCGTGACGCCGCTGACGCGGGAATCGTTTTTCAAAAATTTGCATGTGGATTATGTATTAGGACACATGCGCGACTTAGATCAGACGACAATGCGAGCGCCCATCGAACGACGGAGCAAGCGACTGAAGCAACGAGAAAATCAGTCGGATGAATATAATATTTCCTTAAGAAAAGCATCTAGTTAAAAAATGACACACATCGGAAAGATCCTATGTCTTTCGTGCACTCTTGCGATTGAGATAAACCTTTGTTTATCTTGGGTGTTAGGCGAGTTCACCAAATATTTCGATCAGAATAGCCACGTTAAGCATTTTTTATTACTAAATACTTAAAAATACAATGGCACTATTTCATCACGTTGAGCGTACGCCTGCGAGCCGTTCGATGCTTCTGCATCCGCTACACGACAAACTGCTAAGAAAAATGTCTTCTTCCACCCGGCGACACAACGTTGTGAGGTGATGGATGGTTACTAAGGATTTTCTACATGCATGTGTTGATGTCATCTTATTTTATTTCATATAATATTTTTTTCAAGAAGTTATAACTTTTGAACTGAGCGTCTGAATGAAGATCCGTTTTTATCGTTAGGTTTCTCACGACGAGACCTCTAAAACTAGATCCCATATGGATATATTTCAATGATTTAAAAAAAAGCAACTTTGGTTCTAGTTGAGGCAATTTTAGTGTTAAACATAAGCAACTTCATTGCATCATATGTACTAGTGAATTGACCTGGAAAGTATATCATAGACAACATAAAAACCACGCCAGACAAATTTTTATTGTATTTAGGCAACCGAGCATCATCAATTATCAATCATGTGAACTCAATGATGACGATAACATGCCTTAACTTTGGTATATTTTTATTTTAAAAAGCTATAACTTTCAAACCGCGTGTCGGAATTATGATCCGTTTTAACCTTTGTGTTCCTCATGGCAAACTCTTCAAAACTAGATCCCATATAAATATGTTTTGAAGGTTTTTCTTCAAAAGCAACTTCGATGCTAGATGAGTCAACTTTAGTGCTAAACATGAGCAATTTTGATGGTAGATGAATGTATTAGTGAATTCACCTACTAGGCTATTAATAGTTGTGTGTAGTAGTCTAATAGATGGTTAGCATGGTTGCTAAGTTGTATATGTAAAAAACTAAGTTGTAGATAATTTAGTTGTTTATGATACTGCGGAAGTTGTTCACCATAGAGTGGAAAGTTGCTTAACATGGTTTCTAAGTTGTCTGCCTCAGAAACCAAGTTGCCTATATTGCTATGAAGTTCCCTACGTGTGTTCGTCAATTGCCTAAAATACTAAGAAAGTTGTCTATCAAGGGAGCTAAGTTGCCTACAATGTCATTTTTTGTAGGATTTAAGTTGTATATCATGATTAATTTTTTTAAAACTATATAAGGATGGATGGTATGAGCCTTGTTCTTTCCTTTTCCGAGGAAGTCTATCCGCCTACGCTACTGTGCATGCAGGTGTCGCTAGCCAAGTCACGGGTGTTGACTAGTTGCATAAGTCGGGACACATGAGAAGTTGCCTATGGGGTGATGAGAAGTTTCATAGGAGGTGGATCACACAGTTGCCCACAAACCTACACAAGTTGTTCATAATTTTGGCATGAGTTGCGTGCAAAAATCATTGAAATCTCCAGCTATAGTGATGGAAAACACCACATGGGTTGCTTGTTCAATGCAGTGGAGTTGCACAAAAGCATCATAAAAGTTGCTAACTTGTTTTGTACGATGCTTGAGTGCAGAACGATCTTAAAGTTATTTTTCTTGTTTTTCCTCTAATATCCCCATCAATGGTGAACTTAGAAAAAAGTTGTCCATAAATGTTTCCTTCAGTAGCCCTACTAATGGTGAACTAATAGGCAACTTCATAGTATTTTTTACATCCGGTTTGGATGTGTGTATTTGGGCCTTGTAATGGATTTGGTATTCCAAAAAATATAGATTCAGTTGTTTGGGTTGTAACTGGAAATACCAGTATGAAATATTTTCAATACAGCACTGAATATCTCGGATGAGAAGAGCCCTCCAACGATACAGAGGCTAGCCCCTCCGATTTCATTGGAATCAGCCTCCCCCGCAAAAGAAAACGATTCACTCGCCCGAGCCGAGTCGCTTTCCTCGCTTGACCAGGGGAAACCCTTTCTCCCACCCCGCGACAGGAACTTCCTCCATGTTATAGTTAGCTAACTTTAGTTGGTATACTGATACGTCTCAAACGTATCTATAATTTTTGATGGTTTCATGTTGTTATCTTGTCATCTTTGGATGTTTTATGTACCTTTTATATCTTTTTTGGGACTAACTTATTAATTCAGTGCCAAGTGCTAGTTCCTGTTTTTTCTGTGTTTTTGGCTCTTTTCAGATCTGATTTTGGACCAGAGTCCAAATGAAATAAAATCCCCGAAATAAATTTTTCCCGAACGGAAGAAGATCAGGGGGCTTGAGGGCCAAGCCAGGAGGGCTACAGGGGGCCCACAAGCCCCCCATCCGCCACCAGGGGGGGCAGATGGCAGGCTTGTAGCCTCCCTGGCGCCCCCTGACCTAGACCCTTCGCCTATATATTCCCTAAATTACACGAAAAAATCAAGGGATCCACGAAAATACTTTTCCGCCGCCGCAAACTTCCGTTTCCGCGAGATCTCATCTGGAGACCCTTCCCGGTGCCTTGCCGGAGAGGACTTTGGAGTTGGAGGGCTTCTACATCAACATCATCGCCCCTCCAATGACTCGTGAGTAGTTCACTTCAGACCTACGGGTCCGTAGTTAGTAGCTAGATGGCTTCTTCTCTCTCTTGGATCTTCAATACAAAGTTCTCCATGATCTTCATGGAGATCTATCCGATGTAATCCTCTTTGGCGGTGTGTTTGTCGAGATCCGATGAATTGTGGATTTGTGATCACATTATCTATGATATATATTTGAGTCTTTGCTGATTTCTTATATGCATGATTTGATATCCTTGTAAGTCTCTCCGAGTCTTGGGTTTTGTTTGGCCAACTAGATCTATGATTCTTGCAATGGGAGAAGTGCTTGGTTTTGGGTTCTTACCGTGTGGTGACCTTTCCCAGTGACAGTAGGGGCAGCAAGGCACATATCGTGTTGTTTCCATCAAGGGTAACAAGGTGGGCTTTGTCATAGATATGAGATTGTCCATCTACATCATGTCATCTTGCTTAAGGCGTTACTCTGTCTTTTTGGACTTAATACACTAGATGCATGCTCGATAGCGGTCGACGTGTGGAGTAATAGTAGTAGATGCAGAAAGTATTGGTCTACTTGTTTTGGACGTGATGCCTATAGATATAATCATTGCGATAGATGACGTCACGAATTTGCGCGGTTCTATCAATTGCTCGACAGTAATTTTTTCATCCACCGTCTACTTGCTTTCATGAGAGAAGCCACTAGTAAACACTACGGCCCCCGGGTCTATTCACACCTATCATTTCCACTTTCGCTTTTACTTTGCTTTGTTACTTTGTTGCTTTCAGATCTCACTTAGCGAACAATCTATAAGGGATTGACAACCCCTTCATAGCATTGGGAGCAAGCTTTTTGTGTTTGTGCAGGCACTTGAGATACTCCTTCACTGGATCGATACCTTGGTTCTCAAACTGAGGGAAATACTTACCACCGCTACACTACATCACCCTTTCTGCTTCAAGGGAACACCAACGCAAGGCTCCAAGGCCACGGGGAAAATCCTTTGCATATTTTCCTAGGAAGTCCCTTAAGGCATAGCCGTAGCAGAAGGATTCCTGGTGCCGTTGCTGAGGAGTATCAAGACAAGTCAACACTCCTATTTCTGGCGCCGTTGGAAGGTCTTTTGTTGCAGTAGCAGAAGTATTTCTGGCGCCGTTGCCGGGGAAGGAGAGATCTATCCAAGTAGGTCTCACAAACTCATCTCTTGCATTTACTTTTTTGCCAGTTGCCTCTCGCTTTCCTCTCCCCCACTTCAGATTTTCCGTTTTCTTTTGCCTTTCTCCTTTGCCGTTTTCATTTGCCTTTCTCCTTTGCCGTTTTCTTTTGCCCGTTTCACTCTCTCTTCCTGCTCGTTTGTGTGTGAGATAGTCCATCAATGGCTAGACCCACCACTCCAAATGATACCCCTGAGAACGAAGTTCTCAATTTCAGGCAGAATGAGGAAGAAAGTTTAAAGGACGCTTGGTACAGGATTTGCAATGCTCAAAGTAGATCTACTCGTAAGCAATCCACTACCATCCTCCTTCGCAGTTCCTATGTTGGGATTTCTCCTTGGAATAGGTAGATCCTTGATACCATTGTAGGCGGGAATTTTTTGGGGAGCCATACTATTGACTCCTATGGAGCTATCATGAATTTGGTAGGCTCACCCCCGCTCATGGTTAATGGAACTACCTTGACCTTGGAACACGTGATGCAAAGGCTTGACGCTATTGAAAACAAAATTGCCACAGTTGAACTTATTGAGGGTTTGGATAGAAAGATCCACAATCAAATTACTCAGTACGGATCCAAAGTGGGATTTTTTTTGAAAAATTTAAGGGAGAAGGAACTTATAGTTAATGATTCTTCTAGAATTGGCAAACTAGAAGATGTCATAACCAACTTGGGTTCCGCTTTTGCCGCTGTGCAGAATACTCCAAATCTCACTCTCAAAAAGACCGTCAAGTCTGTTTTTGTTCCTAAAGCTAGTGGTGAGTCATCCAATAAAGATGAAGATCTTAAGATGATAAATGATCACACTACTTATGGTTTGAGCACCAAAGATGACTATACGTGATTCCATCACCTTTTGCCTAGCTAAGGGCGTTAAGCAAAAGCGCTTGTTGGGAGGCAACCCAACGAATCTATCATTTTTCTTTCTATTTTGTGTTTTTCACACTTTCACAATTCTGTTATGATTGTGTTTTTTGTGTTTCTTTTTGCGTTTGTGCCAAGCAAAACCGTTATGATTAGTCTTGGCGATGATCGTTTGGCCATGCTGGAAAAGACAGAAACTTTCTGCTCACGAAAAGAATTTTTTTTTCTGTAAGAGCTTTTGAGTTCATTATTTTTGCTGCTGATTGCTAAGCAAAATCTTCAGACTTTCGTATTTTTTCAGAATTTTTGAAGTAACAGAAGTATACGAAATATACAGATTGCTACAGACTGGTCTGCTGTTAACAGATTCTGTTTTTGTTGTGTTGGTTGCTTATTTTGATGAAACTATGGATAGTATCGGGGGGTATTAGCCATGGAATATTGAAAATACAGTAACCCAACATCAGAATAAGTATAATTTAAGTTTGCTACAGTACCTAAGGAAGTGGTGGTTTGCTTTCTTATACTAATGTTATCACGAGTTTCTCTTTAAGTTTCGTGTTGTGAAGTTTTCAAGTTTTGGGTGAAGTTCTTATGGAAAAAAAGATAAAGAGTGGCAAGAACTCAAGCTTGGGGATGCCCAAGGCACCCCAAGAGATTTAAGGATGCCGTAAAAGCCTAAGCTTGGGGATGCCCCGGGAAGGCATCCCCTCTCTCGTCTTCAATCCATCGGTAACGTTACTTGGGGCTATATTTTTATTCACCGCATGTTATGTGTTTTTGCTTGGAGCGTCTTGTATCGTAGGAGTCTTTTATTTTTGTTGTGTCACAATCATCCTTGCTGCACACCTAGAGAGAGAGACATGCACTCACTGTGATTTTGTCGAGCTTCACTTATATCTTTTGGTAGACAATTCAGCTCACATGTGCTTCACTTATATATTTTGAGCTAGATACTTTTGCTCTATGTGCTTCACTTATATCTTTTAGAGCACATCGGTGCGTGGCTTGGTAGTTGATCTATGCTTTGAAAGTAGTCTCAAAAGGGGTAGTTATCCAAAGGGATATGAAATCTTCCACCTTCATGTGCATTCAATAGTTAGAGAAGTTTGATTCATCTCAATTAGTTTTGAGTTGTGGTCTTGGTAATATTGGAGTCATGCTAGTAAGGTGTTGTGGATCTAGAAATACTTGTGTTGAAGTTAGTGATTCCCGTAGCATGCACGTATGGTGAACCGCTATGTGATGAAATCTGAGCATGATTAGTCTATTGATTGTCATCCTTTGCGTGGCGGTCGGGATCGCGCGATGGTTTATACCTACCAACCCTTCCCCTAGGAGTATGCGTTGAATGCTTTGTTTCGATTACTAATAAAACTTTTGCAACAAGTATATGAGTTCTTCATGACTAATGTTGAGTCCATGGTTTAGATGCACTTTAACCTTCCACCATCACTATCTTCTTAGTGCCGTGCAACTTTCGCCGGTGCACAAAACCCACCATTAGCCTCCCTCAAAACAGCCACCATACCTACCTACTATGGATTTTTCAAAGTCATTCCGAGATATATTGCCATGCAACTACCACCATGACATGTGCCACCACGTCTACATTGCCATTGCATGATCGTAAGATAGCTAGCATGATGTTTCCATTAATGTCTATGCCATGCTAGATCATTGTCACGGTACACTACCGAAGGCATTCCATATAGAGTCATCGTTGCTCTAAGTTTTGAGTTGAAAGTGTGATGATCATCATTGATGGAGCATTGTCCCATGTGAGGAAATAAAAGAGGCCAAAGATGCCCACCAAAATAAAAAATAATAAAAAATAGGCCAAAGAGCCCACCCAAAAAAATATATGAGAGAAAAAGAGAGAAGGGACAGTGCTACCACCTTTCCACACTTGTGCATATTAAACACCATGATCTTCATGATTGAGAGTCTCTCGTTTTGTCACCACCATATAGCTAGTGGGAAATTTTCATTATATAACTTGGCTTGTATATTCCAATGATAGGCTTCCTCAAAATTGCCTTAGGTCTTCGTGAGCAAGCAAGTTGGATGCACACCCACTAGTTTTCTTTGAGAGCTTTCACATACTCATAGCTCTAGTGCATCATTTGTATGGCAATCCCTACTCATTCACATTGATATCTATTATTGAGCATCTCCACAGCTCATTGATGTCCCTAGTTAATGTGACCATCTTCTCCTTTTTTGTCTTGCAACCTCCACCACACTCTACACCACTTATAGTGCTAAAACCATGGCTCACGCTCATGTATTGCGTGAGAGTTGAAAAGGTTTGAGAAATTAAAGGTGTGAAACAATTACTTGGCCAATACCGGGGTTGTGCATGATTTAAATTCGTTGTGCAATGATGATAGAGCATAGCCAGACTATATGCTTTTGTAGGGATAACTTTCTTTTGGCCTTGTTATTTTGAAAGTTCATGATTACCTTGCTAGTTTGCTTGAATTATTATTGTTTCCACGTCAATAGAAAACTATTGTTTTGAATCTAATGGATCTGAACATTCACGTCACATAAGAGGAGTTACAAAGGATATCTATGCTAGGTAGCATGAAAGCATCAAAAATTCATTCTCTATCACTTCCCTACTCGAGGACGAGCATGAGTTAAGCTTGGGGATGCTTGATACGTCTCAAACGTATCTATAATTTTTGATGGTTTCATGCTGTTATCTTGTCATCTTTGGATGTTTTATGTACCTTTTATATCTTTTTTGGGGCTAACTTATTAATTCAGTGCCAAGTGCCAGTTCGTATTTTTTCTGTGTTTTTGGCTCTTTTCACATCTGATTTTGGAACGGAGTCCAAACGGAATAAAATCCCCGAAATAAATTTTTCCCGAACAGAAGAAGATCAAGGGGCTTGAGGGCCAAGCCAGGAGGGCTACAAGGGGCCCACAAGCCCACCATCCGCCACCAGGGGGCGGCGGATGGTAGGCTTGTCGCCTCCCTGGCGCCCCTCTGACCTAGTTCCTTCGCCTATATATTCCCTAAATTACAGAAAAAATCAAGGGATCCACGAAAATACTTTTCCGCCGTCGCAGGCTTCCGTTTCCGCGAGATCTCATCTGGAGACCCTTCCCGGTGCCCTGCCGGAGGGGACTTTGGAGTTGGAGGGCTTCTACATCAACATCATCGCCCCTCCAATGACTCGTGAGTAGTTCACTTCAGACCTATGGGTCCGTAGTTAGTAGCTAGATGGCTTCTTCTCTCTCTTGGATCTTCAATACAAAGTTCTCCATGCTCTTCATCGAGATCTATCCGATGTAATCCTCTTTGGCGGTGTGTTTGTCGAGATCCGATGAATTGTGGATTTGTGATCAGATTATCTATGATATATATTTGAGTCTTTGCTGATTTCTTATATGCGTGATTTGATATCCTTGTAAGTCTCTCCGAGTCTTGGGTTTTGTTTGGCCAACTAGATCTATGATTCTTGCAATGGGAGAAGTGCTTGGTTTTGTGTTCTTACCGTGTGGTGACCTTTCCCAGTGACAGTAGGGGCAGCAAGGCACACATCGTGTAGTTTCCATCAAGGGTAACAAGGTGGGCTTTGTCGTAGATATGAGATTGTCCATCTACATCATGTCATCTTGCTTAAGGCGTTACTCTGTTCTTTTGGACTTAATACACTAGATGCATGTTGGATAGCGGTCGACGTGTGGAGTAGTAGTAGTAGATGCAGAAAGTATCGGTCTACTTGTTTTGTACATGATGCCTATAGATATAATCATTGCCATAGATGATGTCACGAATTTGCGCGGTTCTATCAATTGCTCGAAAGTAATTTGTTCACCCACCATCTAGTTGCTTTCATGAGAGAAGCCACTAGTAAACACTACGGCCTCGGGTCTATTCACACATATCGTTTCCACTTTCGCTTTTACTTTGCTTTGTTACTTTGTTGCTTTCAGTTCTCACTTGGCGAACAATCTATAAGGGATTGACAACCCCTTCATAGCGTTGGGATCAAGCTTTTTGTGTTTGAGCAGGCACTTGAGATACTCCTTCACTGGATCGATACCTTGGTTCTCAAACTGAGGGAAATACTTACCACCGATGCGCTACATCACCCTTTTCGCTTCGAGGGAACACCAACGCAAGGGTCCAAGGCCACAGGGAAAATCCTTTGCATATTTGTCTAGGAAGTCCCTTAAGACAAGTCAAGGTCCAAGAAGGATTCCTGGTGCCATTGCTGAGGAGTATCAAGACAAGTCAACACTCCTATTTCTGGCGCCGCTGGAAGGTCTTTTGTTGCAGTAGCATATACCATAGGAAAATATTACCTAGTGGATGCTGGATACACCAATGGACCTGGCTTTCTGGCTCCATTAACATATACTAGGTACCACTTGACAGAGTGGGTTTCAAGTCAACAACAACCCCAAACTCCTAAAGAATTGTATAACTTACGCCATTCTCGTGCTAGAAATGTCGTGGAAAGAACTTTTGGATTATGGAAGAAGAAATGGGCCATCCTAAGAATTCAATCTTTCTTTGTCATTCTCGTGCTAGAAATGTCTTGGAGAGAACTTTTGGATTGTGGAAGAAGAAATGGGCCATCCTAAGAATTCAATCTTTCTTTGACATAAAGGACCACGTAAGAAATGCCCATATGGTGTTAAATGACACATGTCTAGCAATGCATGCTAACTATGTGAATGAAATTCCTTGCAGATTCGAAATATTAATACTCTAGACTGCCCCACATATCAATACTAGTCTTTTCTGCGCACTTTGTCCTCACTTATGCGCACCCGATATCAAATTCCCGGTCAGTCACCCATCCTAGAACTACTCCCAGCCGATCATGCTTAACCCGGGAGTTCTGTTTGAATGGACTTCCAGAAAATAAGGAATTCCTTATTGATATGAGTAGTCTATCATCCCTAATAAGTCAGACTATCACACTTAATAACGCCCGTTCAAGTCAGTAATGAATGGACCAACTTTAGACAACAATTATGGGAAGACATGTATGCTGAATACCTTCTTAGGCATGCTGAACTAGAGATGGAGTAACTAGGTGGTGGTGGTCTCATTTTGTGTAGTACCTAGGTGATGGTGGTCTCATTTTGTATAGTACCTGATGGGGTTATAGTCCCAGGGTAGGGTCATAGGTCTGCCCTATAGGTCCTACCCAAGGACTACCCTTCATAGGGGACAAGGCCCTTAGACAGTTCCGATTGAACTAAGGACGCCCCCATCATCCCGTCGGCAACGATCCACTCGGAGCATATCTAACGTACCGACTGGAATCCACTTTGTACGTCGTAACCTCCCAGGAGGGCAACGGTCATACGTTTTCATACACCATAACTAGCATTTAAGGCTTACGTTACTAGGAACGCCAGCGTTTACTCGCCACTACTCCACCCCTGTCCACCGGGCCATTATGAAGGGCAGCACACTCTATATAAGCCGCCCTTCACCACTGGTACAGGGGTTGGCACTTGCTATAATCCCTTAATACACTTGACACAAAGCTCCCAAGAGCACTGAGACATAGGCTTTTACCTCCACCTTAGAGGGGCCTGAACTCATACATCCTCACCGTAGCTAAGGCTCTGCCCATATACTTTTGTACCCCGTACTTCTACTGTCAGACTTATACCCACGACAGTTGGCGCCCACCGTGGGGCAGGCATCTAAGCGACTTCCGGCGAGGATGTAAGACTTCTGCTGTGATTTCATCTTTTCGTCATGTCATCTGGCGGAGATCTGTGCATGGGTCATGAGATCCTCTTAGGTGCACTCTCCTTAATCGCCGATGATTCGGCATGGCTTCAGGATGCGCCCCTCGACATAGAGACGCTTCCGAGTCGCGGAGCTACGCACTTCCGTGCCAGTTCCTGCGGCGTTCTTCTTCTCCAGCCATCGACCCCGACGTCGATCTCCGCCCCCGTCACGCGCCGCAACAACCGATCCGGTCGTTCGCGGCTCCAGTGTTGGGTGCGACACGCCCTAGCGCGACAAAACATGTCCTCTCAAGTGGCGGTGCTCGAATCGGTTGTGGTCCCGCGGTCATCCCAGTGCTTGGAGTCAGTTCCGACTGAACTACCTTCCGAGTATCAGGGTCACGGGCCTGCAGCCGAAGTACTCATGGCCGATTCCCATGAAAGTCCCTTCGGGACTAGTCGGAACGAGCGTGAGATCGGAGAATCATCCGGCGCTCGTCGTCAGCACCCTCGTTCTTCCAGTCGACGCGTTCACCAGAGCAACGTCGAGGTGTTCCGCACACCCATCCTCAACTTGGCTGCAGCCGCCAGGATCGCTGATTCTCTCCAGCCGACTGATTCGGAGGCTGGTAGAGGAATCGAGAAGATCCGTGCCTTGTTACATACGGTGCAACAACAAAACTCGGCGGTGTCCCAGTCGCACAACAAGATCCACAACAGTTCCGTTCAAGCGAACACACATCGGTCGGTTTTCAGTCCCGGCTCTCACCAGCGTCGCAGAGGGGGCAGCCTCTGGAACGATCTTTCTAGGGACCAGAGTCGGAATCCGCTTTCCATTCGGTCTCATCCCAAAGATCATCGCCGTTCACGTACTCCTCCGTGGAGTGGGCCTTACGGACCCCGGCATTACAATGATCATCGTTCATGCGGTAACGCGCATGATCAAAGGCCTGATGCAAGAGGGTATATCACTCAGAAGAAGGTTGATAGAAGCCGAGCCCACCGTGATGGTCACGATATTGATCATCCGAGTGGAAGCAGGACCGTTGTTTCTGGTCCCGAGTGTTTCAGTCGGGCCATTCGCTTGGCTGACATCCCTCCCAACTTCCTATTGGCGACGGGAATCAGCAAATTCACAGGAGAGTCCAAACCAGAAATTTGGTTAGACGACTACAGAGTGGTGGTCCAGATCGGTGGCGGAGATGACCATGTCGCCATGAAACATCTCCCACTGATGCTCGACTGTTTGGCTCGAGCTTGGCTAAACTAGTTTGCTCCATCAAGCATTTACAGTTGGACAGATCTGTCTCGAGTCTTCATCAGGACCTTTGAGGGTACGTCCAAATGCCCTGCTGGTCTCATAGAGCTTCAGCACTGTGTCCAGAAGCAAAATGAGCCCTTGCGCGATTTCATCCAGCGCTGGACAACCCTCTACCACACGGTGGAGAATGTTACAGAACACCAAGCAGTCTGCGCCTTCAAGGAAGGCGTTCGGTACAGAGATCTATACCTGAAGTTTGGTCGGACAGGCGACATCTCCTTGAGCAAGATGATGGAGATAGCCACGCGCTATGCAAATGGCGAAGAGGAGGACCGCATACGTAGCGACAAGCATAAGTCAGTCGCCGACGGAGATGGGAGCAGCAGTCAGAAGCAGAAACAAAAAGCCCAATCCACTCCGCAAGGAGAGGCGGCAGTCGTTACAAACGCTAAGTTCAAAGGCAAGGGAAAACCACAGTACACCCCCAAGAAGAAACAGTCAGGAAATTCCATCCTAGATCAACCGTGTCCAACCCACACAAAGACGGATGAAGAAGGCAATGTCATATTGCCGAAACATACCACTCGGCAGCGTCGCCTCCTGATCCAAGGATTCGGTGAAGGAAAGCCGAGTGAGAAAGACACCGAGCAAGATGATGAGGACAAGGAGGATACGTTCCCTCAAGTCCATGCAACGTTAATGATTTTTGCTGATGTAGAAAGCAAAAGTCGACTGAAGCTGGTCAACAGGGAGGTAAACATGGCAACCCCATCCACTCCCACGTTCCTCAAGTGGTCACAGACTGCAATCACTTTTGATCAGTCAGACCACCCAGCACACGTACCCACCCCAGGGAGGAAGTTGTGGTCGTAGACCCGGTGGTGGAAGGAGTTAGGCTACGCAAAGTCCTCATGGACGGCGGCAGCGGCTTGAATATCATGTACGCCGATACTCTCAAGGGAATGGGCATTCCGATGTCCAGACTTAGCGAGAGCAGTATGCAATTCCATGGAGTCGTCCCAGGAAGAAAGGCCAAATCACTCAGCCAGATTGCGTTGGATGTCGTTTTCGGCTCTGACAAGAACTTCCGCAAAGAGAAGTTAACATTCGAGGTGGTAGACTTCCAGAGTGCATACCATGCCATTCTGGGCCGTCCGGCATACGTACGTTTCATGGCCCGTCCATGTTACGTATATTTGAAGCTAAAGATGCCTGGTCCCAAAGGCGTGATTACTGTCACAGGCAATTGGCAGCGGGCCGAGGAGTGTGTGCAGCAGGGGTCGAGAATTGCAGACCATCAGATGGCTGTACTCTAGTTGGATGATTACAAGAAGATTGCCGACCCCGCCGACCTGATGCATTCAAAGAAGCCAACTTCCGAGTCCGCATTCCAGTCGGCGGGAGACACGAAGAAAGTAAGCGTCCACCCGACGGATGCCACCGCCGCCCCAACAAACATCTCCACCACCCTTGATCCAAAATAGGAAGCCGAGCTCATCCAATTCCTCCGTGAGAACTGGGACATTTTTGCATGGAAGCCTGCTGACATGCCAGGTGTACCCAGGGAGTTGGCTGAGCACCGACTGCATGTGGATCCTGCCGCTCGGCCCGTCCGAGAACGCCTGCGTCGGTCTGCCGCGCACAAGAGAAAAGCAATCGGAGAGGAGGTAGCTAAACTTCTGGCAGCCAACTTCATTCGCGAGGTACACCACTCCGAGTGGCTCGCTAATGTTGTCATGGTGCCCAAGAAGGACAAGTCTCTCCGTATGTGCATCGATTTCAAGCACCTTAATAAGGTCTGTCCGAAAGACCACTTCCCGCTCCCCCGCATAGATCAAATCGTTGATTCGACAGCGGGTTGCGAGCGCTTATCCTTCCTTGATGCCTATTCGGGCTATCATCAGATCTGTCTGTATGGTCTAGATGAATTAAAAACATCTTTCATCACCCCATTCGGGTGCTTCTGTTACATCACTATGCCATTCGGTTTGAAAAATGCAGGAGCAACTTTTATGCGAATGATCCAAAAATGCCTCCTAGACCAGATTGGTCAAAATGTGGAGGCATATATGGACGATATCATAGTCAAGTCACGCAAAGGTTCCGACCTGCTGACTGACTTGGCAGAAACATTCGTCAACCTACGTAGGTACGATATCAAGCTCAACCCAGCCAAGTGTTCATTCGGCGTTCCCAGCGGGAAGTTAATCGGTTTCTTTGTTTCCGAACGAGGGATCGATGTCAACCCCGAAAAGATCGAAACCATTGTTCGAATGGAGCGGCCGGTAAGAGTACATGACATAAAAAAGCTCACAGGTTGCCTAGCGGCTTTGAGCAGGTTTATCGCTCGACTCGGCGAGAAGGCGTTACCTCTGTACCGACTCATGAAGAAGTGGGATACCTTCGAGTGGACAGACGAAGCCCAAACCGCATTCGACGACCTCAAAGCCCTGCTTTCCACCCAGCCGGTTCTTACTGCCCCGCTCAGTAAAGAACCCCTTCTTCTGTACATCGCGGCTACAAATCAAGTCGTCAGCACCGTTCTGACAGTCGAATGCTGAGAAGAAGGCAAAGCGTACAAGGTTCAGCGGCCAGTATATTATGTTTCCGAAGCCTAACTCCTTCCAAGCAGAGGTATCCCCATTATCAGAAGCTTATTTATGGGATCTACATGACTGCAAAGAAGGTGGCTCATTATTTCCAAGACCACTCGGTATCTGCCATATCTGATGCTTCGTTGTCGGAAATTCTCCACAATCGGGACGCATCAGGCCGAGTGGCAAAGTGGGCAATGGAGATGCTATACTGCGACATCAAGTTCGAAGCCAAGAAAGCTATAAAGTCTCAAGCTCTTGCTGACTTCATAGCAGAATGGGTAGAACAACAGCAACCGACTCACATCTACTCGGCTCATTGGACCATGTTCTTCGATGGGTCCAAGATGTTGAATGGCTCCGGCACCGGCGTAGTGCTCATATCCCCGAAAGGTGATAAACTCAAGTATGTGTTGCAGATCCATTTTGATTCTTCCAACAACAAAGCAGAGTACGAAGCTCTCCTTTATGGGCTGCGCATGGCCATCACACTCGGCGTCCGTCGCCTGATGGTCTATGGCGACTCAGATCTAGTGGTTAATCAAGTAATGAAGGAGTGGGATGTAAGGAACCCCACCATGACTGCATACTGCAACGCAATAAGGAAGCTCGAAAAGAAGTTTGAAGGTTCGGAACTTCACCATGTTCCCCGACTGAAAAACCAAGCAGCAGATGAATTGGTAAAACTTGGATCCACACGGAGACCTATCCCGAGTGATGTCTGCCTCGAGCACCTACACCTCCCCTCGATAAAAGAAGATCCTTTTAGAGAGGAACCTGTGCAACCAAAGAGCTCAACAGATCAGACTGAAGTCGAGGTTCCCGCTGTGGTTGACCTGGTCATGGAGATTCTAGCTCTCATTCCCGAATGGACTGTGCCATTCATTGCGTACATCCTGAGGCAGGAGTTACCGGAAGACAAGGTCCAAGCTAGGGAGATCGTTCGCAGGTCGAAGTCCTTCACCGTCGTTGATGACCAGTTATACAGAGAAAGCGTTTCAGGCGTCCTTCAGCGGTGTATCTCTCGTGAGGAGGGCGGTTAATTTTGGAAGAAATTCACTCGGGAACCTGCGACCATCATGCCTCATCAAGGGCAATTGTCGCCAAAGCATTCAGAGCTGGTTTCTTCTGGTTGTAGGCGAATGAAATGGCAAAAGATATAGTCGACCATTGCGAAGGTTGTCAGTTCTATTCAAACAAGTCCCACAAGCCAACGTCCACACTGAATACAATTCCCCTTTCTTGGCCATTCGCCGTGTGGGGATTAGATACAATCGGACCATTCAGAACAGGCCAAGGAGGATTCACCCATTTTCTGGTAGCAGTTGACAAGTTTACCAAGTGGGTTGAAGCCGAGCCAATCAAGAAGCTTGACGCCCTTACGGCTATCAAATTTATCAGAGACATCATCGCCAGATACGGGGTTCCACACAGCATAATCACCGACAATGGCACAAACTTTAACTCGGACGAGTTCAAAGGTTTTTGCGTAGGCCAAGGTATCCGAGTGGATTTTGCATCCGTTGCGCACCCCCAAACAAATGGACAAGCGGAGCGGGCGAATGGACTCATTCTTCAAGGGTTGAAGCCTCGACTCCTGCAGGAAGTTGGACATGCCGCCAGCGCATGGGTCACCGAGCTGCCTTCGGTGCTGTGGGGCCTCCGAACAACTCCGAATAGATCGACATGACGATCCCCATTTTTCCTCGTTTATGGAGCAGAGGAAGTCCTTCCCAGTGACTTGCTTCACAACTCTCCACGAGTCGAACTCTTCTCCGAAGCCGAAGCAGAGCAAGCCAGGCAAGACGGAGTAGACCTTTTAGAATAGGAGCGCGAGATGGCATTGATCCGTTCAACAATTTATCAGCAAGATCTGCGGCGATTTCATGCGCGGCACGTCAGGAGCCGCACGTTCCAAGCAGGCGACCTGGTGCTCCGAGTGGATCAACAGAGACCACACAAGTTGGCTCCCGCCTGGGAAGGACCGTTCATCATTTCTAAGGTGTTGAACAACGGAGCGTATCGACTCTACAACCTCGACAGGGAGACGGACGAGCCGCGAGCATGAAATGGAGATCTACTGAAGCGCTTCTACAAATAACCACCGACAGAGACAATGTAAAGAACAAATGTCATCGAAGTAATACAAAACGGATTAATTTCTTGCCGATTCAAAATTCTTCCACGTTTGCAGACTCCGGTCTAAAAAACTAACTCCGAGTGTGCACCAAAAGTCACACTCGGGGACTTAGCTGCGACCCAGAGTCGCCTAAGTAAACAACTCGCTCCGAGTGTGCACCAAAGGTCACACTCAGGGACTTAGCTGCGACCCAAAGTCGCCTAAGTAAACAACTTGCTCCGAGTGTGCACCAAAAGTCACACTCGGGGACTTAGCTGCGACCCAGAGTCGCCTAAGTAAACAACTTGCTCTGACTGTGTACCAAAAGTCATACTCGGGGACTTAGCTGCGACCCAGAGTCGCCTAAGTAAACAACTTGCTCCGAGGGTGCAGCAAAAGTAACACTCAGGGACTTAGCTGCGACCCAGAGTCGTCTAAGTAAACAACTTGCTCCGAGTGTGCACAAAAAGTCACACTCGGGGACTTAGCTGCGACCCAGAGTCGCCTAAGTAAACAACTCGCTCCGAGTGTGCACCAAAAGTCACACTCGGGGACTTAGCTGCGACCCAGAGTCGCCTAAGTAAACAACTTGCTCCGAGTGTGCAACAAAAGTCACGCTCGGGGACTTAGCTGCGACCCAGAGTCGCCTAAGTAAACAACTTGCTCCGAGTGTGCACCAAAAGTCACACTCGGGGACTTAGCTGCGACCCAGAGTCGCCTAAGTAAACAACTTGCTCCGAGTGTGCACCAAAAGTCACACTCGGGGACTTAGCTGCGACCCAGAGTCGCCTAAGTAAACAACTTGCTCCGAGTGTGCACCAAAAGTCACACTCGGGGACTTAGCTGCGACCCAGAGTCGCCTAAGTAAACAACTTGCTCCGAGTGTGCACCAAAAGTCACACTCGGGGACTTAGCTATGACCCAGAGTCACCTAAGTAAACAACTTGCTCCGAGTGTGCACCAAAAGTCACACTCGGAGACTTAGCTGCGACCCAGAGTCGCCTAAGTAAACAACTTGCTCCGAGTGTGCACCAAAAGTCACACTCGGGGACTTAGCTGCGACCCAGAGTCGCCTAAGTAAATAACTTGCTCCGAGTGTGCACCAAAAGTCACACTCGAGGATTTAGCTACGACCCAGAGTCGCCTAATTAAAGAGCTTCCTCCGAGTGGGCATACAAGTTACACTCGGAGGCTTAGCTGAGTCGCCTAAACAAAAACCACGAGCAAAACTCGTGTAAAAAAAACTCAGCGAAAGAAGAGCAAAAGATCCGGTCCGAATTCAAATTGAGTTCAACGATTAGTAGACTCGGTGTGAATCAAGTTTATCCACACTGAGCCACGAATGTGTCGGCCAACAACAGTGGCCAAAGTTTAATATAAACTCCTTCGACATACCGAGGTAAATGCGCGTTCAGCATAAAGTCAATCAAGCATCGCCGGGGCTGGCAGGCTCCACGAAGGTGTCGAGGTCAATTGCATCTGCAATCCGAGTGGCCGTGTCAAGGAAGGTCTCCATGGAGTCTTCAAATCGAAGCTTCTTGGTGTTGGCGACCTGCAATGTCTTCAGCTTGTCTTCACGGGCTTCCTTACAATGCACTCGGACCAGAGACAACGCCACGTCCGGGCCACACCGAGCGGCAGACTTCTTCCATGCGTGCACTCTGCTTGGAACATCCTCTAGTCGAGTCACCAACCCCTCTATCTCATTCCGGGAGTCATCTTCAGGCCACAAATCTTTGTCAATTCGGCCGACAACTTCTCTCAGGCGACCAATGAAAGGACCCACCTTGTTAAGGCGGGAATTCAGTTGGAATATTTCCCGGTTAGCTTCATCACCGAGTGGAACATTCGGTTGCCCAAGCGATGCTTCAATTTCGGCGGTCTCGGCTTCAACGTCCCGAGAGAAATCTGCAAAGAAAAGACAGGGAGAAAATAAGCGAGGAGTGAACTCCAAAGTCAAAGAGCACTCGACAAGCAACTTATCACCAAGCAGTGTGACCATCTTCTTCGGCCAGTCGCCGACGTATTTCTCCTGTGCTTTGCACCGAGCGTTCATTGACTTCAGCTGGCCCACCCATTCGGATCTCTCCTTCTTCATATTTTCTAACTCGGCTAACAGTGCCTTGTTAGTCTCCCGAGATTCCTCCAAAGATTTTTCTCGTTCAGCGAGAGCCTTCTTCATGCCAGCCATGTCATTCGCAGCTACCTCCAAGTCGGCAGCAAGTTGAGTCTTCTCAGCCATCAGAGGATTATAGGCCGATCCCACTACACAAGTCTTCTGTCAAAGAGACACAAAGGGAGGATCAGCCAGATTCAACAAGGAAAAAGTCTCGACAGATATGACAAAACAATCAAAACTCAAGATTCTTCAGACCCCTGCCGATGCAAGCAATCGACAGCAGTCTCGGGGACTACACCCGGTGGGTTCACTGAGAGTGACCCCACTGGTATGAAGCTCGAACATGTCGGTCCCATTGAGCTCCATAGCAAACCAACAACACTATGAGACTACTATTACTCGCCCCGAGTAACACTACTCTCGGGGACTACACCCAGTGGGTGCACTCGGCGTGCCCCCACTGGTACCATTCGGGCAGATAAGTTCTGATCTATAGAGATTATGGAAAATACATATAAAGACAACTGCCGGTGCAAACACTCGGCAGAAGTCTTGGGGACTACACCCACTGGGTTCACTCGGAGTGAACCCACTGGAAAATTAACCTACTTTATCCGAGTATCTCGCCAAAACCCCCAGTGGGCGCCAAGAGGAATGTAAACACTTACTAGCGCACTTACTTGGATATCATCCCGAAGCTCCAAGCTCTTCTTGTACAGGGACGCAACGGAGTCATATGCTCCCTTGGCTTCACGCACCATCAGCTCCAGTTGTACCATGGCGTCCTTGGCGGCTCCTACTTGATCTTTCGGGATGCGTCGGGCAGCATAGTGAACAGTCGACGGACCCGGCGTGGCAGAAGGCGCCCTAGGTATCCCGAGCTCCCTGGGCATCCCGAGCTCTGCTCCAGACGGTTCCGCCATGAAGGCCACCGTCTCAGTCGGCGGCACGCTCATGGCGGGGTTGGCAGCAGGTTGGATAACCCCAGGGACAGGTGCCAAAGCTGGTTCCGACCTCCTTTGGTCGTTGTCGTCCAGATGGATCACCTCTGAAGGAAGGCCGAATGAACAAAATAAAAATACAGAAAAAGATCAAGATCAAAGACAGCACTCGTGAAACGGTAATACAGCTCTCGGAGTCGTGACAACGTACCTTGCTGGGACGTGGTGGCGTTATCAGTGTCCATGGGATCGTCACCCTGACGCGGCAGAGAGGTGGCGGAGGTAGCACTCTGTTGAGTGAAATCCATTCGACGGGTAAACATGAATTCCCAAAAAGAAGAGTCCAATCGGATACTGAAGGAAGATGGAAGAGCAAAGATACTTACGCTGAGGCGACCGAAACAATGATCCTCATCCGGGGCAAAGCTTTCCGAGGTTTAGATCCGCTGGGTTTAGCCACCTTGGACGGCTGATCCACGGGCTCGGCAGAAGAACCCCTGGTTCTCTTCACACTCCGAGCACTCGGGGCCACGGGAGGAGCCGGCGGAACAGCGGGGTCATGACGATACTTGGTTCGGCGTTCTGGTGGTGAGGGTGACGAGCTCTGCTCTTCACTCTCCTCCTCCTCCTCTTTTGTTTCCTCCTCGGTCTCCCTACTATCAGAGACGTACTTGGCACTACCCGCGCTACCCTCCATGCTGCCTTCTTCTTCCTCGACCGGATTCCCATTCGAGACTGCAGAATGCCAGTTCGTCCACTCCTGCACAAAACACAGTCGGAAACATCAGTCGGCGAGACAAGAAAAGCAATAAAACTGAGAAGGTTAAAAGCACTCGACAACATGTACTCACCTCATTCGGAGGAGGATTTTGGGCACGGAAGGCCTTCACCCGCCGAGCTCCCACGGGGTTATCACATGTGCCCGTGATGCTGCGGACCCACGCACCCATGGTCTCCTCGCTCACGTCTTCAGGATGGGACCGAGTGGTATCCGAAGGCCCCGTGTAATGCCACATTGCGTGGTCTCGGGCCTGGAGCGGCTGTATGCGTCGACCCAGAAAAGTCTCCAACAGGTCCATGCCGGTGACTCCGTTCCGGACGATGGTTACCAGCGCGTCGATCAAAGGCTGGATCTGGGTTTTTCTCCCTTAGAGAGCGCTAGCTTCCTGGGAGGGCCCGGACGGTCTAAACTAAAGGGTGGTAACCCACTCGGAGCATTCGGGCAGGCAATGTCCTGGCAATAGAACCAGGACGATTGACAGTTCCTAACCGACTCGGATAGCTGAAGGGAGGGATAACTACCTTTTGTTTTCTTCTGAAATCCTAAACCCCCACAGAGCTGGAGGATGTGTGTCTTATCATCAGACTGGCTAAGTTTCTTAACCGTTTGAGATCTAGCAGAGAAAACATATTTGAAGAGCCCCTAGTGGGGAGGACATCGTATGAAACACTCGCAGAGGGTGATGAATGCGGAAAGATGAGCTATCGCATTCGGCGGAAAGTGATGGAGCTGCGCCCGAACTAGTTCATAATACCTCAGAAGAAAGGATGGGGAGGCAGGGAGAAACCTCTGGCCACGTGGCTGAGCAGCAGGACGCGCTCCCCCTTCCTCGGCGCTGGCTCCACCTCGCCTTCCGACAGCCTCCAAGAATTATTAACGACCATGCCATGCTCCACCAGCTCCAGCACGTCGGTCTCCCTCACCGTGCAGGGGAGGAAGTCCCCTTGGATCCAGCCTGCCGACAACGCCTGCTGCCGCCGCTGAGTGGAGGCCGCCCCCTTCTTCTTCTTCTTCGCCTCAAGCTTGCTGGTGTGCCCCTTCGTCATGGCGAGGGCGACGGATCCGCAGAGGAGGAGGGGAAGGAGGTGGCTAGTGGTCTGCAGGGAGTTGCGGGGGGGGGGGGGGGGGGGAGATCAATGGGAGGAAGACGAGCAGCGCAACAGGAAGGTCCTCTAGGAAGGCTTTAAAAGGCCTCCGACTGAGTCACCTACAGGTGGGCCCAAGATCTTATCCTCCCAACCGGCTGCTGCAAGATTAGTGGAGAAGATCGCGGTGCGGTAATCGAGGAGGTGAAATCTACTCGATGGCGATGTCGTCATCCCCACTGAGCGTGCGGCAACCGAAATTTGAGAATCCCGGAAAATCCGGCGCTGTCAGTATGACCGGTCACGTCGAAAGATTCCGCGGAAGCAATCGGTCCCTCACGGTCCGTTTCGCTTGCATATTCACTCGGATCACTAGCCGCAAAGATAAAATGGATCGAGGTAGACAACGCTAAGATCACCTCAATACCAGTCGGCTCCAAACTCCGGACATCACTTCATCGTTCCAACCCCGATCCATTCGGGGACTAATGATGGGGTTATAGTCCCAGGGTAGGGTCATAGGTCTGCCCTATAGGTCCTACCCAAGGACTACCCTTCATAGGGGACAAGGCCCTTAGACAGTTCCGACTAAACTAAGGATGCCCCATCATCCAGTCGGCAACGATCCACTCGGAGCATATCTAACGTACCGACTGGAATCCACTCTGTACGTCGTAACCTCCCAGGAGGGCAACAGTCATACATTTTCATACACCATAACTAGCATTGAAGGCTTACTTTACTAGGAACGCCAACGTTTACTCGCCACTACTCCACCCCTGTCCACCGGGCCATTATGAAGGGCAGCACACTCTATATAAGCCGCCCTTCACCACTGGTACAGGGGTTGGCACTTGCTATAATCCCTTAATACACTCGACACAAAGCTCTCAAGAGCACTGAGACGTAGGGCTTTTACCTCCACCGTAGAGGGGCCTGAACTCATATATCCTCGCCGTAGCTAAGGCTCTGCCCATATACTTTCGTACCCCGTACTTCTACTGTCAGACTTATACCCACGACAGTACCTAAGTGATGTTGGTCACTTGCTGATTGTCTTTTGTGTGATAGCATAGGCGACCATGATGGTGTGTTGTTGTTCCTTTGTACATGCATAATCTTGATATTCATATATATGATAGGTTTGCTCGAAATTTACTATGCGATGAAGCATTTATTGATAAAACATACTATTTTTCTGTGTGCTGCTTATTTCTTTGTAGCACCATGGCTGAAGGTACTACACCACTTGCAAATAAAAATTACGTCACTTAGGATGATGACATGGATGGTGCTCTGCTTGAGGTGTTGGTTCATCATCACAACATGGGTGACCATTCACAAAATGGATGGAAAACACATGTGTACACTACAACTATAAATAATGTGAAGGAGAAGTGTAGTAAGGATATCACGAAGGAAAACATCTTGGGAAGGCTTAGGACTTTCGACAAGCAATTTGAAGTCATAAGCAAGATACTTTCTCAAAGTGGTTTTGGGTGGGATTGGGTCAACCATAAGCCATCCATTGATAGTGACGATGTTTGGAGTAAATATGTGGAGGTAACTTCTATATATTTGTATTGTTTTATTTTTTTTCCTTATATAAGAATATGGGGTAGCAACTATACTCTTCTTATGTGTGTTCATGGTGCAGGCAAATAAAGCAAAAGAGAAAGGGATAGGTTCTTACAAGACCAAAGTAGTGATGCATTGGGATTCCATATGTACTATATATTCAAAAGATCATGCCAATGATGAAGGTGCCATGACGGGTGCTGAGAATGCTACAGAGCCAGAAGAACCATTTGAAGTCTCTCCAGAAATGGCACCAAAGAGAGCACACACAGGTGAGGCCATTATGTGCATGATTGGAGAAATGAGAACTACTTTTAATGATGCTTTGAAGACAACCGATCCACTTCCATTGCCAAAGGCTACTCCTCCTTCTGAAATATTAGCTGCACTTCAATTGATACCAAATTTCGCGCAAGACGACATGTTGCGCCTTACGGGAAGTTGATTATGAATGAGCGTTTATTTGAAGCTCTAATGGAGCTGTCCATGCACGTGAGGAAAAATTGGCTGTTAGTGTTGCCTTGAAGTTATGCAAATTATGCTTGCTTCTTTGTCTTGTTGAACTTGGACCTATCTAGACTATTGTTTTTCTACATCTAGGACCATGTCATGTTGAACTTGAACTTATCTAAAAACTATTATGTTGTTAAATTTGGAACATTGTCATGTTATTGTGAATTTGGAATACCTACTGTGTTGTACTTTGATTCTGCAAGAAATTTGTTGTTATTGTTGCCTCTGTATTACATAATATATAATGTTGTTGACGATTACTAGCATTTTTTATAGTATTTTTTCCTATATATTCTAGAATATTTGATAGTATTTTTTGCTATATATTCATCCAGTTATATTCACACATATGTACAATTTTTGGTTGTACGTACATAGTAATGCTGCTATGCAATTCCATAGTTTGACATCCAAACAAGGTTCTATATTGAAACCTTAGAAAGATTCCACGAGCCAATTCAACAAACACCCAAATAATCAAATTTGTATTATGTCCATTACAGTTTCCTGGCTGAATTGGAATTGAAACCAATTCAATATAGAGACCTCCAATACAGACATCCAAACAAAGCGTTAGGCAATTTAGAAAAAAACAATGATAAGCAACTTCATAATATTTTTAGGCAACTAATTTGCAAATTAGACAACTAAGGGATAATGGTAAGTAACTAGTTGCCAATAGCACGTAATTGGACATCAATGGTAGACCAATTTCATAGTATTATAGGCAACTAGACATCAATGATAGGCAACTGAACATCCACGGTAGACAACTGAGCAACCATGGTACGCAAATTGTGATAATGTTAGCAAAACTCATTGATACACATAGCGCAATGAAGTTGCTTATATGTAGCACAAAAGGTGCCTCATGTTTAGTTTTTTTTCATTTTTACACAAACAAACCTATCAGGCAGTCTTGCTAGGCAAAAAAATGAAGTTACTTTTCTATAACACTAAAGTTGCATCTATCGTACGCAAAGTTGCCTCAAAAAAAAGTTCAACGAAACTTATTGATATGGAATCTAGTTTGAAGAACTCGTCGCGAGAAACCCAACTATGAAAACGAAACTGAATTTCGACGCTTAAATCAAAAGTTATAGTTATTTAAACTTTTTGAACCATCAAGTAAATGCACGTGGAATCCTTCATCCTTGCCGGTGCCAGCAGTGCCGGCGGGCGAAGCCTGGCCGGCAGTGGCGGCGGTGAGGACCCTCTCCCCTTCACGCGACATGGCTGGCGCGGGACGACCGTTCGTGATAAGGCGCCGGACTACCGCACGATGCGGCGACGCTGCATGTGGATCCTAGCGGCGGCATGCAAAGCGTGTCGACGACTGGGGTTCGTTCTTGCGGCGCGGTGTGGCGGCTGCGAGAGGGGCAAGACATGGTGGTCGTGTGCGTCATTGATACTTCCATTTTGCATCATGCTTTCATGTTGATATTTATCGCTTTTTGGGCTGTTATTTTACTTCACGGTACAATACTTATGCCTTTTCCGTCTTATTTTGCAAGGTTTACATGAAGAGGGAGAATGCCGGCAGCTGGAATTCTCGCCTGAAAAAGGAGCAAGTTTGAGATGCCTATTCCGCGCAACTCCAAAAGCCGTGAAAATCAACGTGTTTTTTTGGGATTTATAAAAAATACTGGGCCGAAGAAGTGCCAGACGGGCGCCAGCAGGGGGCCACAAGCCTGCTAGGCGCGGCCACCCCCTGGTCGCGCCTAGGGGGTTTGTGGGCTCCTAGCTGGCCCTATGGCTCCCCCCTTTTGCTACAAGAAGGGTTTCGGTCTGGAAAAAATAAAGAGGAGGCTTTTTGGAGGATTCGCCGCCGCCGTGAGGCGGAACTTGAGCAGAACTAATCTAGAGCTCCGGCAGGACGATCCTGCCGGAGAAACTTCCCTCCCGGAGGGGGAAATCGTCGCCATCGTCATCACCAACACTCCTCTCATCGGAGGGGACTCATCATCATCAACATCTTCATCAGCACCATCTCATCTCCAAACCCTAGTTCATCTCTTGTAACCAATCTTCGTCTTGCGACTCCGATTGGTACTTGTAAGGTTGCTAGTAGTGTTAATTACTCTTTGTAGTTGATGCTAGTTGGATCACTTGGTGGAAGAGTTTATGTTCAGATCTTTGATGCTACTCATTACCTCTCTGGTCATGAATATGATTATGCTTTGTGAGTAGTTAATTTTTTTTCCCGAGGACATGGGATAAGTCATGCTAATAGTAGTCATGTGAATTTGGTATTCGTTCGATATTTTGATGTGCTGTATGTTGTTTTTCCTCTAGTGGTCTTATGTGAACGTCGACTACATAACACTTCACCATTATTTGGGCCTAGAGGAAGGCATTGGGAAGTAGTAAGTAGATGATGGGTTGCTAGAGTGACAAAAGCTTAAACCCTAGTTTATGCGTTGCTTCGTAAGGGGCTGATTTGGATCCACTAGTTTAATGCTATGGTTAGACTTTGTCTTAATTCTTCTTTCGTAGTTGCGGATTCTTGCGAGAGGGGTTAATCATAAGTGGGAAGCTTGTCCAAGTAAGGGCAGTACCCAAGCGTCGGTCCACGCACATATCAAACTATCAAAATAACGAACGCGAATCATATGAACATGATGAAAACTAGCATGACAAAAATTCCCGTGTATCCTCGGGAGCGTTTTTCCTCCTATAAGACTTTGTCCAGGCTTGTCCCTTGCTACAAAAGAGATTGGGACTTGCTGCACCATTGTTACTTTTGTTACTTGCTACTTGCTATGAATCATCTCACCACACAACTATTTGTTACCGATAATTTCAGTGCTTGCAGATATTACCTTGCTGAAAACCCCTTGTGAGATCCTTCTGCTCCTCGTTGGGTTCGACACTCTTACTTATCGAAAGGACTACAATAGATCCCCTATACTTGTGGGTCATCAAGACTCTTGTCTGGCGCTGTTGCCGGGGAGTGAAGCGCCTTTGGTAAGTGGAAATTGGTAAGGAAACATTCATATAGTGTGCTGAAATTTGTTGTCACTTGTCACTATGGAAACTAATCCTTTGAGGGGCTTGTTCGGGGTATCTTCACCTCGAACAGAAGCACAAAGAGTTGCTCCTCAACCTGCTGCACCTACTGAAAGTATTTGCTTTGAATTTCCTTCGGGTATGCTTGAGAAACTGCTGGCTAATCCTAGGGATAAGGCGTTGACATGGTATAGGCTATGTGATGATACACGATCATGGAACTACAATCGGTTCAAATTTGAATTTCATCAAAAGTTTTATCCTATGCATTTAATACATCGTGATCGGAATTATATTTATAATTTTTGGCCTCGTGACAGAGAAAGCATCGCTCAAGCTTGGGGGAGGCTTAAATCAATGTTATATTCATGCCCCAATCATGAGCTCTCGAGAGAAATTATAATTCAGAACTTCTATGCTCGGCTTTCTCATGATGATCGCACCATGCTTGACACTTCTTGTACTGGTTCTTTTATGAAGAGAGATATTGACTTCAAATGGAATTTATTGGAGAGAATTAAATGCAACTCTGAAGATTGGGAGCTTGATGAAGGTAAGGAGTCAGGTATGAATTTCAATTTTGATTGCGTTAAATCCTTTGTTGAAACAAATACTTTTTGTGATTTTAGCGCTAAGTATGGACTTGACTCTGAGATAGTAGCTTCATTGTGTCAATTATTTGTTGCTCATATTGATCTCCCCAAAGAGAAGTGGTTTAAATAATATACTCCCTTAGAAGTCAATTTAGTTAAACCGAATCCAGTTGAAGAGAAAGTCATTGCCTATAATGATCCTGTTGTTCCCAGTGCTTACATTGAGAAACCACCTTTCCCTGTTAGGATAAAGGACCATTCTAAAGCTTCGACTGTAATACGTATAGGCTACATTAGAACACCTACACCCCCTGAGCTGTTGGGGAACGTCGCATGGGAAACAAAAATTTTCCTACGCGCACGAAGACCTATCATGGTGATGTCCATCTACGAGAGGGGATGTGTGATCTACGTACCCTTGTAGACCGTACAGCAGAAGCGTTAGTGAACGCGGTTGATGTAGTGGAACGTCCTCACGTCCCTCGATCCGCCCCGCGAACCGTCCCGCGATCAGTCCCACGATCTAGTGCCGAACGGACGGCACCTCCGCGTTCAGCACACGTACAGCTCGACGATGATCTCGGCCTTCTTGATCCAGCAAGAGACGGAGAGGTAGAAGAGTTCTCCGGCAGCGTGAAGGCGCTCCGGAGGTTGGTGATGATCTCGTCTTAGCAGGGCTCCGCCCGAGCTCCGCAGAAACGCGATCTAGAGGTAAAACCGTGGAGATATGTGGTCGGGCTGCCGTGGCAAAGTTGTCTCAAATCAGCCCTAAAACCTCTGTATATATAGGGGGAGGAGGGAGAGCCTTGCCTTGGGGTCCAAGGACCCCTAAGGACTTCGGCCGAGCCAAGGGGGAAGGTCTCCCCCTCCCAAACCGAATTCTACTTGGTTTGGAAGGTGGAGTCCTTCTTCCCTTTCCCACCTCCTTCTTTTTTTTTCTTTTCTCTTTGATTTTTCTTCCAATGCGCATAGGGCTCTTTTGGGCTGTCCCACCAGCCCACTAAGGGCTGGTGCGCCACCCTCAATGCCTATGGGCTTCCCCGGGGTGGGTTGCCCCCCCAGTGAACTCCCGGAACCCATTCGTCATTCCCGGTACATTCCCGGTAACTCCAAAAACCTTCCGGTAATCAAATGAGGTCATCCTATATATCAATCTTCGTTTTTGGACCATTCCGGAAACCCTCGTGACGTCCGTGATCTCATCCGGGACTCCGAACAACATTTGGTAACCAACCATATAACTCAAATACGCATAAAACAACGTCGAACCTTAAGTGTGCAGACCCCGCGGGTTCGAGAACTATGTAGACATGACCCGAGAGACTCCTCGGTCAATATCCAATAGCGGGACCTGGATGCCCATATTGGATCCTACATATTCTACGAAGATCTTATCGTTTGAACCTCAGTGCCAAGGATTCATATAATCCCGTATGTCATTCCCTTTGTCCTTCGGTATGTTACTTGCCCGAGATTCGATCGTCAGTATCCGTATACCTATTTCAATCTCGTTTACCGGCAAGTCTATTTACTCATTCCGTAATACAAGATCCCGTAACTTACACTAAGTCACATTGCTTGCAAGGCTTGTGTGTGATGTTGTATTACCGAGTGGGCCCCGAGATACCTCTCCGTCACACGGAGTGACAAATCCCAGTCTCGATCCATACTAACTCAACGAACACCTTCGGAGATACCTGTAGAGCATCTTTATAGTCACCCAGTTACGTTGCGACGTTTGATACACACAAAGCATTCCTCCGGTGTCCGTGAGTTGTATGATCTCATGGTCATATGAACAAATACTTGACACGCAGAAAACAGTAGCAACAAAATGACACGATCAACATGCTACGTCTATTAGTTTGGGTCTAGTCCATCACATGATTCTCCTAATGATGTGATCCCGTTATCAAGTGACAACACTTGCCTATTGCCAGGAAACCTTGACCATCTTTGATCAACGAGCTAGTCAACTAGAGGCTTACTAGGGACAGTGTTTTGTCTATGTATCCACACAAGTATTGTGTTTCCAATCAATACAATTATAGCATGGATAATAAACGATTATCATGAACTAAGAAATATAATAATAACTAATTTATTGTTGCCTCTAGGGAATATTTCCAAAAGTCTCCCACTTGCACTAGAGTCAATAATCTAGTTCACATCACCATGTGATTCCAACGAATCCAACACCCATATTGTCATGGGGTCTGATCACGTCTTGCTCGTGAGAGAGGTTTTAGTCAACAGTTCTGAAACTTTCAGATCCGTGCGTTCTTTACAAATCTTTATGTCATCTTATAGATGCTGCTACTACGTGCTATTCGGAAATGCTCCAAATATCTACTCTACTATACGAATCCGTTTCACTACTCATAGTTATTCGGGTTAGTGTCAAAGCTTGCATCGACGTAACCTTTTACGACGAACTCTTTAACCACCTCCATAATCGAGAAAAATTCCTTAGTCTATTTAGTTACTAAGGATAACTTTGACCGTTGATCAGTGATTCAATCCTGGATCACTCTGTGTACCTCTTAACAAACTTGCTGCAAGGCACACATCAGGTACGGTACTCAGCATGGCATACTTTAGAGTCTACGGCTAAGGCATAGAAGACGACCTTCGTCTATTCTCTTTATTCTGCCGTGGTCGGGTTTTGAGTCTTACTCAAATTCACACCTTACAATGCAACCAAGAACTCCTTCTTTGCTGATCTATTTTGAACTCTTTCAAAAACTTGTCAAGGCATGCATTTTGTTGAAACTTCCATTAAGCGCTTTTGATCTATCTCCATAGATCTTTGATGCTCAACGTTCAAGTAGCGCAATCCAGGTATTCCTTTGAAAACTCCTTTCAAACAACCTTGTATGCTTTACAGAAATTCTACATTACTTCTGATCCACAATATGTCAATCACATATACTTATCAGAAATTCTATAGTGCTCCCACTCACTTCTTTGGAAATACAAGTTTCTCATAAACCTTTTACAAACCCAAAATCTTTGATCATCTCATCAAAGTGTATATTCCAACTCCGAGATGCTTGCACCAGTCCATTGAAGGATCACTGGAGCTTGCATACTTGCTAGTATCTTTAGGATCGACAAAACCTTCTGGTTGTATCACATACAATGTTTGCTCAAGGAAACCGTCAAGGAAACAATGTTTTGACATCCTACGTGCAATATTTCAAAAATAATGCATCAACAACTAACATAATTCTAACAGACCTTTAGCATCGCTACGAGTGAGAAAATCTCATCATAGTCAACTGTTTGATCTTGTTGAAAACATCTTTGCGACAAGTCGAGCTTTTCTTAATAGTGACTTATCACCATCATCGTGTGTCTTATTTTAAAGATCCAGTTTTACTCAATAGTCCTATGACCATCAAGTAGTTCTTCCAAAGTCTTCACTTTGTTTTCATACATGGATCCTCTCTCGGATTTCATGGCTTCCAGCCATTTGTCGGAATCTGGGCCCACCATCGCTTTCTCCATAACTCGTAGGTTCACTGTTGCTCAACAACATGACCTCCAAGACAGGTTACCGTACCACTCTATAGTAGTACGCGACCTTGTCAACCTACGAGGCCTGTAGTAACTTGATCCGATGCTTGATGATCACCATCACCAGCTTCCACTTCAATTGGTGTAGGCGCCACAGGAACAACTTCCTGCGCCCTGCTACACACTGGTTGAAGTGATGGTTCAATAACCTCATCAAGTTCTACTACCCTCCCACTCAATTCTTTCGAGAGAAACCTTTCCTCGAGAAAGGATCCGTTTCTAGAAACAAACACTTTGCTTTCGGATCTGAGATAGGAGATGTACCCAACTGTTTTGGATATCCTATGAAGATGCATTTATCCGCTTTGGATTCGAGCTTATCAGACTGAAACTTTTTCACATAAGTGTCTAAGCCCCAAACTTTCAAGAAACGACAGTTTAGATTTCTCTAAACCTCAGTCTATACTGTGTCATCTCAACGGAAATACGCGGTGCCCTATTTAAAGTGAATGCGGTTGTCTTTAATGCATAACCCATAAACGATAGTGGTAATTCGATAAGAGACATCATAGTATGCACCATACCAAATAGTGTGTGGCTATGACGTCCAGACACATAATCACACTATGATGTTCCAGGTGGCATGAACTGCGAAACAATTTCCACATTGTCTTAACTGCGTACCAAAACTCGTAACTCAGATATTCATTTCTATGATCATATCGTAGACCGTTTATCCTCTTGTTACGTCAAACTTCACTCCGAAACAGAATTGAATTTTTCAATATTTCAGACTTATGATTCATTAAGTAAATACTCTTGCATCTACTCAAATCATCATTGAAGTAAGAACATAATGATATCCACTGCGTGCCTCAGCACCCATTGGACTGCATAAATCAAAATGTATTACTTCCAACAAGTTACTATCTTGTTTCATCTCAATGAAAATAAGGCCTTGCTCATGTGGTATGATTTGCATGTCACTAGTGATTCAAAATCAAGTGAGTATAAAGATCCATCAACATGGAGCCTCTTCATGCAATTTATACTAACATGACTCAAGCGGCAGTGCCACAAGTAAGTGGTACTATCATCATTACCTCGTATCTTTTGGCACCAATATTATGAACATGTGTAACACTACGATCGAGATTCAATAAACCATTGAAGGTGATTATTCAAGCAAACAGAGTAACCATTATTCTCTTTAAATGAATAATCGTTTTGCAATAAACACGATCCAATCATGTTCATGCTTAACGGAAGCACCAAATAACAATTATTTCGGTTTAACACCAATCCCGATGGTAGAGGGAGCGTGCGACGTTTTGATCATATCAATCTTGGAAACACTTCCAACACGTATCGTCACCTCGCCTTTAGCTAGTCTCCATTTACGCCGTAGCTGTCATTTCGTGTTACTAATCACTTAGCAACCGAACCGGTATCCAATACCCTCATGCTACTAGGAGTACTAGTAAAGTACACATCAACATCATTATATCAAATATACTTCTTTTGACTTCTGCGAGCCTTCTTATCTACCAAGTATCTAGAGTTGCTCTGTCTCAGTGAATGTTCCCCTCATTACAGAAGCACTCAGTCTCAGGTTTAGGTTTAATCTTGGGTCTCTTCATTAGTGTAGCAACTGTTTTGCCGTTTCACGAAGTATCCCTTCTAGCCCTTGCCTTTCTTGAAACTTAGTGGTTCTACAAACCATCAACTATTGATGCTCCTTCTTGATTTCTACTTTCGCAGTGTCAAACATCGCGAATCGCTCAAGGATCATTGTATCTATCCTTGATATGTTATAGTTCATCATGAAGCTCTCACAGCTTGGTGGCAGTGACTTTGGAGAACTATCACTGTCTCATCTGGAAGATTAACTCCCACTTGATTCAAGCGATTGTCGTACTCAGACAATCTGAGCACACGCTCAACGATTGAGCTTTTCTCCTTACTTTGTGGACAAAGAATCTTGTTGGAGGTCTCGTACCTCTTAACAAGGGCACAAGCATGAAATCACAATTTCATCTCTTTAGAACATCACTTATGTCCCGTGACGTTTCAAAACGTCTTGGACGCCTTGCTTCTAAGCCATTAAGTATTTTGCACTGAACTATCGTGTAGTCATCATAAACGTGTATGTCGGATGTTCACAACATCTACAGACGACGCTCGAGGTGCAGCACGCCGAGTGGTGCATTAAGGACATAAGCCTTCTGCGTAGCAACGAGGACAATCCTCGGTTTTACAGACTCAGTCTGCAAAGTTTGCTACTATCAACTTTCAACTAAATTTTCTCTAGGAACATATAAAAACAGTAGAGCTATAGCGCAAGCTACATCGTAATTCGCAAAGACCATTAGACTATGTTCATGTCAATTAGTTCAATTAATCATATTACTTAAGAACTCCCACTCAAAAAGTACATCTCTCTAGTCATTTGAGTGGTACATGATCCAAATCCACTATCTCAAGTCCGATCATCACGTGAGTCGAGAATAGTTTCAGTGGTAAGCATCTCTATGCTAATCATATCAACTATACGATTCATGCTTGAACTTTCGGTCTCATGTGTTCCGAGGCCATGTCTGCACATGCTAGGCTCGTCAAGCTTAACCCGAGTGTTCCATGTGTGCAACTGTTTTGCACCCGTTGTATGTGAACGTTGAGTCTATCACACCCGATCATCACGTGGTGTCTCGAAACGAAGAATTGTCGCAACGGTGCACAGTCGGGGAGAACACAATTTTCGTCTTGAAATTTTAGTGAGAGATCACCTCATAATGCTACCGTCGTTCTAAGCAAAATAAGGTGCATAAAAGGATTAACATCACATGCAATTCATAAGTGACATGATATGGCCATCATCATGTGCTTCTTGATCTCCATCACCAAAGCACCGGCACGATCTTCTTGTCACCGGCGTCACACCATGATCTCCATCAACGTGTCGCCATCGGGGTTGTTGTGCTACTCTTGCTATTACTACTAAAGCTACATCCTACCAAAATAGTAAACGCATCTGCAAGCACAAACGTTAGTTTAAAGACAACCCTATGGCTCCTGCCGGTTGCCATACCATCGACGTGCAAGTCGATATTAACTATTACAACATGATCATCTCATACATCCAATATATCACATCACATCGTTGGCCATATCACATCACAAGCATACCCTGCAAAAACAAGTTAGACGTCCTCTAATTTTGTTGTTGCATGTTTTACGTGGTGACCATGGGTATCTAGTAGGATCGCATCTTACTTACGCAAACACCACAACGAAGATATATGAGTTGCTATTTAAACTCATCCAAGGACCTCCTCGGTCAATTCCGATTCAACTAAAGTTGGAGAAACTGGCACCCGCCAGTCATCTTTGAGCAACGGAGTTACTCGTAGCGATGAAACCAGTCTCTCGTAAGCGTACGAGTAATGTCGGTCCGAGCCGCTTCAATCCAACAATACTGCGGAATCAAGAAAAGACTAAGGAGGGCAGCAAAACGCACATCACCGCCCACAAAAACTTTTGTGTTCTACTGGAGAAGACATCTACGCATGAACCTAGCTCATGATGCCACTGTTGGGGAACGTCGCATGGGAAACAAAAAATTTCCTACGCGCACGAAGACCTATCATGGCGATGTCCATCTACGAGAGGGGATGTGTGATCTACATATCCTTGTAGACCGTACAGCAGAAGCGTTAGTGAATGCGGTTGATGTAGTGGAACGTCCTCACGTCCCTCGATCCGCCCCGCGAACCGTCCCGCGATCAGTCCCACGATCTAGTGCCGAACGGACGGCACCTCCGCGTTCAACACACATACAGCTCGACGATGATCTCGGCCTTCTTGATCTAGCAAGAGAGACAGAGAGGTAGAAGAGTTCTCCAACAGCGTGACGGCGCTCCGGAGGTTGGTGATGATCTCGTCTCAGCAGGGCTCCGCCCGAGCTCCGCAGAAATGCGATCTAGAGGTAAAACCGTTGAGATATGTGGTCGGGCTGTCGTGGCAAAGTTGTCTCAAATCAGCCCTAAAACCTCCGTATATATAGTGGGAGGAGGGGGAGCCTTTCCTTGGGGTCCAAGGACCCCTAAGGACTTCAGCCGAGCCAAGGGGGAAGGTCTCCCCCTCCCAAACCGAATTCTACTTGGTTTGGAAGGTGGAGTCCTTCTTCCCTTTCCCACCTCCTTTTTTTTTTCTTTTCTCTTTGATTTTTCTTCCAATACGCATAGGGCTCTTTTGGGCTGTCCCACCAGCCCACTAAGGGCTGGTGCGCCACCCTCAATGCCTATGGGCTTCCCCGGGGTGGGTTGCCCCCCGGTAAACTCCCGGAACCCATTCGTCATTCCCGGTACATTCCCGGTAACTCCGAAAACCTTCCGGTAATCAAATGAGGTCATCCTATATATCAATCTTCGTTTCCGGACCATTCCGGAAACCCTCGTGACGTCCGTGATCTCATCCGGGACTCCGAACAACATTTGATAACCAACCATATAACTCAAATACGCATAAAACAACGTCGAACCTTAAGTGTGCAGACCCTGCGGGTTCGAGAACTATGTAGACATGACCCGAGAGACTCCTCGGTCAATATCCTATAGCTGGACCTGGATGCCCATATTGGATCCTACATATTCTACGAAGATCTTATCGTTTGAACCTCAGCGCCAAGGATTCATATAATCCTGTATGTCATTCCCTTTGTCCTTCGGTATGTTACTTGCCCGAGATTCGATCGTCAGTATCCATATACCTATTTCAATCTTGTTTACCGGCAAGTCTCTTTACTCATTCCGTAATACAAGATCCCGTAACTTACACTAAGTCACATTGCTTGCAAGGCTTGTGTGTGATGTTGTATTACCGAGTGGGCCCCGAGATACCTCTCCGTCAAATGGAGTGACAAATCCCAGTCTCGATCCATACTAACTCAACGAACACCTTCGGAGATACCTGTAGAGCATCTTTATAGTCACCCAGTTACGTTGCGACGTTTGATACACACAAAGCATTCCTCCGGTGTCCGTGAGTTGTATGATCTCATGGTCATAGGAACAAATACTTGACACGCAGAAAACAGTAGCAACAAAATGACACGATCAACATGCTACGTCTATTAGTTTGGGTCTAGTCCATCACATGATTCTCCTAATGATGTGATCCCGTTATCAAGTGACAACACTTGCCTATTGCCAGGAAACCTTGACCATCTTTGATCAACGAGCTAGTCAACTAGAGGCTTACTAGGGACAGTGTTTTGTCTATGTATCCACACAAGTATTGTGTTTCCAATCAATACAATTATAGCATGGATAATAAACGATTATCATGAACTAAGAAATATAATAATAACTAATTTATTGTTGCCTCTTGGGCATATTTCCAACATGAGCAAATTAGAGTTGAACCTAGCATTGCTATTATCAAAGATCTTCTGTCCGACGATGTTGAGGGACATAATATTCACTTCTGTGAAGATGCTGCTAGAATTGCTAAATCTCACGCTAGAGACAAACATAGGCCTGTTGTTGGCACGCCTGTTGCTTCTGTTAAGATAGGAGATCATTGTTATGATGGTTTATGTGACGTGGGTGATAGTGTTAGTGCAATACCTCAATCCTTATATGATGAAATCAAAGACGAGATTGCACCTATTGAGATAGAACCTATTGATGTCACTATTCAGCTTGCCAATAGAGATACTATCTGCCCTGTGGGAATTGTTAGGGATGTTGAAGTCTTGTGTGGTAAAACGAAGTATCCTGGTGATTTCCTCGTTCTTGCTACCGCACAAGATAGCTTTTGTCCCATCATATTTGGCAGACCCTTCCTCAATACCGTCAATGCTCATATTGACTGTGAGAAGCAAACTGTCACTGTTGGCTTTGAAGGTGTGTCACATGATTTCAATTTCTCCAAGTTTGGTAGACAACCTCATGAAAAAGAGTTGCCTAGTAGGGATGAAACTATTGCCTTAGCTTCTATTACCGTGCCTCCTACTGATCCCTTAGAGCAATACTTGCTTGAGCATGAAAATGATATGCATATGGATGAAAGGGATGAGATAGATGGAGTTGTCTTAGAACAGTATCCTATCCTTAAGAATAATTTTCCTGTTGAACTGCTTGGGGATCCACCCCCACCAAAGGGTGATCCTGTGGTTGAGCTTAAATAGTTGCCAGATACTCTTAAGTATGCTTATCTTGATGAAAAAGAGATATATCCTTTCATAATTAGTGCCAGCCTCTCAGAGCATGAAGAAAAGAAGTTACTAAAAACTCCGAGGAAGCACGGTGCTGCTATTGGATATACTCTTGATGATCTTAATGGCATTAGTCCCACTCTATGCCAGCACAAGATTAAAACCGATCCTGATTCCAAACCAGTTGATGATCATCAACGGAGATTAAATCCTAAGATGAAAGAGGTAGTAAGAAAAGAAATACTAAAGCTCCTCGAAGCACGTATTATCTATCCTGTTGCTCATAGTGATTGGGTGAGTCTGGTGCATTGCATCCCTAAGAAGAGAGGTATTACCGTTGTCCCTGATGATAAGGATGAATTGATCCCACAGAGGATTATTACTGGCTATAGGATGGTGATCGATTTTTGGAAATTGAATAAAGCCACTAGGAAAGATCATTACCCTTTGCCTTTTATCGACCAAATGCTAGAAAGACTGTCTAAACACACACACTTCTGCTTTCTAGATGGTTATTCTGGTTTCTCCCAAATACCAGTTGCACAAGCTGATCAGGAGAAAACTACTTTCACCTGCCCTTTCGGTACCTTTGCTTATAGACGTATGCATTTTGGCTTATGTAATGCACCTGCTACCTTTCAAAGATGTATGATGGCTATATTCTCCGACTTCTGTGAAAAGATTGTTGAGGTTTTCATGGATGACTTCTCCGTTTACGGGTCTTCTTTTGATGATTGCCTCAGCAACCTTGATCGAGTCTTGCAGAGATGTAAAGACACCAATTTTGTCTTGAATTGGGAGAAGTGCCACTTTATGGTTAATGAAGGCATCGTCTTAGGACATAAAATTTCTGAAAGAGGTATTGAAGTCGATAAGGCTAAGGTTGATGCAATCGAGAAAATTCCATACCCCATAGATATCAAAGGTATAAGAAGTTTCCTTGGTCATGCTGGTTTCTATAGAAGGTTCATTAAAGACTTCTCTAAGATTTCTAGGCCTCTTACCAATCTCTTGCAAAAGGACATTCATTTTGTTTATGACGATGATTGTGAGGAAGCCTTCAAAATACTTAAGAAGGTTTTGATAACTGCGCCTATTGTTCAACCACCTGATTGGAACTTACCTTTTGAAATCATGTGTGATGCTAGTGATTATGTTGTTGGTGTTGTCCTAGGGCAAAGAGTTGATAAGAAGTTGAATGTTATTCACTATGCTAGTAAAACTCTAGACAGTGCCCAAAGAAACTATGCTACTACGGAAAAGGAATTTTTAGCAGTCGTGTTTGGATGTGAAGAGTTCAGGTCTTACATAGTTGATTCCAAAGTCACTATCCACACTGATCACGCTGCTATTAAGTACCTCATGGAGAAGAAGGACGCTAAACCTAGACTCATCAGATGGGTTCTCTTGCTACAAGAATTTGATTTGCATGTTGTTGACAGGAAGGTTGCTGATAACCCAGTAGCAGATAACTTGTCTAGGTTGGAGAACGTTCTTGATGACCCACAACCTATTGATGATAGCTTTCTCGATGAGCAATTGAATGTCATCAATGCTTCACGTAGTGCACCGTGGTTTGCTGATTATGCAAACTATATCGTTGCCAAATATATACCACCTAGTTTCACATACCAGCAAAAGAAGAAATTCTTCTTTGACTTGAGACATTACTTTTGGGATGATCCTCACCTTTATAAGGAAGGAGTAGATGGTGTTATTAGACGTTGTGTACCTGAACATGAACAGGGACAGATCCTACAGAAGTGTCACTCCGAGGCCTACGGAGGACACCATGCGGGAGATAGAACTGCACACAAGGTATTTGCTACGGCAACAAAAGTCCTTCCCTGGCAACGGCGCCAGAAATTCTTCTTGCTAATTCTCAAATAACAGCGCCAAAAATTGACACGTTCACGGAGAATTGCTTGCGTCGGTTTTTCCCTTGAAGAGGAAAGGGTGATGCAGCACAGGAGCAGTAAGTATTTCCCTCAGTTTGAGAACCAAGGTATCAATCCAGTAGGAGAATATCGTCAAGTCCAGAGTACATGCACAAACACAAAGAGCTTGCACCCAACGCTTCAAAGGGGTTGTCAATCCCTTCAAGATTGATTGCAAAGTGATATGTGAAGGCGAAAAGTGCAACGAAGAAAAAGAGTAAGGCTGAAAATATGGCATGGAGTAGACCCGGGGCCCATAGTGTTCACTAGAGGCTTCTCTCAAAATAGCAAGTATTACGGTGGGTGAACAAATTACTGTCGAGCAATTGATAGAACAACGCAAAGTCATGACGATATCTAAGGCAATGATCATACATATAGGCATCACGTTCGAGACAAATAGACCGATACTTTCTGCATCTACTACTATTACTCCACACATCGACCGCTATCCAGCATGCATCTAGTGTATTGAGTTCATGACGAACAAAGTAACGCCTTAAGCAAGATGACATGATGTAGAGGGATAATCTCAAACCAATGATGAAAACCCCATCTTTTACCCTTGATGGCAACAACACGATGCGTGCCTCGCTACCCCTTCTGTCACTGGGTGAGGTCACCGCACGGTATGAACCCAAAACCAAGCACTTCTCCCATTGCAAGAATTATAGATCTAGTTGGCCAAACAAAACCCACAACTCGAAGAGAATTACAAGGATATGAAATCATGCATAAGAGAGATCAGAAGAAACTCAAATAATATTCATAGATAATCTGATCATAAATCCACAATTCATCGGATCTCGACGAACACACCGCAAAAGAAGATTACATCGGATAGATCTCCATGAAGATCATGGAGAACTTTGTATTGAAGATCCAAGAGAGAGAAGAAGCCATCTAGTTATTAGCTATGGACCCGTAGGTCTATGGTGAACTACTCACGCATCATCGGAGAGGTCATGGTGTTGATGAAGAAGACCCCCGTATCCGAATCTCCCCTCCGACAGGGCACTAGAACGTGCCCCAAATGGGATCTTGCGGAGACAGAAACTTGCGGCGGCGGAAAAGTACTTTCGATGATCTCCTGATTTTTTCTGGGATTTTAGGGAATATATAGGTGCAAAACCTAGGGCAGAGGTGGCCTAGGGAGCCCACAAGCCAGGGAGGCGCGCCCTCCCCCGGCCGCACCATGAGGGCTTGTGGGGTCCCTGCAGGCCCCCTGCCCTGATTCTCCGGCTTCCGATCTTTTTCTGTTTCGGAAAAAATCTTTTTGGTAGTTTCATTCCGTTTGGACTCCGTTCAAAATCCTCCTATGAAAGGGGTCAAAAACATGGAAAAAACAGGAACTGACACTTGGCACTGAGTTAATAAGTTAGTCCAAAAAAATATATAAAAGGCATGCAAAACATCCAAAGTTTGACAAGCTAATAGCATGAAACCATCAAAGATTATAGATACGTTGGAGACGTTTCAAGCATCCCCAAGCTTAACTCTTGCTCGTCCTCGAGTAGGGAAGTGATAAAGAATGAATTTTTGATGTGGAATGGTACCTAGCATAGTTGTCCTTTGCAACTTCTTTCGTGTGACATGAATGTTCAGATCCTTAAGATTCAAAACAATAGTTTGCTATTGACATGAAAACAATAATACTTCAAGCAAACTAGCATGGTAACTGGCTATGCTCCATCATCCTCACACAACTAATGTAAATCATGCGCAACCCCGATATTGGCCAAGTAATTGTTTTCACACTCTTACTTTCTCAAACTTTTTATAACTATCACGCAATACATGACTGTGAGCCATGGATATAGCACTATAGGTGGAATAGAGTGTGGTGGTGGTTGTGAGACAAAAAGGAGGAGATGGTCACATTGACTCTGCGTATCAAAGGGCTATGGAGATGCCCATTAATAGATATCAATGTGAATGAGTAGGGATTGCCATACAAGGGATGCACTAGAGCTATAAGTATGTGAAAGCTCAAAAGGAGAACTAGTGGGTGTGCATCCAACTTGATTGCTCACGAAGACCTAGGGCAGTTTTGAGGAAGCCCATCACTGGAATATACAAGCCAAGTTATATAATGAAGATTCCCACTAGCATATGATAGTGACAAATCAAGAAGCTCTCAATCATGAAGAACATGGTGCTATTATGAAGCACAAGTGTGGAAAAAGATAGTAGCATTGTCCCTTCTCTCTTTTTCTCTTTTTTTTTTGTTTGGGCTCTTGGCCTCTTTTTTTTTATTTCCTCACATGGGACAATGCTCTAATAATGATTATCATCACACTTTTTATTTACTCACATATCAAAGCTTAGAACGATGATGACTCTATCGAAAATGCCTCCGCCAGTGTACCGGGATGTGCAACGATCTAGCTTGGCGTATGACGTTGAAACATCTCGCTAGCTATCTTACGATCATGCAATGGCAATATGAGAGTGACGGCACAAGTCATGAGACGAAACGGTGGGAGTTGCATGTCAATATATCTCGGAATGGCTATGAAAATGCCATAGTAGGTACGTATGGTGGCTGTTTTGAGGAAGGCATATGGTGGGTTTGTGTACCGGCGAAAGTTGCGCGGCACTAGAGAGGCTAGCAAAGGTGGAAGGTGAAAGTGCATCTATACCATGGAGTCACATTAGTCATGAAGAACTCACATACTTGTTGCGAACGTTTTTATTAGTAATCAAAAGAAAGTGCTAAACGCATACTCCTAGGGGAAGGGTTGGTAGGTGTTAACCATCGCGCGATCCCGACCTCAACACAAAGGATGACAATCAATAGATCAATTATGCTCCGACTTCCTAACATAGCGGTTCACCATACGTGCATGCTACGGGAATCACTAACTTAAACACAAGTATTTCTAGATTCACAACACCCTACTAACAGAGCTCTAAATATTACCAAATCCACGTCTCAAAACTAATTGAGAGGAATCAAAACTTCTCTTTCTACTCAATGCACATGAAGATGGAGGTTTTTGTATCCTCTTTGGGTACCTATCACCTTTGGGACTAATTTCATAGCATAAGCCAACTACCAAGTCACGCACCACCGTGCTCTAATTGATATAAGTGAAGCACATAAAGCAAAATTATCTAGCTCAAAAGATATAAGTGAAGCACTATGAGCATTCTAGCAAAATCACGATGAGTGCATGTCTCTCTCTCTCTCAAAAAGGTGTGCAGAAAGGATGATTGTGAAACAACAAAAAGAAAAGACTCCTATGATACAAGACGCTCCAAGCAAAACACATATCATGTGGTGAATAAAAATATAGCTCCAAGTAATGTTACCGATGGATTGAAGACGAAAGAGGGGATGCCTTCCCGGGGCATCCCCAAGCTTAGACTTTTTGGTGTCCTTGAATTTGGCTTGGGATGCCTTGGGCATCCCCAAGCTTGAGCTCTTTCCACTCCTTATCTCTTTTTCCATGAGAACATCACCCAAAACTTGAAAACTTCACAAACAAAACTTAAACAGAAACTCGTGATATCATTAGCACAAGAAAACAAACTACCACCTCTTTTGGTACGTAGCAAACTTGAATTCTATCTATATTGGTGTTGGGATACTGTATTCTAACTTTTCTATGGCTAGTACCCCCTGATACTATCCATAGTTTCATCAAAACAAGCAACCAACTCAACAAAAACAGAATCTGTCAAAAACAGACCAGTGGGTAGAAATCTGTATACTTCGTATACTTCTGGTACCTCAAAATTCTGAAACATTTCGACTGCTTGGAAAAAGGCATATCAACCAGCAGAAAAAAGAATCAACTCAAAAGCTCTTTCTGAATAAAAATGAAAAATCATCTCGTGAGCGAAAATTTTCTGTCTTTTTCCAGCAGGATCAAACAACCATTACCAAGACTAGTCATAAAGGTTTTGCTTGGCTCAAACACAAAAAGAAACACAAAAAACACAATCACAACAGAATTATGATGGTGTGGACGCAACAAAACAGAAAGAAAAGGATAAATTCATTGGGTTGCCTCCCAACAAGCGCTATTGTTTAACGCCCTTAGCTAGGCATAAAAGCGATAGAATCACGTATCGTCGTCTTTGGTGCTCAAACCATAAGTGGCCCTCATCATGGATTCATAAGGCAATCTTATTTTCTTTCTAGGAAAGTGTTCCATGCACTTCTTTAAAAGAAATTGAGATCTAATATTCCCTTCCTTCATATCGATGATAGCACCGATTGTCCTTAGGAAAGGTCTACCAAGAATAATAGGGCATGTATGATTGCAATCAATGTGAAGCACAATGAAATCCACGGGTACATAGTTCCTATTTGCAATAATAAGAACATCATTGATCCTTCCCATGGGTTTCTTGATAGTAGAATCCGCAAGATGCAAATTAAGAGAACACTCTTCAATCTCATTAAAACCCAGAACATCACATAAAGACTTTGGAATCGCGGAAACACTAGCACCCAAATCACACAAAGGATTGCATTCATAGTTTTTGATTTTGATTTTGATGGTAGGTTCCAACTCATCATGAAGCTTTCTAGGGATAGAGACTTCCAATTCAAGTTTCTCTTCAAGAGACTTTATCATAGCTTCGACGATGTGATCGGTAAAGGCCTTGTTTTGGCTATAAGCGTGTGGAGAGTTTAACATGGATTGCATCAAGGAAATGCATTCAATCAAGGAGAAACTATCATAATTGAATTCCTTGAAATCCATAGTAGTAATTTCATTACTACTCAAAGCTTTAATATCTTCTACTCCACTTTCAATGCTTTTAGCATCAAGATAGATGGACTCCGAATCATTGGGGCGCTTTTCAACCAAAGTGGATTCATATCCAGCCCCATCATCATTAGGTTTGACACAAGAAGACAAAGATTCAATGGGAGTCACACCAAGCACTTTAAGATCTTCGTGATTCTCATCACGAGTTTCAGGTTTAGCAGCCATTTTATTGACTAAGGTAGCCAGCTTATCAGAAATCTGACCTACCAACTTTTCAAGACGAGCAAACTGAGAATTTAGCACAAGGAATTCTTTGGCCATATTATCAACTTCTCTACTCATAAAAGCCAGAAAAGAATTTTGCTCCTTCAGTTCTCTATGAAAGTAACTGTTGTATTCAAACTGTGTAGACTGTAAGCCTTTAACACTAGTTTCAATCTCTTCTAACTTCGCATAGTGAGCATCAAAATCCCTTGGTTGGCCATTCGGGTTTTAGCAGGCAGACAAGCGGGCAAAGACAAAGCGAGAAAAAGGGCAAATGAAAAGGCAAACGAAAAAGGCAAACGAAAAAGGCAAACGAAAAAGGCAAACGAAAAAGGCAAATTGTGAAGTGGGGGAGAGGAAAACGAGAGGCAACTCGCAAACAAAGTAAATGCAAGAGATGAGTTTGCGACACTTACTTGGATGAGTTCTTGACTTGATCCTCCCCGACAACGGTGCCAGAAATTCTTCTGCTACGGCAACAAAAGTCCTTCCCCGGCAACGGCGCCAGAAATTCTTCTTGCTACTTCTCAAACAACAGCGCCAAAAATTGACACGTTGATGGAGACTTGCTTGCGTCGGTTTTTCCCTTGAAGAGGAAAGGGTGATGCGGCATAGGAGCAGTAAGTATTTCCCTCAGTTTGAGAACCAAGGTATCAATCCAGTAGGAGAATATCGTCAAGTCCAGAGTACATGCACAAACACAAAGAGCTTGCACCCAACGCTTCAAAGGGGTTGTCAATCCCTTCAAGATTGATTGCAAAGTGATATGTGAAGGCGAAAAGTGCAACGAAGAAAAAGAGTAAGGCTGAAAATATGGCATGGAGTAGACCCGGGGCCCATAGTGTTCACTAGAGGCTTCTCTCAAAATAGCAAGTATTACGGTGGGTGAACAAATTACTGTCGAGCAATTGATAGAACAACGCAAAGTCATGACGATATCTAAGGCAATGATCATACATATAGGCATCACGTTCGAGACAAATAGACCGATACTTTCTGCATCTACTACTATTACTCCACACATCGACCGCTATCCAGCATGCATCTAGTGTATTGAGTTCATGACGAACAAAGTAACGCCTTAAGCAAGATGACATGATGTAGAGGGATAATCTCAAACCAATGATGAAAACCCCATCTTTTTACCCTTGATGGCAACAGCACGATGCATGCCTCGCTACCCCTTCTGTCACTGGGTGAGGTCACCGCACGGTATGAACCCAAAACCAAGCACTTCTCCCATTGCAAGAATTATAGATCTAGTTGGCCAAACAAAACCCACAACTCGAAGAGAATTACAAGGATATGAAATCATGCATAAGAGAGATCAAAAGAAACTCAAATAAGATTCATAGAAATCTGATCATAAATCTACAATTCATCGTATCTCGTGAAACACACCGCAAAAGAAGATTACATCGGATAGATCTCCATGAAGATCATGGAGAACTTTGTGTTGAAGATCCAAGAGAGAGAAGAAGCCATCTAGGTACTAGCTATAGACCCGTAGGTCTGTGGTGAACTACTCACGCATCATCGGAGAGGTCATGGTGTTGATGAAGAAGCCCTTCGTATCCGAATCTCCCCTCCGACAGGGCACCAGAACATGACCCAGATGGGGTCTTGCGGAGAAAGAAACTTGCAGCGCTGGAAAAGTACTTTCGATGATCTCCTGATTTTTTCTGGGATTTTAGGGAATATATAGGCGCAAAACCCAGGGCAGAGGTGGCCTAGGGAGCCCACAAGCCAGGGAGGCGCGGCCCCGCTGGCCGCGCCATGAGGGCTTGTGGGGTCCGTGCAGGCCCCCTGCCCTAATTCTCCGACTTCCCGATCTTTTTCTGTTTCGGAAAAAATCTTTTTGGCAGTTTCATTCCATTTGGACTCTTTTAAAAATCCTCCTTTGAAAGGGGTCAAAAACATGGGAAAAACAGGAACTGGCACTGAGTTAATAAGTTAGTGTTGGAATTATGCCCTAGAGGCAATGATAAATAAGTTATTATTATAATACCTGTATCAAGATAACCGTTTATTATCCATGCTATAATTGTATTGAATGAAGTCTGAGATACATGTGTGGATACATAGACAAAACACTGTCCCTAGCAAGCCTCTAGTTGGCTAGCCAGTTGATCAAGGATAGTCAAGGTCTTCTGACTATGTACAAGGTGTTGTTGCTTGATAACTCGATCACATCATTGGGTGAATCATGTGATGGACTAGACCCAAACTAATGAATGTAGCATGTTGATCGTGTCATTTTGTTGCTACTGTTTTCTGCGTGTCAAGTATTTATTCCTATGACCATGAGATCATATAACTCACTGGCACCGGAGGAATGCCTTGTGTGTATCAAACGTCACAACGTAACTGGGTGACTATAAAGATGCTCTACAGGTATCTCCTAAGGTGTCCGTTGAGTTAGTATGGATCAAGACTGGGATTTGTCACTCTGTGTGACAGAGAGGTATCTCGGGGCCCACTCGGTAATACAACATCACACACAAGCCTTGCAAGCAATGTGACTTAGTGTATGTCACGGGATCTTGTATTACGGAACGAGTAAAGAGACTTGCCGATAAACGAGATTGAAATAGGTATGCGAATATTGACGATCGAATCTCGAGCAAGTAACATACCGAAGGACAAAGGGAATGACATACGGGATTATATGAATCCTTGGCACTGAGGTTTAACCGATAAGATCTTCGGAGAATATGTAGGATCCAATATGGGCATCTAGGTCCCGCTATTGGATGTTGACCGAGGAGTCTCTTGGGTCATGTCTACATAGTTCTCGAACCCGCAGGGTCTGCACACTTAAGGGTCGACGATGTTTTATGCGTATTTGAGTTATATGGTTGGTTACCGAATGTTGTTCGGAGTCCCGGATGAGATCACGGACATCACGAGGGTTTCCGGAATTGGCCGGAGACGAAGATTGATATATAGGATGACCTCATTTGATTACCGGAAATTTTTCAGCATTACCGGGAATGTACCGGGAGTGACGAATGGGTTCCGGATGTTCACCGGGGGGGAGGGGCAGCCCACCCGGGGGAAGCCCATAGGCCTTAGGGGTGCCGCACCAGCCCTTAGTGGGCTGGTGGGACAGCCTAAGAGGCCTATGCGCAGGAATCAAAAAAAAAGAAAAAAAGGGGGAAGTGGGAAAGTGGAGAAGGACTCCACGTTCCAATCCTAGTTAGACTAGGATTGGAGGAGGACTCCTCCTCCCCCCCTTCGGCCGACCCCTTGAGGCTCCCTTGAGCCTCAAGGCAGGTCCCTCCCCCTCCCTCCTATATATACTGAGGTATTAGGGCTGATTTGAGACAACTTTGCCACGGCAACCCGACCACATACCTCCACGGTTTTTCCTCTAGATCGTATTTCTGCGGAGCTCGGGCGGAGCCCTGCTGAGATAGATCACCACCAACCTCCGGAGCGCCATCACGCTGCCAGAGAACTCATCTACCTCTCCGACTCTCTTGATGGATCAAGAAGGCCGAGATCATCGTCGAGCTGTACGTGTGGTGAACGCGGAGGTGCCGTCCGTTTGGCACTAGATCAGAGCGGATCGTGGGACGGATCGCGGGACGGTTCGTGGGATGGTTCGCGGGGCGGATCGAGGGACATGAGGACATTCCACTACATCAACCGCGTTTCTTAACGCTTCCTGCTGTGCGATATACAAGGGTACGTAGATCCAAATCCCCTCTCGTAGATGGACATCATCATGATAGGTCTTCGTGCGCGTAGGAATTTTTTTGTTTCCCATGTGATGTTCCCCAACAGTGGCATCATGAGGTAGGTTCATGCGTAGATGTCATCTCGAGTAGAACACAAAAGTTTTTGTGGGCGGTGATGTGCGATTTTATGCCCTCCTTAGTCTTTTCTTGATTCCGCGGTATTGTTGAATCGAAGCGGCTCGGACCGACATTACTCGTATGCTTACGAGAGACTGGTTTGATCGCTACGAGCAACCCCGTTGCTCAAAGATGACTGGCGAGTGTCGGTTTCTCCAACTTTAGTTGAATCAGATTTGACCAAGGAGGTCCTTGGAGAGAGGTTAAATAGAAATTCATACATCTCTGTTGTGGTGTTTGCGTAAGTAAGATGCGATCCTACTAGATACCCATGGTCACCACGTAAAACATGCAACAACAATTAGAGGACGTCTAACTTGTTTTTGCAGGGTATGCTTGTGATGTGATATGGACGACGATGTGATGTGATATATTGGATGTATGAGATGATCATGTTGTAATAGTTAATACCGACTTGCACGTCGATGGTACGGCAACTGACAGGAGCCATAGGGTTGTCTTTAAACTAATGTATGTGCTTGCAGATGCGTTTACTATATTGCTAGGACGTAGCTTTGTTAGTAATATCATGAGTAGCACGATAACCCCGATGGCGACATGTTGATGGAGATCATGGTGTGGCGCCGGTGACAAGAAGATCGTGCCGGTGCTTTGGTGATGGAGATCAAGAAGCACATGATGATGGCCATATCATGTCACTTATGAATTGCATGTGATGTTAATCCTTTTATGCACCTTATTTTGCTTAGAACGACGGTAGCATTATGAGGTGATCTCTCACTAAAATTTCAAGATGAAATTGTGTTCTCCTCGACTGTGCACCATTGCTACAGTTCGTCATTTCGAGGCACCACGTGATGATCGGGTGTGATAGACTCAACGTTCACATACAACGGGTGCAAAACGGTTGCACACACGGAACACTCGGGTTAAGCTTGACGAGCCTAGCATGTGCATACATGGCCTCGGAACACATGAGACCAAAAGGTCGGTCATGAATCATATAGCTCATATGATTAGCATAGGGATGCTTACCACTGAAACTATCCTCAACTCACGTGATGATCGGACTTGAGCTAGTGGAATTGGATCATGAACCACTCAAATGACTAGAGAGATGTACTTTTTGAGTGAGAGTTTAGCAAGTAATTTGATTAGTTAAACTCTAATTATCTTGAACATAGTCTAAGTCGACTTTGAAAATATTTGTGTTGTAGATCAATGGCTCACGCGACAGTCACCCTGAATTTTAATACGTTCCTAGAGAAAGCTAAGTTGAAAGATGATGGAAGCAACTTTGTAGACTGGGCTCGTAATCTTAAGTTGCTCCTGCAAGCTGGGAAGAAGGATTATGTCCTTAGTGTTGCGCTAGGAGATGAACCACCCGCCGCGGCTGACCAAGATGCTAAGAACTCTTGGTTAGCACGCAAGGAGGACTACTCAGTAGTTCCATGTGCAGTCTTGTATGGTTTAGAGCCGGGACTTCAACGTCGCTTTGAGCATCATGGAGCATATGAGATGTTCCAGGAGTTAAAGTTTATCTTTCAGAAGAACGCCCAGATCGAGAGGTATGAGACCTCCGATAAATTCTATGCTTGCAAGATGGAGGAGAACTCGTCTGTCAGTGAACATGTGCTCAAAATGTTTGGGTACTCAAACCGTCTAGCTGAGCTGGGGATTGAACTCCCACAAGAGGCTATCACTGACAGAATTCTTCAATCACTGCCACCAAGCTATAAGGGCTTTGTGTTGAACTATAACATGCAAGGGATGAACAAGTCAACCGGTGAGTTATTTGCGATGCTGAAAGTCGTAGAGTCAGAACTCCGTAAAGAGCATCAAGTGTTGATGGTGAATAAGACCACTAGTTTCAATAGAAACGACAAACGAAAGAAGGGTAATTCAAAGAAGAGCGGCAAGCCTGTTGCCAATCCGACGAAGAAACCCAAAGCTGGACCTAAGCCTGAAACGGAGTGCTATTATTGCAAGGGTATGGGTCACTAGAAGCGCAACTACCCCAAGTATTTGGCTGATAAGAAGGCGGCCATGGAAAAATTAGGTATATTCGATATACATGTTATTGATGTGTACTTAACCAGCTCTCATAGTAGTGCATGGGTATTCGATACCGGTTCTGTTGCTCATATTTGCAACTCGAAACAGGAACTGCAGAATAAGCGAAGGCTGGCGAAGGATGAAGTGACGATGCGCGTGGGAAATGGTTCCAAGGTTGATGCAATCGCCGTCGGCACACTTTCACTTCAGTTACCATCAGGATTAGTTATGAACTTAAATAAATGTTATTTAGTGCCTGCGTTAAGCTTGAACATTATATCTGGATCTTGTTTATTGCGAGACGGTTACTCGTTTAAGTTAGAGAATAATGGTTGTTCTATTTCTATGAGTAATATCTTTTATGGTCATGCACCCAATGTGAGAGAATTGTTCATATTGAATCTTGATAGTGATAATACACATATACATAACATTGAGACCAAAAGAGTTAGAGTTAACAATGATAGCGCCATGTTTTTATGGCACTATCGCTTAGGTCATATTGGTGTAAAGCGCATGAAGAAACTCCATACTGATGGACTTTTGGAGTCACTTGACTTTGATTCACTTGACACGTGCGAACCATGCCTCATGGGCAAGATGACTAAAACTCCGTTCTCCGGAACAATGGAGCGTGCAAGTGACTTGTTGGAAATCATCCATACCGATGTGTGTGGTCCGATGAGTGTGGAGGCACGCGGCGGATATCGTTATTTTCTCACCTTCACTGACGATTTGAGTAGATATGGTTATGTCTACTTGCTGAAGCACAAGTCTGAAACATTTGAAAAGTTCAAACAATTTCAGAGTGAAGTCGAAAATCATCGTAACAAGAAGATCAAGTTCCTATGGTCTGATCGTGGGGGTGAATATCTGAGTTTCGAGTTTGGTGCTCACTTAAGACAATGTGGAATTGTTTCACAGTTGACACCGCCTGGAACACCATAGCGTAATGGTGTGTCGGAACGTCATAATCATACTTTATTAGAGATGGTGCGATCTATGATGTCTCTTACCGATTTGCCATTATCGTTTTGGGGTTATGCATTAGAAACACCTGATTCACTTTAAATAGGGCACCATCGAAATCCGTTGAGACGACACCATATCAGCTGTGGTATGGCAAAAGACCAAAGTTGTCGTTTCTTAAAGTTTGGGGATGTGATACTAATGTCAAAAAGCTTCAGCCTGAAAAGCTGGAACCCAAAGCGGAAAAGTGCGTCTTCATAGGTTACCCAAAAGAGACAGTTGGGTATACCTTCTATCTCAAATCCGAGGGCAAAGTGTTTGTTGCTAAGAACGGAGCTTTTCTTGAGAAGGAGTTTCTCTCGAGAGAATTGAGTGGGAGGAAGATAGAACTTGATGAGGTTGTCGAACCTCTCATCCCTTTGGATGGTGGCGCAGGGCAAGGGGAAACCCCTGTCGTTGCGACGCCGGTTGAGGAGGAAGTTAATGATGATGATCATGAAACTCCGGATCAAGTTCCTATCGGACCTCGCAGGTCGACGAGACCGCGTACTACTCCAGAGTGGTACGGTAATCCCGTCTTATCAATTATGTTGTTGGACAACAATGAGCCTGCGAATTATGAAGAAGCAATGGTGGGCCCAGATTCCAACAAATGGATGGAGGCCATGAAGTCTGAGATAGGATCTATGTATGAAAACAAAGTGTGGACTTTGGAAGTACTACCTGAAGGCCACAAGGCTATTCGGAACAAATGGATCTTTAAGAAGAAGACGGACGCTGACAGTAATGTGACCATTTATAATGCTCGACTTGTGGAAAATGGTTTTTCACGAGTTCTAGAAATTGACTACGATGAGACATTCTCACCCGTAGCAATGCTTAAGTCCGTCCGAATCATGTTAGCAATAGCTGCATTTTTCGATTATGAAATCTGGCAGATGGATGTCAAAACGGCGTTCCTTAACGGTTTCCTTAAGGAAGAGTTGTATATGATGCAACCCGAAGGTTTTGTTGATCCTAAAAATGTTAACAAAGTGTGCAAGCTCCAGCGATCCATTTATGGACTGGTGCAAGCATCTCGGAGTTGGAATAAACGCTTTGATTGGGTGATCAAAGCATTTGGGTTTATACAGGTGGTTGGAGAATCCCGTATTTACAAGAAAGTGAGTTGGAGCTCTATGGCGTTTCTAATATTATATGTGGATGACATATTGCTGATTGGAAACAACGTGGAGCTTTTGGAGAGCATAAAAGGTTACTTGAATAAAAGTTTCTCTATGAAGGGCCTAGGATAAGCTGCTTACATTCTAGGCATAAAGATCTATAGGGATATATCAAAACGCCTGATAGGACTTTCGCAAAGCACGTACCTTGATAAAGTTTTGAAGAGGTTCAAAATGGAACAGTCCAAGAAGGGGTTCTTGCCAGTTTTGCAAGGTACGAGATTGAGTAAGACTCAGTGCCCATCAACTGATAAAGATAGAGAGAATATGAGCACCGTCCCCTATGCTTCAGCCATAGGTTCTATCATGTATGCAGTGCTGTGCACTAGACCGGACGTTAGCCTGGCCATAAGTATGGCAGGCAAGTTCCAGAGTAATCCAGGAGTGGATCACTGGACGGCGATCAAGAATATCCTGAAGTACCTGAAAAGGACTAAGGAGATGTTTCTCGTATATGGAGGTGACAAAGAGCTCGCCGTAAAAGGTTACGTCGATGCAAGCTTTGACACAGATCCGGATGACTCTAAGTCGCAGAACGGATACGTATTTATTCTTAATGGGGGTGCGGTAAGCTGGTGCAGTTCCAAGCAAAGCGTCATAGCTGATTCTACATGTGAAGCGGAGTACATGGCCGCCTCGGAGGCAGCTAAGGAGGGTGTCTGGATGAAGCAGTTCATGACGGATCTTGGAGTGGTGCCGAGCGCACTGAATCCAATAACCCTGTTTTGTGACAACACGGGTGCCATTGCTTTAGCAAAGGAACCACGGTTTCACCAGAAGACCAGACACATCAAATGATGCTTCAACCTCATCCGTGACTATGTCGAGGAGGAGAACGTGAATATTTGCAAAGTGCACATGGATCTGAATGTGGCAGACCCGCTGAGTAAACCTCTTCCACGGGCAACGTAATTCGCATGACAATGTGACGACTATATTATTGACTCTAGTCCAAGTGGGAGACTGTTGGAATTATGCCCTAGAGACAATGATAAATAAGTTATTATTATAATTCCTGTATCAAGATAATCGTTTATTATCCATGCTATAATTGTATTGAATGAAGTCTTAGATACATGTGTGGATACATAGACAAAACACTGTCCCTAGCAAGCCTGTAGTTGGCTAGCCAGTTGATCAATGTCGGGACCCCGATCCTAAGCCATAGGAATCCAGCCTGTAACACATCGCATCCCTTTGTGGTCTCACGCACGGTTAACTCCGCGGCTGCAGCCTTACCTTAGCCGGGACCGTTTGCGTCTTTTGACTCACGTATGCGATAGTGTCGCTAGCAATCCAATGTCAAAGAACCCGGATCGACATGTCTATTCATAAACCAAAGTGGCAGTACCGCACAAGGACAGGCATACATGACCCAACAAAGCAGGTGTCGGTCATCAGCGAATGTAGACGAGTCGTAGCAAGCTACAAGGACTCCATTACATCGCGTGACATTTCCCCAAAGGGGACAGACACAGCAGCTAAGAAGGACACATGCCGGTCAACCAATGTGTCCGGAGCAGTAGCGAACTACCAAGGCTCGTTGGATCACAAAGGGGCATTTCCTTGTAAGGAGTGCTACTAAAGTCCACGACTAGGTAATCGAACCCCATACATATCAAGTACGACACACGTACGCATGGCATACCGATATGTATAGATACATCGATGGCATCACAACATAACCATAAACATACAACCTTTATTTAAGAGGCTCGGAAGAGCCACACGCATAATATTACACATCAAGGGTCTCACGACCCATAATAGCAGTCATTCAGTTACAAGCCAGCGGAAGAGTTATAAACTGTCTGAGTACAGACAGGGCAACTAGAAGGCACATGGCCTGACTATACTACAGATCCAACGTAGGGCCAGATCGTAGCTGGGACACCAGCTACTCGTCGTCGTCGATGTCTACGAAGAACCCTCCATTAGGGTCATTAGCAACCTCTGCAACATTTATTAAGCAAACATGAGTACGAAGGTACTCAGCAAGACTTTAGGATGACCAACTACTCATGCAAGGTATCAAAATGTATTGTGGGGTTTTATGCGGAAAGCCAGCATTTGACTCGTGGCTAGACAACTTGCATTTTTAAATAATTTTGACAACTTGATTTCTCGCACACGAGTCCACTAACACCACAACAATACACTATCATGGAATCATTCCGTCTCCGTACGGAAATGTCGTCCACGACACTCACGCTTATCTTGGCAATTTTATGAGTAGCCGTTGAAGTTATCTATGAACAACATATGTCTCCAAGTAGTCCATATCCGCGGACGCGGCTATTCGAATAGATCATAACCCTGCAGGGGTGTACCTCGTCACACACGCTCTCGCCACTTATCGCCATGTGCACGTCATGCACCTCGGCAACCTTCAAGCGGAAGCCCAGCGAGGGAGTCGGCCACCACCGTTAACCACACTAGTACCTAGTCCAGGTTTATCGCCTATCTGAGAGTAACCCGTACGGAAGTCCGGCCGAGGTTTCCGCCACGGCCTCAAACGATGTGCGCAGGGTTCCCAAGCCCACCATCCGGGTGCCACCTGGTACACCGTGCCACTGCCTACCACATCACGGCCCACCTCTCAGGTCAGCACCATGCACGGCCTCCAGCATTACTATAAACACCAGAAACTACTTGCAACTCCTGGACCGAGTACTACGCGATTAATAGGCCGAGCGGGGTCATACTTCAGGGCCGAGCATGTGGTAGTATCTAGTCTTGGATTACATACACGGAACTCAGTTCCTAAGGATGGTTCCAATGAAACAACCCGCCATGTACTCCTACACAGCCTTTCACCGGTACCTTTACCAAATCAAGTTCAACACACAACCTTTGCTCACCGAACACATTCCACAATTCTGTTCACCTCCCAGATGACAGACCATACACCACTCTAAGCATAGCATGCATAACAGGATAAGGCACATCATAGCTCAAGCAACTACCAGGTATGCTAGGTTGCAAGGTTCGGCTATTTACTGTGACAAGGTTAGGTCATGCAAAGGAAGTGGGTTCAACTATCGTGGCAAAAGCAGTTGAAGCATTTGATCTTAAATGCAATAAATAGGTGCAGGAGCAAGAACATGGGATTTATCGGGATGATCAAAAGGGTTGCTTGCCTTGTTGCTCAGAGGAGGAACGATATCCGTCAGACGGATATTCGGTGGAATCCGGGGTTGCGGAGCCTACCGAAATAAATGGCAACATTCAATAACAATCATATACAATCAAAATGATGCATGAGCATGGCATGATAATGCAAGGTGATAGGTTATTATAATCAACATGTATTAGGTTTAGAGTTGATTTGAATCACATTCGAATATCAATTCAAACGGGGTATTCTCGGATACCGTTTTAATTGATTCGACCTGATGCTCAGATCAACTTGATGTTAGCATGCATGAAATGTCATGTTATGGTACTGATTTGTAATTAGGACAGTGTGATCATCGCATTCATAATGAAATTTGAATAATTTTCCAAATTCCATTTAAAAAGTAATTATAAGAATTGAATTATTCCTTATTCCACATTTTAGGGTTCTGTAACTTTTTCAAACATGGTTGAAAATAGCATAATCAGAATCCTTGAATTTTTCTGGTACTTTTTCATATATAAATTATTTTCATTGGAGTTACAGATTAATTTCTATGATTTTTACAAGTTTTAGCAATTTACTGGAATTATTTCTATACTGGAAATTGTATTTATTGCATCAGGCTGACGTCAGCAGGTCAGCCGACCTGTTCAGGTCAAACCTGACACGGGGGCCCCACTGGTGAGCCTCTCTGGGACTAATCCCGCGCTGACCAGCCCCTAATTGGGGTTTGACCAGGCGTGGGGCCCTCTGGCAGCGACTGAGGGGAGGGCAATTACGCCCTAATGGTCGGCCACGTCGACGCCCACCGGAGGGTGGTCGCCGGCGACCAAGCCCGCGGCGGAGGGCTCGCCGGAGACGACCTAAACGGCGCTGCACAACACCAATTCGAACGCGGTTTGCAGCTACGGAACGCTGGCGAAGTGGCAGATCTGGCACGAGCATCAGGGGTGGCTAGGGTCGCCGGAAGAGGCGCCGGCGACGAGCCGAAGCGGCGGCCGAAGCTCGGCCTTCTACGAGCGTGGCTCTAGGGCACGGGGAGGGCAACTGAGGGGCTCATCACGCTCCTGGAGGCTCCAGGATCTCGAACCCTAGCTCGAGCGCGTGGATCAGACACCACAGCGACGGCGACGACATGGCCGGCGGCGAGGAGCTCTCGGCCTTGGTGGGGAACGAGGCTACGATGCACGGGAAAGCATGGGGCGAGAGGGGAAACGACGATTTGCTCACGGCGGTTCCGATGGTGCTGTTGAGGGGCTCGGGGATGCGCCGGAGGGAGCGAATCGACGGGAGAGATCCGGCGGCCGGAGGTGGAAGACGATGGCGTTGGGGCGATGCAGAGCTCGGGGAAGCTTCGGCTTCTGCAGAGATGACCAGGGCGACGAGGCGGAGCTAACGGACTACTCGGAGGAGGGTTCCCATGGCTAGAGGTGCTGCGGTTCGAGCTCGAGCTCGGCTCCAATGGCGGCAGCAGGAAGGAGGAAGAGATCCGAGAGGAGGGAGAGAGTTAGTGCTGGGAATGGATAGAGGAGGCCTCGGGGAGCTTATCCCCGGCCTTGCCAGCACGAGGCGGCGGCCAGGCAGGCGCACAGGTGCGTGGCCGCGCCGGAGGAGGCGGCGGCCACCTCCTGCTCCTACTGGCGCGAGGGAGGGGACGAGCCAGGGAGATGGGCCGGGCCAGGCTAGGCGACAGGTAAGAGTTTCCCATTTTTTTCTGTTTTTGTTTTTCTGTTTTGCTAACTATTGTTTTGCTATTTATTTCAGCTCCAAAACAAAAAGTAAAAACTATTTTAGACCTCCTGAAATATTGTTATAATATTCCCAACCATTTCCAAAGTTTTCAACATTTTTGAAAATTTATAGTTTCTGATTTCAAATTTAAAATTTGAAACCAGTGGCTTTTTGCATTAATTTAAAATGCTTAAAGTGTCAAGAAATAGTTCTCTCCAATGCTCATTTACTTTCATGATTTATCAGAAAGTTTGAACATTTCTTGAGGCCATTTTGGGTTCATTGATTTCAACTAGTTTGAGATTTTCTTTATTTAAAGTAGTGGCTAGGGTTTTGAGTTTTTCCTTTGCCACTTTCTTGTTCTTGTTGAAAAATTCTTAGATGCAAATGCAAAGAAGACATGAGCACAAGACTAACTTGCTTAAAGTGTCAGGGATGTGACAACTCACCCCCACTCAAAAGAATCTCGTCCCGAGATTTAGAAGTCGTCGGGAATAACGCAGGATACTCAAGTCGGAGACGATCCTCTCTTTCCCAAGTTGCCTCCTTTTCAGAATGATTTGACCATTGAACTTTAAGAAACTTGAGGTTTCGGCGTCGAGTGGTACGCTCAGCTTGATCAAGAATACGCACGGGGTATTCTCGGTATGAAAGGTTATCTTGGAGATCAAGCGTTTCGTGGTCCACTTCACGGATAGGATCCGAAAAGCAACGCCTGAGTTGCGAGACGTGGAAAACATCATGAACCTTGGAAAGATGCGGAGGAAGTTCCAACCGGTAGGCAACTTCTCCTCGTTTGGCAAGAATGCGAAAAGGACCAATGTAACGAGGAGCCAACTTGCCCTTGATACCGAAACGATGGGTACCCTTCAAAGGTGTAACCCGAAGGTAAGCCTTCTCGTCAACTTCAAAGGTCACAGCCTTATGATGACGATCATATTGGCTCTTTTGACGAGACTGGGCTGTTTTCAACTTTTCACGAATAATGTGAACCTGCTCTTCTGCATCCTGGATCATATCAGGGCCAAAGAGTTGCCTCTCTCCGGTTTCTGACCAATTAAGAGGTGTTCAACATCTTCGTCCATAGAGAACTTCAAAAGGAGCTTTGCCCAAGCTTTATTGGTAACTATTGTTATAAGCGAATTCAGCGAATGGAAGGCACTTCTCCCAATTCATACCGAACGATATAACACAAGCTCGGAGCATATATTCTAGAATTTGATTCACTCTTTCTACTTGACCACTTGATTGGGGATGGAAAGCAGTGCTAAAAGATAGGTGAGTCCCCATGGCATTCTGAAAACTTTCCCAGAAGCGAGAAGTAAAGATACTTCCACGGTCCGAGTTAATCTCCAGGGGAACACCATGAAGAGACACTATTTGAGAGATATATAATTCTGCTAGCTGGCTAGCTGTTATACTCTCACGAACGGGAAGAAAATGAGCCACTTTGGAAAGATGGTCAATGACCACAAAGATAGCATTATTTCCTTTCTTGGTCTTGGGAAATCCGGTAATGAAATCCATGCTAACTTTATCCCATTTCCATTCAGGAATAGCTAGAGGCTGAAGGGTGCCAGCAGGCCTTTGATGTTCTGCCTTAACTCGACGACAAACGTCGCAGTTAGCAATGAACTCAGCAATTTCTCTCTTCATCCTAGTCCACAAGAACCTCTGGCGTAGGTCCTGATACATCTTAGTACTACCGGGATGAATGGTGAGAGGAGAATCATGAGCCTCCTTAAGGATTAACTGCCTTAGATGTGGGTTCTTAGGAACCACTAAACGATTCTGGAAGAACACAACACCTTGATCGTTCATGGAAAATTCTTTAGCGTTTCCGCTAAAAATATTCTCCTTGATCCGTGATATACCCTTGTCACGCTTTTGGCCAGCTATAATTTGATCCTTAAGAGTAGGCTTCGCCACCAGGGTAGAAAGGAATCCTTGAGAAACAATATGAAGATTCAACTTCCGAAAGTCCTCATGGAGATGTGGTTGACCTTGTTGTAGCATCAAATTGTTACAATAAGATTTACGACTTAGCGCATCGGCCATAACATAGGCCTTCCCCGGGGTGTAAGTTATCCCTAAGTCGTAATCCGAGATCAACTCAACCCACCGTCTTTGCCTGAGATTCAAATCCGGCTGGGTGAAAATATATTTCAGACTTTGGTGATCAGTGAATATTTCGCAACGATTACCCAGAAGGTAATGTCGCCAGGTTTTTAGTGCATGGACCACAGCTGCAAGCGCAAGGTCATGTGTGGGATAATTATCCTCATGTGGACGCAACTGTCGAGATGCGTATGCGATCACATGACGATCTTGCATGAGAATGCAACCTAATCCTTGTCGCGAGGCGTCGCAATAGATAACAAAGTCCTTAGAAAAATCTGGTGGTAGCAACACAGGTGCGGAAGTCAGGCGTCTTTTCAGTTCCTGAAAACTATGCTCACACTATGGTGTCCACTCGAACTTTTTATATTTCTTAAGGAGTTCAGTTAGAGGCTTCGCAACCTTGGAGAAATTCTCGACAAAGCGGCGACAATAGCTCACTAGACCAAGAAAACTCCTAACTTGCTTAACCGATTCAGGTTGAGTCCAATCAAGGACAGCTTGAACTCTCTCGGGATTGACAGCAATACCCTTACCAGAGATTACGTGTCCTAGATAGGTCACTTCTGGTAACCAGAATTCACACTTTGAAAACTTGGCATAAAGGAGATGCTCTCGAAGTTTCATCAACACCAGCCTTAGATGCTCGGCATGTTCTTGTTCATTCTTCGAGTAGATGAGAATATCATCGTGGTATACTACGACGAATTTATCCAAATACTCCATGAAGATTGAATTCATCAGCCGAGAGAAGGTGGCTGGGGCATTGGTTAAACCGAAGGACATAACGGTGTACTCATATTGGCCATAACGAGTAACAAAAGCCGTTTTTGGAATGTCCCCGTTCTTAATCTTGATTTGATGGTATCCCAACCTCGAATCCATTTTGGAGAAGACTGAGGATCCATCGAGCTGATCGTACAGATCGTTGATCCTGGGGAGCGGATACTTGTTCTTTATGGTGACCAGATTAACTGGTCGGTAATCTACAACCATCCGATCCGTTCCGTCTTTCTTCTTGACGAAGAGGACGGGACAAGCCCAAGGAGAAGAGCTAGGACGAATGAAACCTTTGTTCAAAGCCTCATCTAATTGTTTCTTAAGTCAGGCTAGCTCCAGGGGTGCCATCTTATAAGGTCTTCTGGCTATTGGGACAGTTCCTGGAACAAGATCTATCACAAACTCTACATCTCTGTCAGGTGGAATTCCTGACAGTTCCTCTGGAAAAACATCCGGGAAGTCACGGACTACCGGAATGTCGTCAAGTTCCAGAAGAGGGTTGGCATTTAGGGAATAGAGTTGGCATTTGGCAACTCGAGTAGAGACATTTACTATCTCACCCGAGGGATGGGTAAGCTGGACATTTCTGGAATGAGTATCAATCTTGGCATAGTGAGCTGACATCCAGTCCATGCCCAAGACGATATTAATATCCGAAGATTTCAAAGCTATCAATGAGGCTAGAGAAACTAGCCTGTCTACTAGAATTTCATTGTCATAGGTTATCCTAGAGGTTTGCCATTTACTACCAGGGGTTTGGACAACCAATGGGATTGGCATATCACAAAAAGACATGTTATGCAACTCTGCATAACTTTCTGAAATGAAGGAATGAGAAGACCCAGTGTCAAAAAGAACAGACGCTGGGTGATGATTAACAAGGAGCGTACCCAGCATGACGTCGGGATCCTCTGCAGCTTCTTCTGCTGACACATAGTTCACACGGCCACGTGCAGGAGTTGGCTTCACATAGTAAGCTTTGCCCGACTTGGCCTGCCCGACGGACTTTCCGGGTTGCTTGGCACCCACATTCTGAGGACACTCACGGGAATAGTGCCCTGGTTCTCCACACTTGTAGCATATCACTTGGCTGGCACGTGGTGCAACATTGCTAGCTGGACCACCATAAGCTTTTGCTGGAGGGTTGGCCTGATTCGTCTGAGGCGCCACATAGGATGGCCTCGGAGTGTATCTTGGCGGCAGAGAACTGTTCGGAACCCACAGCCTGCGTTTTGGAAACGCAGAACCAGAAGACAAGCCAAAGTCACGGGAGTGCTTCCTTGTGGCTTCGAAGTCAGTATGACCAGTCTCGGCACTGATCGCTTTGTTGACCAGGGCTTGAAAGCTTGCACACTCATGGAGGCGCAGGTCACGACGGAGCTCAGGGCTCAGACCCTTACGAAACCTTGCTTGCTTCTTGGCGTCAGTAGACACCTCCTCTGTTGCATAGCGGGCGAGGTTACCGAACTCGCGGCTATAGGCATCCACAGACAACTTGCCCTGAGTGAAGGCACATAACTCCTCTCTCTTTCTTTCCATCAGGCCCTCTGGAATATGGTGCAGACGAAAAGCTGCACTGAAGTCTGCCCATGTGGCCACCGGTTCAGCGGGATGCATAGCTTCAAAATTCTCCCACCACAGATTGGCGGGTCCTTCCAGGAAATACGCTGCAAAGGTCACCTTGTCGGCCTCAGACACATTCGCAGAGCGAATCTTGCGTGAGATGCTGCACAGCCAGTCATCAGCGTCGAGGGGATCGAGGGAATGATGAAACTTTGGAGGATTCAACTTCACAAAGTCATTGAGGGACACTACGGCATTCCTAGGCTGTCGAGCCGTATTCTGCTCAATACGCTCTAGCAGTCGGTTGGTCTCCCTTTTGTTTCTTTCTGCCTCAAGCATCACTTCCACCAGAGAGGGCGGGTGAGGCAGGTCTTCCTGCGACGTTTGACTACCCTCACCTTGCTCATGAGCAGGGGCACGGTTCAACCTGGTGAACACCATCCTGACAAACAAACTCATAGCTTAGACCAACATCATATCAATACTAGCTATGGATTAAGAATGTACTGAACACACGGAATGCGGAAATTAATATCCGAACAGCATGGTAACAAGCAACTGCTATATATACACCATGGTTCATACACACCCTTACATAGTTCAGTACACCCTTAACCGAAGAGCAAACTACTGAAATTGTGAAACTACTCATCAGAGGCTTACAAGCTGCCTATACATTATTTATCTAGGCCTCCGGAATTCATTTCACATTACAACCATACTTCACAAGTCACACAGGACTGTGAACGTACGGCTACTACCATACTATCCTTCCGCTCACAGCTCAGGCATCCGCATATAACATCTCATAGAGATTACCTCCATGGCCTGGAAGCTCAACCTGCGGATCAGGAAACACTCTAGCCTGAGATCCCTGGGATCCATAAGGACACGGATGTGGCCTTGGTCCCCTGACTGGTGGTAAGAGGGGTCCCCGAAGAGGTGTGACTCCTCCTATAGCTGGCCAGTCAACGTGGGCCGGAAGATGGGTCCTAACAGGGTTCAGCATCTCCATCTCTCCATACCCTGTCTGGACTACCGGTGCCAGCTGCGTCAAAGCTGTCCACAGACGGGCACGGGTAGCATAAAGCTCCATGCGGAGAGCACGAGTATCCCTGTCTCTGTTCTCTAGCATCTCAACAGTGGACTGCAGTAGTGGATCCTCCATAGAAGAATCAAAATATACTCCACTCAGGTATCCCTCTTCACCAGGCTGAGAGACCGGAACATAGCAGAACTCTGAATTCTGCAGCAGTGCATGTCTCGCTCTCATAATGGTCAGCATTGAATAGGCAGCATCTTGTACTGCCATGTCAACAGTGACTCCCAACCCATAGGACCAATGGATTGGCTTCTCCGCTCCAGGGTAATCTGGAAATACCCTAACAGTGCAGATGTACTGGCTCTGGTTGAAGTCTCGGTATTGTTCCTCCACTGTGTACTCGGGGTACCAGCGGTAACCGCACACCGACATCACCTGACCAGCATGGCCGTATGACCCGGTACATCAATGCACCTGGTCAGACGTACCACCTGACGAGAAGGACGGCCAGGCATCTGTAAATAGAGAGTAATGCAAAAGCATTAGAGCTCCGAATGCAAAAATTGGGCAGCATAACGGCTGTAAATGCTCAAAACAAATTTTGAGACAACCCAAAATGGAATAGCGTAACCACTCAACTATCAAGTTCAACTCTCTGACCATCAAACTTACTTCCTGCTTCCTAGGAATAAAAGAAACCCAATATCTCTTGACCCGTAGTCCTATAATCTACCGATCAGAAACACGAGCCTAGGAGAAGATGAGTAACCTAGTCCTTAATTCCCGCAGAAAAGACGAGGATGACTAGAATAGAATAACTTGAGAAGAGAACAAGAGTCTTACGTTCCCTTCCACAAACAATTCCCTTATATATATAACTAAAGCAATTCTAGACTCAACTTCGACCAGTTTGGCTTAGTAATCCTACAGTCAGTCAGGCTCTGATACCAACGTTGTCGGGACCCCGATCCTAAGCCATAGGAATCCAGCCTGTAACACATCGCATCCCTTTGTGGTCTCACGCACGGTTAACTCTGCGGCTGCAGCCTTACCTTAGCCGGGACCGTTTGCGTCTTCTAACTCACGTATGCGATAGTGTCGCTAGCAATCCAATGTCAAAGAACCCGGATCGACATGTCTAGTCATAAACCAAAGTGGCAGTACCGCACAAGGATAGGCATACATGACCCAACAAAGCAGGTGTCGGTCATCAGCGAATGTAGACGAGTCGTAGCAAGCTACAAGGACTCCATTACATCGCGTGACATTTCCCCAAAGGGGACAGACACAGTAGCTAAGAAGGACACATGTCGGTCAACCAATGTGTCCGGAGCAGTAGCGAACTACCAAGGCTCGTTGGATCACAAAGGGGCATTTCCTTGTAAGGAGTGCTACTAAAGTCCACGACTAGGTAATCGAACCCCATACATATCAAGTACGACACACGTACGCATGGCATACCGATATGTATAGATACATCGATGGCATCACAACATAACCATAAACATACAACCTTTATTTAAGAGGCTCGGAAGAGCCACACACATAATATTACACATCAAGGGTCTCACGACCCATAATAGCAGTCATTCAGTTACAAGCCAGCGGAAGAGTTATAAACTGTCTGAGTACAGACAGGGCAACTAGAAGGCACATGGCCTGACTATACTACAGATCCAACGTAGGGCCAGATCGTAGCTGGGACACCAGCTACTCGTCGTCGTCGATGTCTACGAAGAACCCTCCATTAGGGTCATTAGCAACCTCTGCAACATTTATTAAGCAAACATGAGTATGAAGGTACTCAGCAAGACTTTAGGATGACCAACTACTCATGCAAGGTATCAAAAGGTATTGTGGGGTTTTATGCGGAAAGCCAGCATTTGACTCGTGGCTAGACAACTTGCATTTTTAAATAATTTTGACAACTTGATTTCTCGCACACGAGTCCACTAACACCACAACAATACACTATCGTGGAATCATTCCGTCTCCGTACGGAAATGCCGTCCACGACACTCACGCTTATCTTGGCAATTTTATGAGTAGCCGTTGAAGTTATCTATGAACAACATATGTCTCCAAGTAGTCCATATCCGCGGACGCGGCTATTCGAATAGATCATAACCCTGCAGGGGTGTACCTCGTCACACACGCTCTCGCCACTTATCGCCATGTGCACTTCATGCACCTCAGCAACCTTCAAGCGGAAGCCCAGCGAGGGAGTCGGCCACCACCGTTAACCACACTAGTACCTAGTCCAGGTTTATCGCCTATCTGAGAGTAACCCGTACGGAAGTCTGGCCGAGGTTTCCGCCACGGCCTCAAACGATGTGCGCAGGGTTCCCAAGCCCACCATCCGGGTGCCACTTGGTACACCGTGCCACTGCCTACCGCATCACGGCCCACCTCTCAGGTCAGCACCATGCACGGCCTCCAGCATTACTATAAACACCAGAAACTACTTGCAACTCCTGGACCGAGTACTACGCGATTAATAGGCCGAGCGGGGTCATATTTCAGGGCCCAGCATGTGGTAGTATCTAGTCTTGGATTACATACACGGAACTCAGTTCCTAAGGACGGTTCCAATGAAACAACCCGCCATGTACTCCTACACAGCCTTTCACCGGTACCTTTACCAAATCAAGTTCAACACACAACCTTTGCTCACCGAACACATTCCACAATTCTGTTCATCTCCCAGATGACAGACCATACACCACTCTAAGCATAGCATGCATAGCAGGATAAGGCACATCATAGCTCAAGCAACTACCAGGTATGCTAGGTTGCAAGGTTCGGCTATTTACTGTGACAAGGTTAGGTCATGCAAAGGAAGTGGGTTCAACTATCGTGGCAAAAGCAGTTGAAGCATTTGATCTTAAATGCAATAAATAGGTGCAGGAGCAAGAACATGGGATTTATCGGGATGATCAAAAGGGTTGCTTGCCTTGTTGCTCAGAGGAGGAACGATATCCGTCAGACGGATATTCGGTGGAATCCGGGGTTGCGGAGCCTACCGAAATAAATGGCAACATTCAATAACAATCATATGCAATCAAAATGATGCATGAGCATGGCATGAGAATGCAAGGTGATAGGTTATTATAATCAACATGTATTAGGTTTAGAGTTGATTTGAATCACATTCGAATATCAATTCAAATGGGGTATTCTCGGATACCGTTTTAATTGATTCGACCTGATGCTCAGATCAACTTGATGTTAGCATGCATGAAATGTCATGTTATGGTACTGATTTGTAATTAGGACAGTGTGATCATTGCATTCATAATGAAATTAAATAATTTTCCAAATTCCATTTAAAAAGTAATTATAAGAATTGAATTATTCCTTATTCCACATTTTAGGGTTCTGTAACTTTTTCAAACATGGTTGAAAATAGCATAATCAGAATCCTTGAATTTTTCTGATACTTTTTCATATATAAATTATTTTCATTGGAGTTGCAGATTAATTTCTATGATTTTTACAAGTTTTAGCAATTTACTGGAATTATTTCTATACTGGAAATTCTATTTATTGCATCAGGCTGACGTCAGCAGGTCAGCCGACCTGTTCAGGTCAAACCTGACAGGGGGGCCCCACTGGTCAGCCTCTCTGGGACTAATCCCGCGCTGACCAGCCCCTAATTGGGGTTTGACCAGGCGTGGGGCCCTCTGGCAGCGACTGAGGGGAGGGCAATTATGCCCCAATGGTCGGCCACGTCGACGCCCATCGGAGGGTGGTCGCCGGCGACCAAGCCCGCGGCGGAGGGCTCGCCGGAGACGACCTAAACGGCGCTGCACAGCACCAATTCGAACGCGGTTTGCAGCTACGGAACGCTGGCGAAGTGGCCGATCTGGCAGGGGCATCAGGGGTGGCTAGGGTCGCCGGAAGAGTCGCCGGCGACGAGCCGAAGCGGCGGCCGAAGCTCGGCCTTTTACGAGCGATGGCTCTAGGGCACGGGGAGGGCAGCTGAGGGGCTCATAACGCTCCTGGAGGCTCTAGGAGCTCGAACCCAGGCTCGAGCGCGTGGATCAGACACCACAGCGACGGCGATGACATGGCCGGCGGCGAGGAGCTCTCGGCCTTGGTGGGGAAGGAGGCTACGATGCACGGGAAAGCGTGGGGCGAGAGGGGAAACGACGACGAGCTCACGGCGGTTCCGATGGTGCTGTTGAGGGGCTCGGGGATGCGCCGGAGGGAGCGAATCGACGGGAGAGGTCCGGCGGCCGGAGGTGGAAGACGATGGCGTTGGGGCGATGCAGAGCTCGGGGAAGCTTCGGCTTCTGCAGAGATGACCAGGGCGACGAGGCGGAGCTAACGGACTACTCGGAGGAGGGTTCCCATGGCTAGAGGTGCAGCGGCTCGAGCTCAAGCTCGGCTCCAATGGCGGCAGCAGGAAGGAGGAAGAGATCCGAGAGGAGGGAGAGAGTTAGTGCTGGGAATGGATAGAGGAGGCCTCGGGGAGCTTATCCCCGGCCTTGCCAGCGCGAGGCGGCGGCCAGGCAGGCGCACAGGTGCGTGGCATCGCCGGAGGAGGCGGCGGCCACCTCCTGCTCCTACTGGCGCGAGGGAGGGGATGAGCCAGGGAGATGGGTCGGGCCAGGCTAGGCGACAGGTAAGAGTTTCCCATGTTTTTTCTGTTTTTGTTTTTCTGTTTTGCTAACTATTGTTTTGCTATTTATTTCAGCTCCAAAACAAAAAGTAAAAACTATTTTAGACCTCCTCAAATATTGTTATAATATTCCCAACCATTTCCAAAGTTTTCAACATTTTTGAAAATTTATAGTTTCTGATTTCAAATTTAAAATTTGAAACCAGTGGCTTTTTGCATTAATTTAAAATGCTTAAAGTGTCAAGAAATAGTTTTCTCCAATGCTCATTTACTTTCATGATTTATCAGAAAGTTTGAACATTTCTTGAGGCCATTTTGGGTTCATTGATTTCAACTAGTTTGAGATTTTCTTTATTTAAAGTAGTGGCTAGGGTTTTGAGTTTTTCCTTTGCCACTTTCTTGTTCTTGTTGAAAAATTCTTAGATGCAAATGCAAAGAAGACATGAGCACAAGACTACTTGCTTAAAGTGTCAGGGATGTGACAATCAAGGATAGTCAAGGTCTTCTGACTATGTACAAGGTGTTGTTGCTTGATAACTGGATCACATCATTGGGTGAATCATGTGATGGACTAGACCCAAATTAATGAATGTAGCATGTTGATCGTGTCATTTTGTTGCTACTGTTTTCTGCGTGTCAAGTATTTATTCCTATGACCATGAGATCATATAACTCACTGGCACCGGAGGAATGCCTTGTGTGTATCAAACGTCACAACGTAACTGGGTGACTATAAAGATGCTCTACAGGTATCTCCGAAGGTGCCCGTTGAGTTAGTATGGATCAAGAGTGGGATTTGTCACTCCGTGTGACGGAGAGGTATCTCGGGGTCCACTCGGTAATACAACATCACACACAAGCCTTGCAAGCAATGTGACTTAGTGTACGTCACGGGATCTTGTATTACGGAACGAGTAAAGATACTTGCCGGTAAACGAGATTGAAATAGGTATGCGGATACTGACGATCAAATCTCGGGCAAGTAACATACCGAAGGACAAAGGGAATGACATACGGGATTATATGAATCCTTGGCACTGAGGTTCAACCTATAAGATCTTCGGAGAATATGTAGGATCCAATATGGGCATCCAGGTCCCGCTATTGGATATTGACCGAGGAGTCTCTCGGGTCATGTCTGCATAGTTCCCGAACCCGCAGGGTCTGCACACTTAAGGGTCGACAATGTTTTATGCGTATTTGAGTTATATGGTTGGTTATAGAATGTTGTTCGGAGTCCCGGATGAGATCACAGATGCCACGAGGTTTTCCGAAATTGTCCGGAGACAAAGATTGATATATAGGATGACCTCATTTGATTACCGGAAAGTTTTCGCCATTACCGGGAATGTACCGGGAGTGACGAATGGGTTCCGGATGTTCACCTGGGGGGGCATCCCACCCGGGGGAAGCCCATAGGCCTTAGGGGTGCCGCACCAGCCCTTAGTGGGCTGGTGGGACAGCCCAAGAGGCCCTATGCGCACGAATCAAAAAAAAGAAAAAAAAGGGGAAGTGGGAAAGTGGAGAAGGACTCCACCTTCCAATCCTAGTTAGACTAGGATTGGAGGAGGACTCCTCCTCCCCCCTTCGGCCGACCCCATGAGGCTCCCTTGAGCCTCAAGGCAGGTCCCACCCCCTCCCTCCTATATATACTGAGGTATTATGGCTGATTTGAGATAACTTTGCCACGGCAGCCCGACCACATACCTCCACGGTTTTTCCTCTAGATCGTATTTCTGCGGAGCTCGGGCGGAGCCCTGCTGAGATAGATCACCACCAACCTCCGGAGCGTCGTCACGCTGCCGGAGAACTCATCTACCTCTCCGTCTCTCTTGTTGGATCAAGAAGGCCGAGATCATCGTCGAGCTGTACGTGTGCTGAGCGCGGAGGTGCCGTTCGTTCAGCACTAGATCAGAGCGGATCATGGGATGGATCGCGGGATGGTTCGTGGGACGGTTCGCGGGGCGGGTCGAGGGACGTGAGGACGTTCCACTACATCAACCGCGTTTCTTAACGCTTCCTGATGTGCGATCTACAAGGGTACGTAGATCCAAATCCCCTCTCGTAGATGGACATCACCATGATAGGTCTTCTTGCGCGTAGGAACTTTTTTGTTTCCCATGCGATGTTCACCAACATTAGTCCCAAAAAATATAAAAAACGCATGCAAAACATCCAAAGTTTGACAAGATAATAGCATGAAACCATAGAAAATTATAGATACGTTGGAGACGTATCAGTATTGCAATCAGGTTTCTATTGGTCCACTCTCTTCAAGGATGCCCGTAAGTTTGTCTTGTCTTGTGACAAATGTCAAAGAATAGGTAATATTACTAAATGTCAGGAAATTCCTATGAACTATTCACTTGTCATTGAACCATTTGATGTGTGGGGCTTTGATTATATGGGACCATTTCCAAAATCTAACGGGTATACTCATATCCTAGTTGCTGTTGATTACGTCACTAAGTGGGTAGAAGCTATCCCCATTAGTAGTGCTGATCACAGCACCTATATCAGGATGCTTAAAGAAGTTATTTTCCCTAGATTTGGAGTCCCTAGATATCTAATGACCGACGGTGGTTCACATTTCATTCATGGTGCTTTTCGTAAAACGCTTGCTAAGTACAATGTCAACCATAGAATTGCGTCTCCCTATCACCCTCCGTCTAGTGGTCAAGTAGAGCTAAGCAATAGAGAGATTAAACTAATTCAGCAAAAGACTGTCAACAGGTCTAGAAAGAATTGGTCTAAGAAGCTCGATGATGCACTGTGGGCTTATAGAACTGCCTATAAGAATCCCATGGGCATGTCTCCGTACAAAATGGTGTACGATAAAGCATGTCATTTACCTCTTGAGCTAGAGCATAAAGCTTATTGGGCAATCAAAGAGCTCAACTTTGATTTCAAACTTGCTGGTGAGAAGAGGTTATTTGATATTAGCTCGCTTGATGAATGGAGAACTCAGGCATATGAGAATGCCAAGTTGTTCAAAGAAAAGGTTAAGAGGTGGCATGATAAGAGGATACAAAAGCGTGAGTTCAATGTAGGTGATTATGTCTTTCTATATAATTCTCGTTTAAGATTTTTTGCAGGCAAGCTTCTCTCTAAATGGGAAGGTCCCTATATTGTTGAGGAAGTATATCGTTCCGGTGCTATCAAGATCAACAACACGGAAGGTAATTGTCCGAGAGTGGTAAATGGGCAGAGAATCAAGCATTATATCTCAGGTACTCCCATAAATGTTGAAAGCAATATTATCAATACCATAACTCCGAAAGAATACCTAAGGGATATTTATCAGCCTGTTTCAGACTCCGAAAACGAAGAGGTATGTGATTCGGTAAGAAAACAGACTCCAAAACTTTTCCAGTAGGAATTTTTCTCCGTTTTGGAATATTTGAAAAAATAGAAAAATTGGAAGTAGTCCGGAAAGCGCGCGAGGAGGCGACAAGCCTGCCAGCCGTGGGCCCACCCCCTGGCCGCACCTGGGGGGCTTGTGGCCACCTCGTGTGCCTCCCGGACTCCGTTTTCGTGCGGAGTACTCCTTCTGGTTTGGAAAAATCATTATATATTCTCCCGAAAGGTCCGACCCTCGTATCATGCAAATTTCCTTTGTTTTTGTTTCGAGCCTGTTTTCTGCCGCAGATTTAGGGCAAGATGTCTTCTCAAGATTCAGAGGGGGTGAGCTATGTGGCAGATTACCTTGCTGAACCCAAGGTCTATGGGGACTTGGATCCTTATGGCTGGACCACTGATGAGGAAGAAGATTATGATCCCATGGGGAAGGAACAAACAAGTTCCGATGAAGAGGAGGCTCCTCTACCTCAACTTGGACACACGCATGTGGAGTTCAAGAAGTTGAGCCTCCCTGACTCAAGGAAAAAGCCTAAGACTTTGTTTATCCCTTCCCGTTTCTTGCAGGAGAGTAAGCAGGAATTATGCCAAATGGTGTTGAAGTTTGAAGAGGAAAATGATGATCTGAGGGAGCAGAATTTTATGCTCAAATGGAAATTAAACAAGCTCAAGACCTCTGCAACAACTCCACCACCATCACCTCCAAAGGAATACAACTAAGCATGGGTATGGGCAATCCCCTTGGCTTATGCCAAGCTTGGGGGAGTTGCCCCGGTATCGTATCACCATCACATCTTTTGCTTTTACCTTTGTTTTAGTTTGTTCCTTTTCAGTTTTCTCTTCCTCTAGTAGAATAAAGGTCTTAGTGTTTTAGTCTTGAGTTTTGCTTTGTGTCACCCCCGATGTATTCGAGCTCGTGAGCCATATAATAAAGAGTGTCTTAGTTAAGAGCTTTGCCTCATGCCTTGATCAAAAGATTGAGAAAAGAACAAAAGCATGAAAGATCATGTAATGATCCTATGGGAAGTGATGGCTTCACATATAAAAAAGAATGATGATTGAAACTTGTTGAGGGTAGACAAACGTAGACGTTGGTCATTGTTGCAATTAGTAGGAAGTGATAAAGAAGGAGAGGTTCACATATAAATATATCATCTTTGACACCATCTATGATTGTGAACACTCACTAAACTATTACATGCCTAGAAGTAGATGTTGGACAAGGAAGACAACATAATGAATTGTGTTTGCTTGGTTCTGAACAATGTTATATGTTTAGAGATCCCTTAGCATGTGACGATTGCTTCCACCTCATATTAGTCAAAACTCCCGCACCAAGTAGATATACTACTTGTGCATCCATAAACCTTCAACCCAGTTTTGCCATGAGAGTCCACCATACCTACCTATGGATTCAATAAGATCCCTCAAGTAAGTTGTCATCGGTGCAAGCAATAAAAATTGCTCCCTAATATGTCTGATCTATTAGTGTGTGGAAAATAAGCTTTGTACGAACCTGTGATGAGGAAGACATAAAAGCGACAGCCTGCATAATAAAGTTCTTTATCATAGGAGGCAATATAAAGTGACGTTCCTCCGCACTAAAAGGACACGCATCCAAACCTCAAAAGCGCATGACAACCTCTGCTTCCCTCTGCGAAGGGCCTATCTTGTACCTTTACTTTTTGACCTTGAAAGAGTCATGGTGATCTTCAACAATTCCTTGTTTCCCCTTTATCTTGGCTAACGTCATATGCTAGGGAAAGATATATATTCATATGTCAACTTGGAAGTAAGTATTCATGAATTATTATTGTTGACATTACCCTTGAGGTAAATGGTTGGGAGGCGAAACTATAAGCCCCTATCTTTCTCTGTGTCCAACTGAAACTTTGATCTCATGAGTACCAGGTGAGTTGTAGCAATTGTAGAGAATGAAAAGATGATTGAGTATGTGGATTTGCTTTACAAGCTCTTATTTGACTCTTTCTTATGTTGTGATAAATTGCAATTGCTTCAATGATTAAAGGCTATCGGTTGTTATTTTTCGGTAAGGTTCTTGATCCATACTTTACTTTGTGAAGGAATTGTCACTTTAGCATGAGAGATTATATGTTGGTATTGCTGATCTAATCATGATCATGATGCCTGCATGTTCGTATCTTGTTTTGTCGACACCTCTCTCCCTAAACATGTGGGCATGTTTATTGATCTAGGCTTTCGCTTGAGGACAAGCGAGGTCTAAGCTTGGGGGAGTTGATACGTCCATTTTGCATCATGCTTTCATGTTGATATTTATCGCTTCTTGGGCTGTTATTTCACTTCATGGTACAATACTTATGCCTTTCTCTCTTATTTTGCAAGGTTTACATGAAGAGGGAGAATACGGGCAGCTGGAATTCTGGCCTGAAAAAGGAGCAAGTTTGAGATGCCTATTCTGCGCAACTCCAAAAGACGTGAAAATCAACGTGGATTTTTTTTGGGATTTGTAAAAAATACTGGGCCGAAGAAGTGTCGGAGGGGCGCCAGCAGGGGGCCACAAGCCTGCTAGGCGCGGCCACCCCCTGGCCGCGCCTAGGGGGCTTGTGGGCTCCCAGCTGGCCCTCTGGCTGCCCTCTTTTGCTACAAGAAGGGTTTCAGTCTGGAAAAAATAAAGAGGAGGCTTTTCGGAGGATTCGCCGCCGTCACGAGGCGGAACTTGAGCAGAACCAATCTAGAGCTCCGGTAGGACGATCCTGCTTGGGAAACTTCCCTCCCGGAGGGGGAAATCATCGCCATCGTCATCACCAACACTCCTCTCATCGAAGGGGACTCATCATCATCAACATCTTCATCAGCACCATCTCATCTCCAAACCCTAGTTCATCTCTTGTAACCAATCTTCGTCTCGCGACTCCGATTGGTACTTGTAAGGTTGCTAGTAGTGTTAATTACTCTTTGTAGTTGATGCTAGTTGGATTACTTGGTGGAAGAGTTTATGTTCAAATCTTTGATGCTACTCATTACCTCTCTGGTCATGAATATGATTATGTTTTGTGAGTAGTTACTTTTGTTCCTGAGGACATGGGATAAGTCATGCTAATAGTAGTCATGTGAATTTGGTATTCGTTCGATATTTTGATGTGTTGTATGTTGTTTTTCCTCTAGTGGTGTTATGTGAACGTCGACTACATAACACTTCACCATTATTTGGGCCTAGAGGAAGGCATTGGAAGTAGTAAGTAGATGATGGGTTGCTAGAGTGACAGAAGCTTAAACCCTAGTTTATGCGTTGCTTCGTAAGGGGCTGATTTGGATCCACTAGTTTAATGCTATGGTTAGACTTTGTCTTAATTCTTCTTTCGTAGTTGCGGATGCTTGTGAGAGGGGTTAATCATAAGTGGGAAGCTTGTCCAAGTATGTGCAGTACCCAAGCGTCGGTCCACCCACATATCAAACTATCAAAGTAACGAACGCGAATCATATGAACATGATGAAAACTAGCTTGACAGAAATTCCCGTGTGACCTCAGGAGCGTTTTTCCTCCAATAAGACTTTGTCCAGGCTTGTCCCTTGCTACAAAAGGGATTGGGCCACTTTGCTGCACCGTTGTTACTTTTGTTACTTGCTACTCCCTCCGTTCCTAAATATAAGTCTTTAAAGAGATTTCACTAAGGGTCTACGTACAGAGCAAGATGAGTGAATCTACACTCTAAAACATGTCTATATACATCCGTATGTAGTCCCCTAATAAAACCTCTAGAAAGACTTATATTTAGGAACGGAGGGAGTACTTGCTATGAATCATCTCACCACACAGCTATTTGTTACCGATAATTTCAGTGCTTGCAGATATTACCTTGCTGAAAACCACTTGTCAGATCCTTCTGCTCCTCGTTGGGTTCGACACTCTTACTTATCGAAAGGACTACGATAGATCCCCTATACTTGTGGGTCATCAGTCATCGAGTTCGGATCAGATCCTTCTGGATCCGGCGCCCGGACGTCGTCGGCCAGCGCAGGGTGGTGGTACTCGTCACTTTTCAGATTGGATCTTCATTGATCTAGATACCCGCGGTGTGCTTCTCTCCTGCGGTTTCCTGGCGTTGCCGGCGTGGCCGCGGATGAAGCTGGTGGAGGAGATTCAGATAAGGGGAAACTCATTCGTCGGCCCTGGCCGGCCGCGCCAACGACGATGCTCAAGGGCGCCGTTTTTCTTCCTCGAGACGTCGGTCTACGTCTGCTCCTCCACTTCCTACCTCACCGCCTCTCGGGTGAAAACCCTAACTCCGGTGGACAGCGGCGGCGTCCTTGACGTCGTGACCTTCCTGAAGGCGTCGCCTTGAGGGCTGAGTGGCGGTGGGCACTATGCGGGTCCTGGACAGTTGCTGGTGGCGGGCACTGCTTAGGGGGAAACCCTAAGATCGACTTTCCAGATCGGACGATGGCGGTACTGCGATGCCGTTTCTCTCTTGGGAGCATCGTTTATGGAGCAACGCTGGATGACAGAGGCAGGAGATGGAGTGGCTTCGTCTGGCCCAAAGATTTGGTGGAACTATCAAGTCATGTCTGGCCGACAGGTGCTACACTGAGTCATGCCTGGTTGGTAGGTGCTACGCACGACAGTTCTTCCAGAATCTTCGTGTCTGGACGAATGAGCGCGGGGCGGTGGCGCTGTTTGGCGCCGTGGTGGCATCGATCATCTTGCACGGAGCTTTCGATGGAGATGTCAAGTCATGCCTGGCCGACAGGTGCTACGCTGTGTCATGCCTGGTCGGCAGGTGCTACGCACGACAAATCTTCCAGAATCTTCGCGTCTGGACTGACGAGCCGTGGTGGCGTCGGACGGATGGACAGACTGGCAAAGATGATACAGATCTCTCTCCTGAAGATGGGTTAGCGGCCTAATGATGATGGCGGCATCTAAAACGTGTGCATGTGGTGTACGCTTTAGGTCTGCTGCACCGGTTGTGGGTTTCGATATGTTATGTGGATTTATCGGTGACGGCACCGGTTTTAGATATGGGGAGTGAGAGCACTCCACACTATCGAGTTTTGTAGGTGTGAGTGATGGCTTCAGATGGTTTGATGTATGTTCTTGTTAGACCTATGTTGAATAATTAATAAAAATGACCGTATGCATCGATTGATGCAGAGGCCGGGGGTTTGAACCTCCTTTTCCAAAAAAATGTAAATGCACATGGATAAGATTCTTTTTTTTTTGGTGCACTGTATAGGAAGCGTTAGGACGCCCACGATTGATACAGAGCTCGATCCCACGAACAAGCGCTCGGGCCCCCACTAGCCACGTCCTTGTTTATTTATTTGCAAGGATGAAGGAGGTAAGCTGAGAGACAGAAAATCTAAAAGTTCCCATGGGGAGATATTTGGTTTAAACAGGCAACACTCATTTACATTCACAATAAAAGCTGCAACTTCCAAGCTGCAGCTAAGTATATTTTGTAATTTTGAAACAAGATTTTTACCTTCCTTGGGAACTGGGAGCTGGTGGTTATTACGTACTTACTATACTAAACAGAGGAATGGTTGAATGAGCAGCTCTGGAGTAAACTAGGAGAATATACAATGGCGTAGAGTGAATTGTGCGAAAAGCTTTTTCTTCCGATTGGTCTTCCAAGACATTTGCTTCTTGATTCCTAAGAAGTAACATAAAAAGGAAATAATTTATTAGTAAAGTAGATCGAGCAAAATATTCTGCGGGAAAAAAATGGTTCTACAGGCTGCAATGAGGAGAATTTGGCATAACACCATATGCATAAAGTTTTTTTTTTCATATTTCGTCACACATTTCAGCCTTTGAACCAGCTTATTTGAAAGCTCATTCAGTTGGATGCCTTTTTTATTTGCAAACTTGTTTTGTCTTTTGAATTATTTGAAACCAAAAGATTAATGAGTCAAGGGTGACCAAACTCTAGAGCAAAAAAGATGAACTTTTGGCAACAGGTTACACGTACAGTTATTATGAATAAGATGCCCCGCATATGCAGCTTCATGCATGTTTTCATAGTACAACAAGAGAGTGAAAGAAAATATGAGTACAATCTGGCAATGGACTCACTAGAACATACCTGCCATAGAGAATGAGTGACTCTCCTATCAGATCTAGAAGCGCCCTCTCATCACATGCGCCATTTTTGGACAGCCAGAAATACACACATTACTTAGGCCCTATTTGGATACACTCAGATTATATAATCCGGTTTTTATAATCTATTATGTCTTCAAACAGAACAGATTATATTGCAGTTTATAAAAACTAGATGGTCAGATTATTAAAAACTCATAATCTACTCTACCCCAGCTAAAATCAGATTATGGATTACTAATGACCCATCACCCTTGGAAACTTGGAGATAATTACCTACTGCCACCGCCATCGTCCTTCAAACATGTCCATCTAGATTATTACTTTTGCAGTTAAAAAACAGAGGACATACACGTCATTGTACAATATAAAACCTGGATTACACTATATAATCTGGCCTCCAAACATGCCCACCTAGATTATTTTTATAAACCAGATTATATAATCTATCTTCATAATCCAAATTATTATAATCTATTATGATTCCAAACAGGGCCTTATTTCTGCAATTGCCTTTGCCCCACCAATTGACACAAGGTCTGGACAATCCTGAATCTTCAATTCCTCGAGTGATGTGAGGTCACTGCTCCAAACTTCTCCTGGAATGGACACTACACGTGGACACTCAATCATCTGCAGTGAAACAAGGGATGCGAGGTTCTGTAGGCTACTGGGAACCCATGCGGAGATATCCCCACATGACCGTAGGTAGAGTCTTTGAAGGGATGATGGGAACACCAATCCCCTTTGCCAGTTGATACTTGGGCAATCATGAATTTTCAAATCCTTCAGGAAAGGAAAACTTCCAAACATTTCACTGGATAGGGAAATTAACTTGCCACAACGTCCAACAAGAATTCTCTCGATAGCAGGTAGATATTCTTCTGTTAGAAGGTCCTCAATGGTTGACAGTTTCTGACAATCATAAATGGTTATGGAAGTAAGAGATGAGCATATCACACTGGTGGTGCCTCCGCCACGAGAAATATTAGTGAAGAAATGTTCAGGTTGTCCAATAGTTGTAAGAGATCTGCACTCTGTAATGTGCAACTCTAGTAGAGCTGGAAGCCTCCACATTTGTGGTTGGATGGATGTCAGGCAGTGACATGACAAAGAAAGGCAGGCTAGGGAGGAGCATTCTATATTTCCTGCAAGATTCCCAGAACTACCCAACACGAGCCTCTTGAGGGAGGGCACCACCAAACTATGGGAGTAAATATTTGGACAATCACTCACGCATAATTCATCAAGGTAATGCAAGTCCCCAAACCTCTCAATTGGCACTGATACTAATTTCTTGCAATATTGAATTGTTATTTTTTTTATGGCTGGTACAGAAGCTGGATGTAGAACTTGTTCGAGGCTTGATAGATTCTTGCACCCGTAGATTGATATGACTGTCAGGGCCAAGAAAGTACCAATACTGTCATTTAGGTTTCTGCCTTGTGAGATCCTGGAAAATAATATGCTCTCGAGTCCATCACAGTTATGCAACGACAGCGATGCTAAATTAGCTAAGTTTTGTGGCTGAAACCAGTTTGGGAGAGATACACCTGGATAACACCGCAGAAGCAGAGATTTTAGATTGATGGAAGGTTGTAGGACTTGAAGCACTTCAATCTCACTGTTGCCCTGTGACCTGGAAAAAGACCACTCCAATGTGAGGCTATTAAGATATCTCTTATTCTTAAGTTCGGCCTGTGCTGCATGATCCTTGCTTTGCGTGCTAAGATTGTATATCTCCAAATCTCCACAAAATTGGTTCACATTCTTTATCAATCTCATTCCTAGTCCCTGTTCACTGTTTGCATCAAACTTTAGTGGACGATCTTGATCATATCGAAATCCATTTGATTCAAAACTCTGTAAGCTGATCAATTTACTGAAGTCACTGGGCAAGCTTTCTAGCTTGCATTCTCTAGCACTGAAAATCTGCAGATTATACAGGCAACAAATTGCTGAAGGAAGGCTGTCGAAAGGACATGTTCTGGAGATTTTCAGGTACCGGAGATGCTTCAAGTTGCCAACACTATCTGGTAACTCCTCAATGACAGAAAAAAAGATTATACGCAAAAGCCGAAGTTCATTGAACCAATGATCTACTACAGAAGCTACAGTCTTATTCCTTAAAGACTTGTTGCAAAATAGGGTACGAAGTTTTGTGTGCTTGCATAGACTCAGCAATGTGGAACGGTCAAATTTTGTGCTAGAGAGTATTGAAAGATGACGAACATCCTGAGGAACTTTCTGGAAGTCACTCATATTTTTAATGACAAAGCAGTCATGCTCCGAAACTAGTTGTGCCATGTCATGCAACAAGTCATGTATTACGTAAGTATCACGAACTTTCTGAAAGAAGGAGCGTTCTACAAGATCTTCAAAGTACTGACAACCAATATCTTGAATCGGAATGTCACCTTGAGGTTTAACAAAGCCTTCCGCTGCCCAAATTTCAGCTAAATAGCCCTTCTCAAATCTGTGATCTTTAGGGTATACAGCACAGAACGAGAAGCATCTCTTCAAATGGAATGGTAAATACATGTAGCTCAACCGAAGTGCTGGCAAAATTTCAGTCTTATTTTGTCTCAACTCCCACAATTCACTCTCTAGTACTTTATTCCAGTGTGTTACATGAAGGTTCCTTTTTAACAGGCGACCAAGAGTTTTGGCTGCTAAAGGAGAACCTTTCAATTTAGGAAGTATGCTTCTACCAATGAGCTCTAGCTCAGGTTCACTGTTTGAACTCTCAGATCCAAACACGCACACTTTGAAGAAATTCCAGAAGACATCATCCTTCAAACCATCCAATACAAAGGGCTCCATTGTCCCCACTCCATCAGCAACCTTTGGAGATCTAGTGGTGACCAAAATCATACTTCCCTGCATCACATTTCTCAAAGGTGCACAAAACCTCTTCCAACGCAGCCCATTTTCCTCCAAGGCATCATCCCACATATCATCAAGGACAATCAAGAACCTTTTGTTCCTCACATTCTTGGAAAGAGCATGTTGAAGAGAATTCAAATTATCAGAAGAGGATTGCATGGCCTCTTTGGTTAGCCTTGTCACATCAAAGTCATCTGAGACACAAATCCAAATTACCAAATCAAAGTGAGACTTCACTTGTTGATGATTGCAGATATGTTGGGCCAAAGTGGTTTTCCCGACACCCCCGATTCCAACTATTGGCAAAACAGGAATGCTTGGTATTCTTGATTTATTACTAATGTTGTTTGATGTACTTGTCGACCCTCTCACTACAGTACTTGCTCTCTTGCGTTTGAGATGAGCCCCGCTAATATTTGTAGGTACAGCTCCAGGTCACGACCAAATATTTTTGTCTCATCGGGGAGAGAGCCAGTATCTGGCCTGACTGATTTGTTAAATTGCAGCGTCGCTTCCCGCAAACCCATCCTCTCCAGCTGCTTAGAAAGATTTTTCAGTCTTTTCTGGATATCTTTCACTTTGTTGAAGCTACCTTGAATAACACTGTTAAAGAAGTCAACAAAAGGGCTTTGGCTTGCATTGCCCTCCACGGCTACCTTCAGCTCATACCACCCGAACTCATCAAGAAGGTCATCAGCATCATACACTGCGTCCCTGAGTTTTGGTAGGAACGTGGCCACGCACTGTTCATGGATCCTCCACTCTGCTCGATCCATGAGGATGTGCATTGCAGGAAGAGTATCCCTAAGGCGTAGTAGCCCACTCTGCAAGTGCAATACTTCATCCTGAAGCGTTTGCTCCTCTGTGCCACTCCATCGGGAGCGAAGAGATGAAATAGCAGATCTGGCCCACTGAAACAAACTGACACACTCATTGATGCCACTAATGACCTTCATGCTCCTTGAAATATTCATGTCGGGTGCGTCCCAAAATTTCTTTTTATCCTGTTGAAAAACAGTGCACAGTGAGCATTATGGAAGCATAGTCTGTGGTCAGAGGAATACAATAGAGAGCTGCTGCACAATTATTTTCTCCAAAATTACCCGAAGTTTAGGGCCTGGTGTTTGGATAGCCGGTTTTGGTTTCAGAACTACAGCCTTATATGGCTACACTTACACCTGAATAAAAGTACACTGGATGTTGTCAAACCACAGTAGTTTAATCATCAATCGACAATACCATCATTCCACATCACACATAGGCTTAAGTTGGTCATGAGAATCTAAAGTTGTACATCACAAACTACTATAAAAGGTTGTTTGGTGCTACGTCTCATAGTTTTGTGTCTATGGACGAGCATCAGACCGCGGATATTCCTCAGATCGGACAAGTCGATAATGAGTCTTTATCTGCTCCATTCCTAGAGAAAGAGGTGCTACAGGCGATTCAGGGTATGAAAAACGGTAAAGCGCCGGGGCCAGATGGGTTCCCGGCTGAGTTTTATAAGAGATGTTGGCATATTATTAAGAAAGATCTTATGGCAATGTTTCACGATTTGTTCTCTGGACACTTACAACTCTTTCATTTTAATTTTGGTACCATCACACTGCTACCAAAAAAAGAGGGTGCCTCGCGTATTGAACAATTTCGCCCCATATGTCTGTTTAATGTTAGCTTCAAAATTTTCACAAAGATGGGGACAGATAGGTTAACTAAGATGGCACATTCTGTGGTGCAATCTTCGCAGACGGCCTTCATGCGTGGCCGAAATATTCTCGAAGGGGTGGTTGTTCTCCACGAAACCCTTCACGAATTACATTCCAAGAAGCTTAACGGAGTCTTATTTAAGGTAGACTTCGAAAAGGCATACGACAAGGTCAAATGGTCTTTCTTGCAACAAACTCTACGCATGAAGGGGTTTTGCGAGATTTGGCGAAAGCACATCGATCATTTTATACGAAAGGGTAGTGTCGGTATTAAAGTGAATGATGATGTTGGTCATTTCTTTCAGACACTAAAGGGTCTTAGGCAGGGAGATCCTATGTCACCGATTCTATTTAACATCGTAGCAGATATGTTAGCGCTCATGATCAGAAGGGCTAATGAAAAAGGGTTAGTAGGGGGACTAGTAGCACATCTAGTAGATGGGGGTGTTTCCATCCTACAATATGCGGATGACACAATCCTTTTTATGGAACATGATCTCAACAAAGCCAGAAACATGAAGTTAATATTATGCTTATTCGAACAGCTATCTGGGCTGAAAAGAAACTTCTTTAAAAGTGAACTCTTCTGCTTTGGAGAAGCAAAAGAAGAACAACTTACTTATAATCAACTTTTTGGTTGTGAGAGTGGTTCACTACCATTTACGTACTTAGGGATCCCTATTCATCACCGAAAATTATCCATAAAGGAATGGAAGTGCATCGAGGATCGGTTTGGGAAAAAGTTGAGCTGCTGGAAGGGCAAGCTACTATCCTACGGAGGACGGTTGGTTTTAGTTAACTCAGTGTTGACAAGTATGCCAATGTTCCTTCTATCCTTTTTCGAAGTACCAGTTGGGGTGCGCAAAAGGTTGGATTTTTACAGATCAAGATTTTTCTGGCAGAGTGATGAGGTCAAGACCAAATATAGGCTAGCTCGATGGGATATTATTTGTAGACCCAAAGATCAGGGAGGGTTGGGGCTTGAAAATTTAGAGGTTAAGAACAGGTGTCTGCTCAGCAAGTGGCTGTTCAGGCTATCTGTGGAATCAGAAGGTATGTGGGTCCAAATTCTGAAGAACAAGTATCTACAGCAAAAAACCTTGGCCCAGGTCACTGTGAGACCTGGAGATTCACCTTTTTGGAAGGGTATCATGAAGACAAAAATAGCCTTTTTTAACAGGACTAGATTCATTATCGGAAATGGTGAAACTACTAGATTCTGGGAGGATACCTCGCTAGGTGACGAACCTCTGGCTCTTCAATATCCGCAGCTGTATCACATTGCCCAACGCAGACAGACGACTGTTGCGGCAGTGTTACGTGGGATGCCTCTCAACATACAGTTTCGCAGATCCTTGATAGGAAATAGATGGGTCAGATGGCTACATCTAGTCAGAAGGCTAATGGATGTTAATCTTTCTGATGACCCGGATAGGATTGTGTGGAAACTCACTTCCAATGGGAAGTTTACCGTGAAATCGATGTATGACCATGTTATTGACAGTTCAGTCATTCCAAAATCTTCACATATTTGGAACGTCAAGGTTCCCCTTAAGTTAAAAATCTTTTTGTGGTTTGTCCACAAAGGAGTTGTTCTAACTAAGGATAACTTGGCTAAGCGTAATTGGAAAGGAAATCGGAGATGTACCTTTTGTCAGATGTTTGAAACTATCAAGCACCTCTTTCTGGACTGCCCTATGGCTAAAGTATTATGGCGCTCAATCCATATAGCCTTTAACATAACCCCGCCGACTAGTATTAACATGTTATTTGGGACATGGCTTGACGGGGTTAATATCCGGTTTGCTAAATTAATCCGAGTAGGAACTTCGGCACTTTTATGGGCTATATGGAATTGCAGGAATGACCTAGTTTTTAACAGACAACAATCCATTAACTTTTTGCAGGTCATCTTCAGGGCTACCGCATTGATCCGCATGTGGTCCTTACTCACTCCTGTGGAAACCAGGGAGCCTTTGGTTACTGGGTGTGCCCGATGGGAGATGGTAGCTCAGGCTATCTTCAGCCGATATGGATGGCGACATGCTGATAGAGTAGGGAATTAGTCAACTACTCCTATCCACATATTTGGCTTGGGCGTTCATCGCCTTGTAATTTATTTTAATTTCACTTTTCGACTTTGTACTCACTTCGGATCTTTTCAGTTTTTTAATATAATGGCTGTATGCATCACTCGATGCAGAGGCCGGGGCGTGGCCTCCTTTTCGAAAAAAAACATCACACATAGGACAATCACAGATAATATGCACAACGCATAGGCATAAGGACAATAAATAAAGTGTATGGAGAGAAAACCGTGGGAGCTCTTTCATTAATTAGTGTCTTGTCTCATATAATAAACTTGTGTTAGCACTAAGCTCTCTCTCTCTCTCTCTCAAACATTGGCTACTTATAGCCAACCCCACGGGCAATTTCGTTATAAAGCCCACACTTGAACTTTTAGTATTTGTATAAGGAAACTAGAAATAAATTGCGAAAGCCAGGCCTTAAATATATCTTGCACTTTTAGTATTTGCATAAGGAAACTAGAAATAGTATAAGAAAATTACTCCCTCTGTCAACTAATATAAGAGCGTTTAGATCACTTAAGTAGTCAACTAATATAAGAGCGTTGACAAAGGGAGTAGATGATAGCGCAATATTCAATTGATTGATGTGATCCTCTGCTGGTTGCGGACTAGTCATATATGGCCCAATTAACTAATGTCAGGTCAGGTGTTCTACAAATTTGGAACAGTTTTACCGAAACAAATATTACTTGAAGCATATATATATATCATCTAAGTTTGAATTAATAAGATTCAGGATTTTACCTTTTAAAAGAGATTACTGCTCAGATCCCTAAACTTGTACTGAAAGCGGTTCATAGGTTCTTCATATTGACAGTAAACTTGTAGATAAGCGAACTATATGTCTCCAGAGTTGCAAGATGTGTCACTTTGGGCCAATTCATTTCTAGGAGAGTTACGAGTTCAGTGAAATGGCGGTGCGAAATCGATGCAGCCTTGCAGGGATGAGGCAAGGATTGGGGGAAAACATATCTTCTAGTTGTGCCGCGCCGCGTCGCCTCCCGCTTCGCTGCTAGCTCCCTCTGTCAGGAACTAGCAAGACATCTGATGAACTTAAGCAGAAACGACCAGAATTTCAAAGAGTGGAAGAAGCTTGAGCTAGGGTTTTCATTGCTTAACAAAAGGGGAAAAGTAGCATTGCTCACCACAGGCGGCTTAGGGCTGTACCTAAAGATATTTTACATGCCCAAATAGAGTGAGAGATCTGCCTTATAAAGGCCATTACACGCATAAAGAAACAAAAGATAAAAGTAAGCAGGTGTTGCTTTTCGGAAAAGCAATAGCGACGCGGCTTCTCATCTAGACCGTTGAAGGCTGCATCAACGGCTCTCACCCTCCATCACCGATGAACCGTTATCGCGCTATGTGAGCCGTCAGATGGCAGATCGACGCTTCTTGAAGCTTCAGGCACGCATGGATAGGGGAATACAGAGCTTCATAATAACTTAGCCTGACAATACTTCCCCAATAAGCGGCAGCTTGCTCTCAAGCTGCAAAAGAAGGAAAAAACTTTTCAATAAAAGCGAAATCTTCCGAGGTAGCTTCTTCCACTGGCATGTTGACCCATTTGATCAACCATCTGACCACATGAATGCTTATGTTGCCTTGAACTCTGGGAATCAGTTTTCTTTCCAGGATTGCCTCTGGTTCCATCTTGATCAACCCATCCTGACCCACTAAAGGAAGATTCTTGGAAGGTACAACTGATGCCCCAATGTGTTTCTTCATCTGACTCACATGGAATGTACTGTGTAATTTGCAACCTTCTGGCAATAATAATTTATAACCATGAAGACCAATTTTTTGAAGAACTCGGAAAGGCCCATAAAACTTGGAGTGCAGCTTTAGGTGCCTGTGTAGACTGAGAGAAGTGTGTCTGTAAGGCTGCAGCTTCAAGTAGACCATATCTCCAACCACAAATTCTCTTTTCTTCCTCTTCTTGTCAGCATACCATTTCATTCTACCTTGGGCCTTGATGAGGTTTTTCTTAATCGCTTCCAGTGCTAGTTCCCTGTTTTGAAGTAGATTATCATTATCCTCATAGATAGTATCAGGTAAGGCTGACTCAGCTACCATGGGAGGAGGAAAACCATATAAAGCTTGAAAAGGGGTCATTTGCAAGGAGGTGTGGAAGCTAGTGTTGTACCACCACTCAGCTAATGCCAACCATCCATGCCATTTATTTGGCTGCTGAAAGCACATACATCTCAGGTAATTCTCTAAACACTGGCTCACCCTTTCAGTTTGTCCATCAGATTGGGGATGATAGCTGGTGCTCATGTTTAGCTTGATCTTTAGTGATTTGAACAACTGTTGCCATAAGTTGCTAGTAATTTTTTTGTCTCTGTCAGTGACAATTACCACTGGCATCCCATGCAATTTGAACACTGTATCAGTAAAGCCCTTGCCACAGATTCCACTGATATAGTGTGTTTCATAGCAACGAAGTGAGCATATTTAGTAAATCTATCCACCACTACCAAAATCAGGTCCTTGTTTTCAGATACAGGAAGGCCTTCCACAAAATCCATACTCACATGAGCCCAAGCAAAATCAGGAACAGACAATGGTTCCGACAGGCCTGGGTAAGGGCAATGTTCAGCCTTATTGATTTGGCACACAGGGTAAGATTTGACAAAGGAAATGACATCTTGCTTTAGTCCTTGCCAATGAAACACCAACTTCACCCTTTGATAAGTAGCTCTTTCTCCAGAGTGCCCCCCAAGTTCAGAACTGTTAAATGTTTCCATAATATACTTTCTCAGAGAAGTTGTATTCCCCACCACAATCTTATTCTTGAATCCGAGGATACCATTTTTAAAGGAGTGCGAACTAGTGTTGTCCCTGTTCACAGCACACTGAGCAATAAGTTCCTTTATCTTGTCATCCCGGTTATAGAACTTATAGCACACTGAGCAATAAGTTCCCAACAGCCAGGACACACACAGGTGTGGGAGTAGTATTGCTAGCAGTAAGCATGGAAACTAAGTGCTTGACTCTGGATAGTGCATCAGCTGCTTTGTTTTCCTTGCCCTTATTGTACTCAATAGTGAAATTATAGCCTAGCAACTTGAGTAGCAGCTTGTGTTGAATTCCTTCTGTTAGCTTTTGCTCTTGGATATACTTCAGACTCTCTTGATCCGTTCTGATTACTAATGCAGTTGCTAGGAAATAATGCTTTATTTTTTAACAACTTCAATGATAGCTAGGGCTTCCTTATCATAGGTGGACATAGCTGCAGCTCTAGGCCTAATTGTTTTACTGAAATAAGAAATGGGCCTTCCTTCTTGCATTAGCACAGCCCCCAATCCATATCCACAAGCATCAATTTCTAATATAAAGGGTTTGGAGAAATCTGGTAATCCTAGGACAAGAGAATTAGTGAGTTTTTCCTTTACCAAGGGAAAAGCCTGGTCCTGTTCACCGTCCCAATGGAATGCATCTTTCTTTAAGCAATCAAACAGGGTCTACACATGATGCCATAACCTTGTATGAATCTTCTGTAATAGTCACTCAAACCTAAGAAGCTTCTCAAGTCAGTGATGTTGGTAGGAGCTGGCTAGTCCTGAATTGCCTTGATTTTAGAAGGGTGAGTAGCAACTCCCTCCAGATTGATTATGTGGTCCAAATACTCTACTTTAGTCTGACCAAAAGAAGATTTCTCCAATTTGGCATATAGTTTGTTTTCTTGCAGGATATCAAACACCTGAATTAAATGCTGCTTGTGCTCTGCCATAGATGGACTGAATACTAGGATATCATCAAAGAACACCACTACAAATTTTGACAAACCAAAGAGCAGATTCATGAGAGCTTGAAATGTAGGTGGACCATTGGTGAGGCCAAAATACATGACCAAGTATTCAAATAAGCCCCTATGAGTAGAAAAGGCTGTTTTATGGATATCCTCATCTGCCATTCTTATCCGGTGGTATCCATTTCTGAGATCTATTTTTGAAAAAATTTAGCTCCTTTTAGCTGGTCCAATAAGTCTTCTATTACTGGGATGTGATATTTATTCTTTATTGTAATAGAGTTCAGCTTCCTATAATTAGTACACAATCTCCAAGACCCATCCTTCTTTTTGACTAATAGCACACGAGAAGAAAAGGGGCTGGTACTTGGCCTAATCACACCAGATTTCAATAGTTCTTTAATGATCTTCTCAAGTATTTCCTTGTGGTGATGAGGCACTCTATAGGCCTCTGATTGACCACTTTTGCTCCCTCCATTAATGGAATTCTGTGATCATAAGGTCTGCTGGGAGGTAGTTCAGTAGGTTCTTGAAATAGCTGCTCATATCTTTCCAAAAGTGGTTATAATTCCGCAGGTAACTCTTGAGTTGTGGCCCCCACTTCTACATCACATGTAGTAAACAGGAAAAATCCACACACGGCTTGTTCCATCAGTTTATCAGTGTTATCATTTGCTTCAGTGGGTTGTTTTATTGGCACTCTTTCATCAACAAATGTGACTAACTTGCCTTTCATAGTAGAAACTTTCGTTTCCATTTTAATAAAATCCATATGTATTGGGCTATATTTCTTCAGCCAATCAACTCCCAATATCATATCATAACCCTTCAGTTGTAGCACTCTGAAACTGTCAGTAAACTGCTGACCTTGTATTTCATAGGAACAATCATGTGTTATGAATTCACTCCAAATTACTTCTCCACTTTCTACTGCCACTCTAACTTTAGGAGTAGAAGTTGGTGTCACTGGTAGTTGAGTAGCCATCTCTGGTGATACAAAAGTAGAAGTAGTGCCATTGTCTACCAATGTTGTTGCAGTAGTGTTCCCCACTTTGAGTGTCAAAATGAAACCGTTTTTAACTCCTCCTATACCCATAGTTGCATGCATAGACACCTGAAGTATTGCATCAGCTGGAAGTTGATCCAGGTTTTCCAAGTCTGGATCAGCAAAGTCAATGACATAAATGGTTTCAGGCACTTCGTCTTCTTGTGCTTGCAATGCTTGAATTTGTGCTTTTTGGCTCATTTTACACACCTGTGTGTGTCCTGGCTGTTGGGGAATGTAGCATGGGAAACAAAATTTTCCTACGCACACGCAATACCTATCCATGGTGATGATAATCTACGAGAGGGGAGAGTGAATCTACATACCCTTGTAGATCGCTAAGCGGAAGCGTATATAACGCGGTTGATGTAGTGTAACATCTTGGCGATTCAAATCGCATCCCGTCCCACGATCTCATCACGATCCGTCCCGCGACCCCATCACGATACATCCCGATCTAGTGCCGAACGGACAGCACCTCCGTGGTCAGCACACATACAGCTCGATGACGATCTCCGCCTTCTTGATCCAGCAAGAGGGGCTAAGAGGTAGATGAGTTCTCCAGCACGGCGGCATGGTGGTGGTGGTGGTGGAGCTATTCCAGAAGGGCTTCGCCTAAGCACCGCTGAAACTAGACTAGAGGAGAAACAGATCTAGAGAGAGAGCAACACGTGGCTGTTTTTCTGTGTCTCAAAAACCCTCAATACCTCTAGTATATATAGGAGGGAGGGAGGGGAGGAGGCAGCCTCAAACCCTCAAGGTTTGGCCAAAATTGGAGGTGGAGGAGTCCTACTCCGATCCTACTAGGAGTAGGATTCCTCCTTTCCACTTGGAAACCCTTTCCACCTTTTCCACCTTTGGGTTTTTTGCCTCTCAAACCTCATGGGCCTTAGTGGGAACTTATGTCAGCCCACTAGGGGCTGGTTTGTATCCTCCCACAGCCCATAAGGCCCCTCGGGGCGTGACACCCCTCCCGATGGTCCCTGGTACCCTCCCGGCACTCCCGGTACACTACAGATGAGCCCGAAACTTTTCCGGTGACCAAAACAGGACTTCCTATATGTCAATCTTTACCTCCGGACCATTCTGGAGCTCCTCGTGACGTCCAGGATCTCATCCGGGACTCCAAAAAACTTTCGGTTACCAACACCTATAACTCAACTATACCGAAACGTCACCGAACCTTAAGTGTGCAGACCCCGCGGGTTCAAGAACTATGCAGACATGACCTGAGACACTCCCTGGTCAATAACCAATAGAGGGACCTCAACGTCCATATTGGCTCCTACATATTCTATGAAGATCTCTATCGATTGAACCTCTATGTCAAGGATTTAGTTAATCCCGTATGTTGTTCCCTTCATCCTTCAGTATGTTACTTGCCCGAGATTCGATCGTCGGTATCTCTATACGTAGTTCAATCTTGTTACCGGCAAGTCTCTTTACTTGTTCCGTAATATAAGATCTCGTGACTAACTCCTTAGTCACATTGCTTGAAAGGCTTATTGTGATGTTTTATTACCGAGTGGGCCCTGAGATACCTCTCCGTCACACGGAGTGACAAATCCCAGTCTTGATCCATGCCAACCCAACAAACACCTTTGGAGATACCTGTAGAGCACCTTTATAGTCACCTAGTTACGTTGCGATGTTTGATAACACACAAGGTATTCCTTCGGTGTCCCGGAGTTGCATGATCTCATGGTCATAGGAACAGATACATTGACATGCAGAAAATAGTAGCAATAAACTGACATGATCATATGCTATGTTCATAGTTTGGGTCTTGTCCATCACATCATTCTCCTAATGATGTGATCCCGTCATCAAGTGACAACACTTGTATATGGCTAGGAAACGTTAACCATCTTTGATCAACGAGCTAGTCAACTAGAGGCTCACTAGGGACAATGTGTTGTCTATGTATCCACACATGTATTTGAGTTTCCAATCTATAAAATTTTAGCATGGATAATAAACGATTATCTTGAACAAGGAAATATAATAATAACCAATTTATTATTGCCTCTAGGGCATATTTCCAACAATGGCACCCAAGGTTCCCTGCATTTGTAACAAACTTGATTTTGCTTTGCTTGTTGTATCACTAGGTTTCTGTTCCGAACTAGAGGTACCCCTTCTGTTTTTGGTTGTTCAAGTCATCTGTCTTTTTGGTTGTGGAACATAAGCTTTGGTTTGTATAAATGCACTAGAAGTTGGGCTTTTTCCATTCTCCTGGCATACCAGATAGCTGTTTGCAAATCCTTTGGCTTGAAACACTCCACATGGCTTTTGATATATGTGTTGAGGCCAGATACAAAACTAGTGACATAGTAATCATCAGGAATGCCAGGGTTTTCCCTTCTCATGATATACATTAGTTGCTCATATTGCTCCACATATACTGCCAATGTAGAAGTCTGTTTTGCAGCACGAAAAGAGGTCACAATATCACACGCTGATTCTATAGCAAATTTGTGAGATAAGTAAGAACATAACTTATGCCATGGTACATTGCTAGGTGCATAGCCAGTACCACTCCACCACTGAACAACAGGTCCTTTTAAATATGATATTGCTAATTCAGTTCTATGTTCAGTTGGTGTTCTAGCAGCAACAAAGTATTGGTCCAAGTTCTGAATCCAAGCTTCACGGTCCTGTCCTTCAAATTCAGAAATATTCAGTTTGGCAGGTTCACTGTCAGCACAGGTCTTCTATTGTCTGCAGGAGAATACTTTCTCTATCTTTGCCCATCTGGCCATTCTTCCAGTGTGCCCTCATCCACTCGTGGTTGCTGGATTTGCTGCTATTGCCCTGTTACTGGAGCAATCCCTTGTTTGTGGTTGCTGAATTTAGGATGCATGTAAGGAATCTTAGCAGTACCATCCAAGTTAAGCTCTTTTCCTTTGTGATCTCTCGAAACTACAAAGCCAATCACCACTGGTGCTTCCTTTTCTTGCCCATTAACTGAGGGAGGAGTGCAGTTGTTTAATTGCTTGGGCCTACCAGCAGGTATAGCAGGGGATTGCACCTCCTTAGCCTTGACTTAGGGGCTCCCTTGTTTAGATCTCTCTACTGGTCTCTCCTCAGGTTCAGGATCTAACAACAGTCTCTTAAAGTTCTCTTGAATCTTGTTGAAGTTATCCTGCATTATTTCAAAATTCCTATTCACCATTGCTCTGAATTCCTGAAATTCCTTGCGATCTTCATCTTTGTTGATTTGCAACGTCTTGATGTCCAATTCCAAGGAAGCCAGTTGAAGGTCAGACGTAACTACCGAGGCTGCTTGTCCTGTCATGGTGACGGCCAGAAAACAGGGTTGGGTGGTGGGAATTTGCCTCCGGTACCTTCGAGCTTCGATCTACCGTCGCCAACACCGTCGCCAATGCCCGACTCCTTGATGCATGATCCAAGCACAATTGCTGGGATTTTAACGCCAAGGAAATTCTCCCTCACAACCAGTTCTGCATTCAGACTGCACCCGAATGACGCCACTCCGGCCGCCTCCGCTCGTACACCGCTGGTTGATCTGGATCTCGCACAGAGATTTTATGGCTCGCCCAACCTCTATGCACCACCTCCCGCCGAGGATCGACGGGCTACTGATACCAATTGTTAGGAACTAGCAAGACATCTGATGAACTTAAGCAGAAACAACAGGATTTCAGAGAGTGGAAGAAGCTTGAGCTAGGGTTTTCATTGCTTAACAAAAGGGGAAAAGTAGCATTGCTCGCCATAGTCGGCTTAGGGTTGTACCTAAAGATATTTTACATGCCCAAAAAGAGTGAGAGATCTGACTTATAAAGGCCATTACATGCATAACGAAACAAAAGGAAAAAAGTAAGCGGGTGTTGCTTTTCGGAAAAGCAACAGCGACGCGGCTTCTCATCAGGACCGTTGTCGTCGTTTTCTCACGATAGATGCCATGTGTAGGCTAATCGAGGTGAGAGCACGGCTGCCGTGGAAGATCCGGGATGGGATAGGGTAGTAGCACGCGGTGGTTTACCCAGGTTCGGGGGTCTTCGGATAGATAATACTCCTACTCCTGCATGTATGTATATGAGGTGTATTTGGAGTACAAGGTTGCTCCTGGAGCTTTATTAGAGGAGGAAGAGGGGTCAGAGTGCTCATTTCCTTAGCCTCTTGTCTGTGTGTGAGAGCATGAGGGAGTGAGAGAATGAGAGGGCAATCAAAAGGGGGCTTCCTTACGTGGTGGGCATGAGGCCCCATGTATGGGTGTGTGGCTTGGTATGTAAGCTATACTGGGTAGCTTACATACAAAGCTGCTTGAGACGTAATCTACAATGGGTAGCTTACATGCCAAGCTACGTGTAGCTTGGGAGCTAGGCTATGATTGTCTGGTGGGGCACTTTATAAATCAGCGCCCAGGGGACAAGTTACATTGTAGATGATACCGCCGGACGCGTGTACAGCGCACTGCTACTTCTCAACGGTGCATCGCTGAGGGGTACGGCCGTCCCCTCCGCGCGTGTCTGATGGGACGCTGTAGCCGGCTCTGCCCAACCGGCCGCGGGTGCGAGTCGGAGCAGCCGGCCCGGGCGGGGGGGCACCCTGTCCAACTCATCGCCTTTGGGGTACCCACGGGTCATTGATACGTCTTGCTAACCCACAAGTATAGGGGATCAATTGTAGCCTTTCTCGATAAGTAAGAGTGTCGAACCCAACGAGGAGCTAAAGGTAGGACAAATATTCCCTCAAGTTCTATCGACCACCGATACAACTCTACGCACACTTTACGTTCGCTTTACCTAGAACAAGTATGAAACTAGAAATACTTTGTAGGAGTGATAGGATAGGCTTGCAAGAAAGTAAAGAACACATAAATAAAACTAGGGGCTGGTTAGATAAAGAAACAACTACGAGTGTCTAACGAGTGTGGAAAAGTGGTGGTAGGAGTTGTGGAATTGTCCCTACGCAATTGACTACGTTACTAGATCGATAGCAAGTATCATGTGGGAGAGGCCTCTGCTAGCATGTCATCCCTTACTTGGAATTCTATGCACTTATGATTGGAACTATTAGCAAGCGTCCGCAACTACTAACGTTCATTAAGGTAAAACCCAACCATAGCAATAAGATATATTGGTCCCCCTTCAATCCCATATGCATCAATTTCTATGCTAGGTTTGAAGCTTCTGTCACTCTAGCCTGCCAATACATAGTCCTATCAACATACAACTAACCCTATGGTGTGATCCATGCGTGCGATCATATGATGGGCACCAAAGGACAACAACATAACCACAAGCAAATTAAACCAATCATAGCAATTCATCAATCACCGATAGGACAACGATAATCTACTCAGACATCATAGGATAGCAACACATCATTGGATAATAATATGTAGCATAAAGCACAACGTTCAAGTAGAGGGTACAGCGGGTTGCGGGAGAGTGAACCGCTGAATATAAATGGGGGATTATGATGGAGATGTTGGTGAAGATGACGGGGGTGTTGGTGTAGATCGCCGTCACACGATGATGTCCCGGGCGGCGTTCCGGCGCCACCGGGAGAGAGGGGGAGAGAACCTCCCCTCCTCCTTCTTCTTCCTTGACCTCCTCCCTAGATGGGAGAAGGGTTTCCCCTCTGGTCCATGGTCTCCATCATGGCGGAGGGGCGAGAGCCCCTCCGAGATTGGATCTCTCTCTCTCTCTCTGTCCTTCTGTTTCTGCGCTCCCAGATTCTGCGTTTCACCGTTTCTTAAATTCCCGGAGATCCGTAACTCCGATTGGGCTGAAAATTTAACAGGATTTTCTTCCGAATATTATCTTTCTTTTGGAAAAAGAAGGGCTCCAACCGCCTTAAGGAGTGGCCACAAGCCTGCCTGCCGTGGGCCCACCCCCTGGCGCGGCGACACGGCTTGTGGGCACTCCGTGCATCACCTCGCGTTGATTCTTCTTCCCAAAAATCATAAATATTCCAAAAAAAATCCCCGTAAGTTTTTATTACGTTTGGACTTCGTTTGGTATGGATATTCCGCGAAACAAAAAACATGCAACAAACAGGAACTGGCACTGGGCACTGGATCAATATGTTAGTCCCAAAAATAGTATAAAAAGTTGCCAAAAGTATATGAAAGTTGTAGAATATTGGCATGAAACAATAAAAAATTATAGATACGACGGAGACGTATCACCTCTCCAACGTATCTATAATTTTTTATGGTTCCATGCTATTATCTTGTCAAACTTTGGATGTTTTCTATGCCTTTTATATCTTTTTTTGGACTAACTTATTAACTCAGTGTCAAGTGTGTGACAGCCCGATGCCGACGTTCCAGAAGATTTCCCTTCTATTCCGTTTTCATCGTGTGTCTATTTTATTTTGTCGCATCATCAGCATTGCATCGGCATCTCCGTTGCCGCCAGTTTTCAAAACTTGCATCCGTTGTTAGTTGCCGGTTCGCGTCGTTGTCCGTTCTGAGCCTGACCGCACACGCACGCGCCCGCGGCATCGTCGAAATCCTGTTTTAAAAGTGTGTTGGAAACTTTCTCTGATCGAGGTGAAACTTGGCATGCGGTCGTGATTAGATATAGCTAGGCCGCCTGTCGAATTTCGTCACGATCGAAGTCCGCCTGGTACCCGAACGGTCGACCGTAGCGGCACCGTATTCGATCTACCGTCGGACGTTTGTCGGTGTTTTAAAAATCGTTTCCCGCGCCGCCCGTTCTCCCTCTCGTCTCCGGATATCCCCTCTACACGGCCGCATACCCGTTCCCGCGTGCGGAATCGTTCGAATCCGGCCCCGCGGTTGGATCCGGAACAAAATTCCGGCTAAACTAGCCCCCCGCCCCCGTTTGTCTATATATAGGCCCCCGTGCCATTATTTTAGACAACCCCTCCCCTGCCTATTTTGCGCGCCACCTACCCTGAAACCTTAGCTAGTCTCCTCCCTCCCTCTCTAGCCGTCGGGCCCGCGAAGCCCATCTGGGGCCCGCCCGAGCCCGGTTCGTCGCCCATCCGCCAGCCGAGCGCCAGATCGGGAGCCCGATCCCCGTCGTTCCCGTGTTCCTCGCGTGGTAGCCGAGCAGCTCCTCAGCATGGCGCCTCTTGTCGCCGGCCGCCACCGGAACCCAGCCGGAGCTCCTCCGCCGCGCCGTTTCCCTGCAAGCGTCGCCATGTCAGCCGCCCGCATCCAGCCTCCCCGCCGGATCCCGCGGTCGCCTCGGCTTCCCCCCGGTCGCGTGCAGCGCAGCTCCGCCGGTCCCGCCATGGCCGCCCCCGCAGCTTCCCCCAGCCCCGCCGCCGGCTACAGCCTCGTCGGCCTGTGCGCCGTCGGCCTACCTCCTCGATCCCATCGGGATCGGCAGCGAAGCAGCTGCCGCCCGATCGAGGAACCACTCGAGTCCCACTCGTCGTGGTGGGCCGCGCCCATCCTCCAGCCGGCCTCGCCCCGGCCCACCTCCTGCAGCTGTGGCCCCGAGGCCCATCATCGGCCTCCCTCTAGGTGAGCTGGCTCCTTCGGCCTCCTCCGCGGCCCAAGCCTCCAACCGGCCCAAGAGGCTCCCCCCCAAGGTGAGCCCGAGCTCTATCCCCCGCCCCGGGCATATTGTTGCTATATTGCGCTGCCTGCTTAGGCCCGTTAGGCAATTCGGCCCGATAGATTTTTTTTAGGGTTTTCGGAATTATTTAAATTCCAGAAAAATAACCGTATGTTTAAACGCGCGTATCTTTTAATCCGTAATTCAGATCGCGAAGATTTAGATATGTATCTCGTGTAGAATTCCGCGTAGATTTCGAATTTCCAACTTGCATAGTTGTTTGATGTAGTTTTGCATGCCGAATGCCTAGATATGCGTGCTGTCCTAATAGGTTTCGACCCGTATTTATTTTCCGCGCGTGTTCGAATTGCTCGGATGCCGTAGAATAAATGCCCATGTTTTAGGAACTATTTTTCCTTGTATTTTAGAGCGGTCATTGGTATTTTTTACGTGTATGGATTGCCGGTAGTTTATTTTCCCGTGTATAGGTTATTTTCTCGCATTTTCGTGCGGCATTATTTTTGTGTTGCAACCCCACATATTTTATATGTTTCCGGGGCAGAAAAATCGCATGGATTTTTCTGTGCAATTAGTTCTAACTTTTGAGCAAGTTAGTTCGCACGTAATGCCCTTTTGTTTAATTCGTAGGATTTATTCCGTGCTTCGTTTGACGGAGTTGTCAACTAGAGAGTTGATCTTGGATGTTTTGTCTAGCCCTTGTTATTTTGGTTGCAATAGAAATGCATGTTTAGGTGTGGTTTGATTGCTCTCAAGTTGCTAGAGATAGTGCTGATTTGGAGGTGCTGAAATATTTCTAAGTCTGGAATCTGATATAATTTGTTGCTGTTTTGTTGTGCTTCTAACTTTTGACCTGTAGCTCTTTTGAGGTTGGTCCAATGGAGTTAGTTGTACCCCTTGTGTTTCTCTAGCATGTTGTAAATTTTCATGCTATTTGGAGTCCTGTAGCTATAGGTTTTGCTGCTCTCAATATTGCTTCAGATCGGAAACTGCACTTTCATGAGGTGTTATTTTCACCAAGTCTGAAATAGTGTGTGGGTAGCCATTTTGTGTCTTCTTTTCCTAGTGTTCCTTGCTGCCATGCTAGTTGTTGTTAGTTGTTTGTAGTAGTGCTTCTTCCCCTCTTTCGTGTAATGCCTTGGTTGATTAAATTGGAGTTGTGTAACTCGTAGTTGTGGGGTGTAGAAAGTGCTATGTGGCTGATTTTGGCAGAATGTAGTGAATTCTGATTTTGCTCGTAGATGTTGAACCGTAGCTCCGATTTGATCGTGTCCTACATGAAACTTGCTTAGAATCTCGTGTAGTTTCATTTTCTCTTGCTGGTTGTGTGTTTTGAAGTGCTCGTGACCGCCGTTGCACACATATTGCATTCATGCCATCATATCTTGCGGTGCTTGTAACTTTTGAACCGTAGCTCCGTTGGAGATGTTCTTTATGTGTAGATTGTTTGTCTTGATGCGTAGAATCACGTGAACCTATTTGTTTTGCTGTTTAAAAACCAATTAAATGCATTAGTTCAGATCTCGACAAAATTGCAAATTAACATGTGAGGTCGTCTCGGAGGTGCTATATGACATTTCCGACCTCATTTAAAATGTCTAGATAGGTAGTTTAATTTCCGCTTCACCTCTTGCATGTTTGACAATATTAATATTGCCGAGTAAATAACCGGGAGTGAACTAAACAATGCATATGTGGAGTTTCGTCAATATGCAACTCGCTGCATATTGAACTTCACTTAACGTGTAGTGTTTGATTGTGTGAATTGTCATGCCGTGACTTGCATGTATTCAGCTGCTCATGCATCATATGTGTTGTGCATCATGTGGTGAATTCCGTGTGTTGATTTTTGTTTCCGGTTTGCTTCGTCTCGATAGAGTTCCGCAGCGTGTCGGATGTGAGGACCCGTTCGACTACGTCGGTTCGTCTGCTTCACGGAGGCATTCTTCTTCCAAGCGGGATCTCAGGCAAGATGACCATTTCCCCAGATACCATTACTATCATTGCCATGCTAGTTTTATCGCTTCTGTCGATTATGTCTCGTTGCCTACCACATGTTAAATATCAGCCTGTCAACAATGCCATGATAACCTTCAACCTGTTCGACCTAGCAAACCACTGATTGGCTATGTTACCGCTTGCTTATCCATGTTGTTAGCGTGCTAGTTGCAGGTGCAGTTGCTTCCATGTGAAAACATGGGTTCCTTGTTATATCACCATATTAATGCTATTTAATTTAATGCACCTATATACTTGGTAAAAGGTGGAAGGCTCGGCCTTTCTAGCCTGGTGTTTTGTTCCACCTTTGCCCCCTTAGTTTCGGCTACCGGTGTTATGTTCCATAACTGAGCGCTCCTAACACGATCGGGGTTGTTATGGGGACCCCCTTGATAATTCGATTTAGATTAAAGCTGGTCTGGCAAGGTTCAACATTGGTACTATTTGCCCAAGATAATAACTTGATAATATTGAAATGCATAGGGAGTTAGCGCTACCCGAGGAGTAATTCTACATAATACAGGGAGGGCGAGTGCTGATGGTGCTGCTCCAAAACAGAGCACTGTGCGGGGCCACCGCGAGGAAACTCGAGGTTTGGCACTCGTGCGCGTAGCTTATCCGTCGTGTCCTGAGAACGAGATACACGGCTCCTATCGGGATCGTCGAGACGCCGGGCGGATTAGTTTTACCTTTGACGAGATATCTTGTGCATCGGGATTCCGGTGATGCTTTGGGTAATCTCAAAGTTGAGGTTTTCCACTAGGGAATCCGACGAGATCGCGAGCTTCGTGATTGAGGATTTCTATGCGGCTTGTGGTAATTTGTGATGGACTAGTTAGAGCACCCCTGCAGGGTTAAATCTTTCGGAGAGCCGTGCCCGCGGTTATGTGGCAACGTGGAAACTTTGTTTAACACTGGTTATAGATAACTTGAAGTTAACTTAATTAAAAACATGCCAACGGTGTGCGTAACCGTGACTGTCTCTTTCGTGAGTTCCTTCTCCGATCGAGGACACGGTGGGGTTATGTCTGACGTAGGTAGGTGTTCAGGATCATTCATTTGATCATCAGTAGTTCACGTCCGTTATGCGTAGATCTTCCCCCTCTTATTTCTTGTACTCGTAAGTTAGCCACCGCATATATGCTTAGTTGCTGCTGCAACCTCACCACTTAACCATGTCTCACCCATTAAGCTTTGCTAGTCTTGATACCTTTGGAAATGAGATTGCTGAGTCCCATGTGGCTCATAGATTACTACAACACCAGTTGCAGGTACAGGTAAAGGTTACTTGACGCGAGCGCGTTGATTGTTCATTTGGAGTTGCTTCTTCTTCCTCTTCTTCATCGATCTAGGATGGGTTCCAGGCCGGCAGCCTGGGATAGCAAGGATGGACGTCGTTCTTATTTTTCTCGTTTGTTTTCGTCCGTAGTCGGACCCTGCTCTTACTCTTGATTAATATGTAATGTACTGATGTGACTCTGATGTAGCTTGTGGCGAGTGTAAGCCAATTCTATATATCTCTTCTTTTCAGTACATGTACTTGTAACGATATCCATTCTTGCGACACGACAAGATGCGCTTCTATCCCTGACGAGGCCCTCGTGCCAAATTGAGGATAGGGTCGCATCTTGGGCGTGACAAGTTGGTATCAGAGCAGTACCGACCTAGGAGCCCGCTTGATTGATCGAACTTGGCCGAGTCGAGTCTAGTGAAAACCTGCTTTGAGTCTAGTTATATATCGGAGAGTAGGATTCTTTTTCTCCTCTTCTATGCTCTGGTGAGGAATCTTGACGTAATAATTTACTCTACTCCTCTTCCCACTCAAAAAAAATTTAGGATCACGCGGATATTCTTGGGATCTATATGATGTCGATGTGACGGAGTTCTGTCTTGGTGCCTCCTATCTGCTTTAAGTTTCAGGGGAGTTGAGCTCCAGGGGATTCTCAAGCACATCGTTATCATTCAGATTTCTTAGTATCTAAGAATGAAGGATGTTCGTAATTGATTCAATACTAGTAGTGGCGAGATAACCCCGATGTCCCCGGTACTCATGCAGATTGTTCGGGAGTACTGCCATACATTGTATCGTTGCGATCACGAGGGTCTGTTGTAGATGAAGGTCCGAGATTCTGGTCGTGTGTTGACGGATGTGATACAAGTGACGGGTTAGTATAGGAGTTGTGTGTTATTACTCCTTGTATCCGTGTACCAGATTGCATGACCAAATATTTTGGGAATTCATAGGTGGGAATTCAAGTAGTTACTTATAGGACAATCTTCCAACAAATGCATGATGTTAGGTTGGGGTTCGACATCTACTGGATTCCTGTCCACGAAAATATCGGACGAAATCTTTCTCATGAGTTTGTTCTGGCTTGTTTCATAAGCCTCACCCTTTGTTTTGTTGGAATATGGTAATTCGAGTTGCTTCGATGTCAAGTGGTGATTTCAGATCTTTTCAAGAGGTGTTCTCATAGTTTTTATGTGAGAATGCAAATTCTTTTGTTCGTTCAATTGTCATGTCAATTTTTGTCGATCGGAGTCGTCATGTTTTCCAACCGGTGTGCTTCTCCTCAAGTGAATTCAATCCTCTCCAATTTTGCAAAATCATTCTCTTATCCCATCCGGAGTTCATCTCATCTGTCCCAAGTTGTCTTTGTTTTTCCCCACCCTCCCGCCCTTTTTCTCGGTGATTCAATTTTCATCCAAGAGTTTTCTTTTCTTGATGCTTCCGCTTTCTGTTCTTTTCTCTCTTACCCGGTGATTCATTGTGAAGATTTTGAGCAGCTTCGTGTTCATCTTTATTCAATTTGGTCATCTTTTCCAGTGAATTCAATTCAATTATCCGTGTCAGCGTATCCTTTTCATCCTTGCAATTCTTTCCTATGTTGGAGATTTTTATCAGCCTATCTTGTTTATTCATCTCTTTTCTATCCGGAGTGTTGGAAATATTTCAGAAGTTCTGGTTTTCAATCCTTCAGTTATTTCGAGGTGCTAACCTCATCTTGTTTTCTTATACCGGTGCAATATCTCTCGTTCTAGCAATCTTTTCAACGGTGGTTTCTTTGAGTGGGCCCATAACCCACAGGTTTTTCCCAGGATCTTATATAGCTCTTGTAATATTTTCGGAGATCATTAATTCTTTTCAGCTGTGACGTAAGTATGAATTTCATCAGTCATATCCCTTCTCCAAGATCAATTGGAATTAATTCTCATATCGGTTCAACCTTTCATTCTTCTTTATTCCAGAGTGTCTCATTAATTTTGGTGGTGTTGTTCTCGTCATCATTCTCAGCTTGCAAATTCGAAGGAGTGTTTCTCTCAAATCTTGTTCCATTCTCTTGAAGATATCATTTCAGCTTCGTGTTGTCTTCTCAGTTGTTTTCGTTCACGAGTAATCCCTTTCTTCCTATCCGGTGCACTTCTGAGTTGTTTTCATTCTCGATCCTCCAAAGGCCATCATTTTAGAAGATTCTTCGTTCTCAGCTTTCAGCTTTCATCCTCAATTCTTCTCCATTGTTGGCTCTTCGTCGTCTCTCGTTTATCTGGTGCCTTGTTCAAGTTTTCTCTCAGGTGGCTTATGATCTCTTCATTCTCTTGTATCTCCATTAATTCTTGGTATTCCCATTCAATTTTGAATTCTGACCGGTGCTTTCTTCAATCATACTTCAAGTGTTGCTTACCTATCTCTCTCTTCAAGTTTCTTTCAAGAATAATAAGTTGTATGCTAAATCCGTTGCTTGTCATCAATTTAATTTGATGAAGGACAAGCATAACATAACTCTTATTCTTGTTCTTCCTTCTTCCAAGAGATTTCAATTGTTCTTCCGGAGTGGCTCATGATATCAATTCTTTCTCAAAGTGTTCTTCAAGATTCTTGTTGGAGTACCTCAAGTTTTCTTCTCTTGCTTTTCCAAGTGCATTTGTTCTTCCTTATCCTTTGAGGTGGTATTATAGCATTCTTGTTAGTGTAGGAGCCTCGAAGAGATTTTATTTCAAGAATGAGATAATTAAACCCACCAATTCTATGATCATGAGACATGTTTCATCCCATGATTTCTTCATTGAGTTATCTTGGTTTGCATTTCACCTAAAGCTTTTCCTATGGATTGTTTCTATTATGGTGCTTGTCATTAATCCAAGTTCTCATTGTATCCTCTTGGTGTAAGACGTTTTGATATCTTTGCTTTCAACTACCCTTGTTTCTTTTAGTGGTTGGTTGTCACCTCATAGATGTTGAGATGATTTTCATAAGCCTACTACTATCTTGTTCTTTTCGTTGTTGGGTTTCCAACTACTACGTCAATTCTCTGTCCGGAGGCTCTTCAATTCAATTGTGATGATAGTTGGCATTCTTTTCTTCATTCTCTGCTTCCGTATGAGCTAGTTCATATTCTATTGTTCCGGAGGCTTTGTGGTATTGCTCTTTTGGGTCAATCTTGTTGTTCTATGAAGATGTGTTCCCTTGCTCTATTTACTTGTTTGTTGTGATTATTGTCTATTTTTCCTATCTTATCGAAAAAAAATTCCCATTTTCCTACCGAAGTGCTGTCGAAATTTTCCGTTAATTCTTTCTTCTTCTCATATCATTCTCATCTCTTGCAACTTTCAAGGATCGTTGGTTTCATCATTTGTCAAAGAAGCGACTACATTTTACCTCTTGTTCTTTCTCTTCCTCTCTCTCCCTTTCATTCTTGGATCTCGGGGCGAGATCCTCTTGTAGTGTAGGAGAGTTGTGACAGCCCGATGCCGACGTTCCGGAAGATTTCCCTTCTATTCCGTTTTCGTCGTGTGTCTATTTTCTTTTGTCGCATCATCATCTCATCATGCGCATCATCAGCATTGCATCGGCATCTTCGTTGCCGCCAGTTTTCAAAGCTTGCATCTGTTGTTAGTTGCCGGTTCGCGTCGTTGTCCGTTCTGAGCCCGACCGCACACGCACGCGCCCGCGGCATCGTCGAAATCCTGTTTTAAAAGTGTGTTGGAAACTTTCTCCGATGGAGGTGAAACTTGGCATGCGGTCGTGATTAGATATAGCTAGGCCGCATGTCGAATTTCGTCACGATCGGAGTCTGCCTGGTACCCGAACGGTCGACCGTAGCGGCACCGTATTCGGTCTACCGTCGGACGTCTGTCGGTGTTTTAAAAATCGTTGCCGCGCCGCTCGTTCTCCCTCTCGTCTCCGGATATCCCCTCTACACGGCCGCATACCCATTCCCGCGTGCGGAATCGTTCGAATCCGACCCTGCGGTTGGATCCGGAAGGAAATTCCGGCTAACCTAGCCCCCCCCCCCGCTTCTCTATATATAGGCCCCCATGCCATTACTTTAGACAGCCCCTCCCCTGCCTCATTTTGCGCGCCACCTACCCTGAAACCCTAGCCAGTCTCCTCCCTCCCTCTCTAGCCGTCGGGCCCGCGAAGCCCATCTGGGGCCCGCCCGAGCCCAGTTCGTCGCCCATCCGCCGGCCGAGCGCCAGATCGGGAGCCCGATCCCCGCTGTTCCCGTGTTCCTCGCGTGGTAGCCGAGCAGCTCCTCGCCACGGCGCCTCTCGTCGCCGGCCGCCACCGGAACCCAGTCGGAGCTCCTCCGCCGCGCCGGTTTCCCTGCAAGCGTCGCCATGTCAGCCGGCCGCATCCAGCCTCCCCGCCGGATCCCGCGGTCGCCTCGGCTTCCCCCCGGTCGCCTGCAGCGCAGCTCCGTTGGTCCCGCCGTGCGCCGCCCCCGCAGCTTGCCCGAGCCCCGCCGCCGGCTGCAGCCTCGCCGGCCTGCGCGCCGCCGGCCTGCCTCCTCGATCCCATCGGGATCGGGAGCGAAGCAGTTGCCACCCGATCGAGGAATCGCTCGAGTCCCGCTCGTCGTGGTGGGCCGCGCCCATCCTCCAGCCGGCCTCGCCCCGGCCCACCTCCTGCAGTTGTGGCCCCGAGGCCCATCATCAGCCTCCCTCCAGGCGAGCTGGCTCCTTCGGCCTCCTCCGCGGCCCAAGCCTCCAACCGGCCCAAGAGGCTCCCCCCCAAGGTGAGCCCGAGCTCTATCCCCCGCCCCGAGCATATTGTTGCTATATCGCGCTGCCTGCTTAGGCCCGTTAGGCAATTCGGACCGATAGATTTTTTAGGGTTTTCGGAATTATTTAAATTCCAGAAAAATAACTGTATGTTTAAACGCGCATATATTTTAATCCGTAAGTCGGATCACGAAGATTTAGATATGTATCTCGTGTAGAATTCCGCGTAGATTTCGAATTTCCAACTTGCATAGTTGTTTGATGTAGTTTTACGTGCCGAATGCCTAGATATGCGTGCTGTCCTAATAGGTTTCGACCCGTATTTATTTTCCGCGCGTGTTCGAATTGCTCGGATGCCGTAGAATAAATGCCCAGGTTTTAGGAACTATTTTTCCTTGTATTTTAGAGCGGTCATTGGTATTTTTTACGTGTATGGATTGCCGGTAGTTGCTGCCATGCTAGTTGTTGTTAGTTGTTTCTAGTAGTGCTTCTTGCCCTCTTTCGTGTCATGCCTTGGTTGATTAAATTGGAGTTGTGTAACTCATAGTTGTGGGGTGTACAAAGTGTTATGTGGCTGATTTTGGCAGATTGTAGTGAATTCTCATTTTGCTCGTAGATATTGAACCGTAGCTCCGATTTGATCGTGTCCTACATGAAACTTGCTTAGAATCTCGTGTAGTTTCATTTTCTCTTGCTGGTTGTGTGTTTTGAAGTGCTCATGACCGCCGTTGCACACATATTGCATTCATGTCATCATATCTTGCGGTGCTTGTAACTTTTGAACCGTAGCTCCGTTGGAGATGTTCTTTATGTGTAGATTGCTTGTCTTGACGCGTAGAATCACGTGAACCTATTTGTTTTGTTGTTTAACAACCAATTAAATGCATTACTTCAGATTTGGACAGAATTGCAAATTAACATGTGAGGTCGTCTCGGAGGTGCTATATGACATTTCCGACCTCATTTAAAATGTCTAGATAGGTAGTTTAATTTCCGCTTCACCTCTTGCATGTTTGACAATATTAATATTGCCGTGTAAATAACCGGGAGTGAACTAAATAATTCATATGTGGAGTTTCGTCAATATGCAACTCGTTGCATATTGAACTTCACTTAACGTGTAGTGTTTGATTGTGTGAATTGTGATGTCGTGACTCGCATGTATTCAGTTGCTCATGCATCATATGTGTTGTGCATCGTGTGGTGAATTCCCTGTGTTGATTTGTGTTTCCGGTTTGCTTCGTCTCGATAGAGTTCCGCAGTGTGTCGGATGTGAGGACCCGTTCGACTACGTCGGTTCGTTTGCTTCATGGAGGCATTCTTCTTCCAAGCGGGATCTCAGGCAAGATGACCATTTACCCATATACCATTACTATAATTGACATGCTAGTTTTATCGCTTCTATCGTTTATGTCTCGTTGCCTACCACATGTTAAATATCAGCCTGTCAACAATGCCATGATAACCTTCAACCTGTTCGACCTAGCAAACCACTGATTGGCTATGTTACCGCTTGCTTATCCATGTTGTTAGCGTGCTAGTTGCAGGTGCAGTTGCTTCCATGTGAAAACATGGGTTCCTTGTTATATCACCATATTAATGCTATTTAATTTAATGCACCTATATACTTGGTAAAAGGTGGAAGGCTCGGCCTTTCTAGCCTGGTGTTTTGTTCCACCTTTGCCCCCTTAGTTTCGGCTACCGGTGTTATGTTCCATAACTGAGCGCTCCTAACACGATTGGGGTTGTTAGGGGGACCCCCTTGATAATTCAATTTACATTAAAGCTGGTCTGGCAAGGCCCAACATCGGTACTATTTGCCCAACATAATAACTTGATAATATTGAAATGCATAGGGAGTTAGCGCTACCCGAGGAGTAATTCTACATAATACAGGGAGGGCCAGTGCTGATGGTGCTGGTCCAAAACATAGCACTGTGTGGGGCCACCGCGAGGAAACTCGAGGTTTGGCACTCGTGCGCGTAGCTTATCCGTCGTGTCCTGAGAACGAGATACGCGGCTCCTATCGGGATCGTCGACACGCCGGGCGGCCTTGCTGGATTAGTTTTACCTTTGACGAGATATCTTGTGCATCGGGATTCCGGTGATGCTTTGGGTAATCTCAGAGTTGAGGTTTTCCACTAGGGAATCCGACGAGATCGCGAGCTTCGTGATTGAGGATTTCTATGCGGCTTGTGGTAATTTGTGATGGACTAGTTGGAGCACCCCTGCAGGGTTAAATCTTTTGGAAAGCCGTGCCCGCGGTTATGTGGCAACGTGGAAACTTTGTTTAACACTGGTTATAGATAACTTGAAGTTAACTTAATTAAAAACATGCCAACGGTGTGCGTAACCGTGACTGTCTCTTTCGTGAGTTCCTTCTCCGATCGAGGACACGGTGGGGTTATGTCTGACGTAGGTAGGTGTTCAGGATCATTCATTTGATCATCAGTAGTTCACGTCCGTTATGCGTAGATCTTCCCTCTCTTATTTCTTGTACTCGTAAGTTAGCCACCCCGTATATGCTTAATTGCTGCTGCAACCTCACCACTTAACCATGTCTCACCCATTAAGCTTTGCTAGTCTTGATACCTTTGGAAATGAGATTGTTGAGTCCCATGTGGCTCATAGATTACTACAACACCAGTTGCAGGTACAGGTAAAGGTTACTTGACGCGAGCGCGTTGATTGTTCATTTGGAGTTGCTTCTTCTTCCTCTTCTTCATCGATCTAGGATGGGTTCCAGGCCGGCAGCCTGGGATAGCAAGGATGGACGTCGTTCTTATTTTTCTCGTTTGTTTTCGTCCGTGGTCGGACCCTGCTCTTACTCTTGATTAATACGTAATGTACTGATGTGACTCTGATGTAGCTTGTGGCGAGTGTAAGCCAATTCTATATATCTCTTCTTTTCAGTACATGTACTTGTAACGATATCCATTCTTGCGACACGACGAGATGCGCTTCTATCCCTGACGAGGCCCTCGTGCCAAATTGAGGATAGGGTCGCATCTTGGGCGTGACAAAGTGTTAGTTCTTGTTTTTTTCCGTGTTTTGACCCTTTTAAGAGGAGGATTTTAAACGGTGTCCAAACGGAATAAAACTTCCGAAAAGATTTTTTCTGGAACAGAAGATACGCACCAGACTTGAGAACCAAGGCAGGGGCTAGCAGGGGACCCCACAATCCCCCTAGGCGCGGCCAGGGGGGCCTTGCCTAGCAGGCTTGTGGGACCCCTGTGGCACGTCTGCCCTACCTCTTCCGCCTATAAATCCAGAAAAATTCCAAAACTGCGGGAGAGATCCACGAAAATACTTTTCCGCCGCCGCAAGCTTCTGTCTCCGCAAGATCCCATCTGGGGCACGCTCTGGTGCCCTGCGGGAGGGGGATTCGGATACGGAGGGCTTCTTCATCAACACCATGACCTCTCCGATGATGCATGAGTAGTTCACCATAGAACTTCGGGTCCATAGCTAGTAGCTAGATGGCTTCTTCTCTCTCTTGGATCTTCAATACAAATTTCTCCATGATCTCCATGGAGATCTATCCGATGTAATCTTATTTACGGTGTGTTTGTCGAGATCCGATGAATTGTGGATTTATGATCAAATTATCTATGAATCTTATTTGAGTTTCTTCTGATCTCTTATATGCATGATTTCATATCCTTGTAATTCTCTTCGAGTTGTGGGTTTTGTTTGGCCAACTTGATCTATGATTCTTGCAATGGGAGAAGTGCTTGGTTTTGGGTTCATACTGTGCGGTGACCTCACCCAGTGACAGAAGGGGTAGCGAGGCACGCATCGTGTTGTTGCCATCAAGGGTAAAAAGATGGGGTTTTTTCATCATTGGTTTCAGTTTATCCCTCTACATCATGTCATCTTGCTTAAGGCGTTACTCTGTTCGCCATGAACTCAATACACTAGATGCATGCTGGATAGCGGTCGATGTGTGGAGTAATAGTAGTAGATGCAGAAAGTATCGGTCTACTTGTCTCGGACATGATGCCTATATGTATGATCATTGCCTTAGATATCATCATGACTTTGCGCGGTTCTATCAATTGCTCGACAGTAATTTGTTCACCCACCGTATTATTTGCTATTTTGAGAGAAGGCTCTAGTGAACACTATGGCCCCCGGGTCTACTTCACACCATATTTTCAGCCTTACAATTTTACTCCGTTGCACTTTCCGCCTTCACATCTCACTTTGCAATCAATCTTGAAGGGATTGACAACCCCTTTATAGCGTTGGGTGCAAGCTCTTTTGTGTTTGCGCAGGTACTCTGGACTTGGCGCGATTCTCCTACTGGATTGATACCTTGGTTCTCAAACTGAGGGAAATACTTACTTCTCCTGTGCTGCATCGCCCTTTCCTCTTCAAGGGAAAACCAACGCAAACTCAAGAGACGACAGAAGGATTTTTGTCGCCGTAGCAGAAGAATTTCTGGCGCCGTTGCCGGGGAGGATCAAGTCACGAACTCATCCAAGTAAGTGTCGCAAACTCATCTCTTACATTTAGTTTTTTGCCTCTCGTTTTCCTCTCCCCCACTTCTGAAAAAAATACAAAAATATTTGCCTTTTTTCGTTTGCCCTTTTCTCTCGCTTGCTTTCTGTTCGCTTGTCTGCCTGCTTAGACCTGTATGGCCCAACCAAGGGATTTTGATGCTTACTATGCGAGGTTGGAAGAGATTGAAACTAGTGTTAAAGGTTTCATGTCTACACAGTTTGATTATAACAGTTACTTCCGTAGGGAACTGAAGGAGCAACATTCTTTTTTGGCTTTTATGAATAAAGAAGTTGATGATATGGCCAAAGAATTCCTTGCGCTAAATTCTCAGTTTGCTCGTCTTGAAAAATTGGTAGGCCAGATTTCTGATAAACAGGCTACCTTAGTCAATAAAATGGCTGCTAAACCTGAAATTTGTGATGAGAATCACGAATATCTTAAAGTGCTTGGTGTGACTCCCATTGAATCTTTGTTTTCTTGTGTCAAACCTAATGATGATGGGGCTGGATATGAATCCACTTTGGTTGAAAAACGCCCCAATGATTCGGAGTCCATCTATCTTGATGCTAAAAGCATTGAAAGTGGAGTAGAAGATATTAAAACCTTGAGTAGTAATGAAACTACTACTTTGGATTTCAAGGAATTCAATTATGATAGTTGCTCCTTGATTGAATGCATTTCCTTGATGCAATCCATGCTAAACTATCCACACGCTTATAGCCAAAAAAAGGCCTTTACCGATCATATCGTTGATGCTATGATAAAATCCCTTGAAGAGAAACTTGAATTGGAAGTCTCTATCCCTAGAAAGCTTCATGATGAGTGGGAACCTACTATCAAAATCAAAATCAAAAACCGTGAATGCAATGCTTTGTGTGATTTGGGTGCTAGTGTTTCCGCGATTCCAAAGTCTTTATGTGATGTTCTGGGTTTAATGAGATTGAGGAGTGTTCTCTTAATTTGCATCTTGCGGATTCTACTGTCAAGAAACCCATCGGAAGGATCAATGATGTTCTTATTATTGCAAATAGGAACTATGTACTCGTGGATTTCATTGTGCTTAACATTGATTGCAATCCTACATGCCCTATCATTCTTGGTAGACCTTTCCTAAGGACTATCGGTGCTATCATCGATATGAAGGAAGGGAATATTAGATTTCAATTTCCTTTAAAGAAGGGAATGGAGCATTTTCCTAGAAAGAAAATAAGATTGCCTTATGAATCTATGATGAGGGCTACTTATGGTTTGAGCACCAAAGACGACGATACGTGATTCTATCGTCTTATGCCTAGCTAAGGGCGTTAAACAATAGCGCTTGTTGGGAGGCAACCCAATGAATTTATCTTTTTCTTTCTATTTTGTTGCGTCCATACCATCATAATTCTGTTATGATTGTGTCTTTTGTGTTTCTTTTTGTGTTTGAGCCAAGCAAAACCTTTATGACTAGTCTTGGTGATGGTTGTTTGATCCTCGTGGAAAAAGACAGAAAATTTTCGCTCACGAGATTATTTTTCATTTTTATTCAGAAAGAGTTTTTGAGTTGATTCTTTTTTCTACTCGTTGATATGCCTTTTTACTAGGCAGTAGTAAGTTTTCAGAATTATTTATGTACCAGAAGTATACGAAGTATACAGATTTCTACAGACTGGTCTGTTTTTGACAGATTATGTTTTTGTTGAGTTGGTTGCTTGTTTTGATGAAACTATGGATAGTATCAGGGGGTACTAGCTATGGAAAAGTGAGAATACAGTAATCTAACACCAATATAAATAGAAATAAAGTTTGCTACGGTACCTAAAGAGGTGGTAGTTTGTTTTATTGTGCTAATGATATCACGAGTTTATGTTTAAGTTTTGTGTTGTGAAGTTTTCAAGTTTTGGGTGATGTTCTCATGGACAAAGGGATAAAGAGTGGAAAGAGCTCAAGCTTGGGGATGCCCAAGGCATCCCAAGTCAAATTCAAGGACACCAAAAAGCCTAAGCTTGGGGATGCCCCGGGAAGGCATCCCCTCTTTCGTCTTCAATCCATCGGTAACATTACTTGGAGCTATATTTTTATTCACCACATGATATGTGTTTTGCTTGGAGCGTCTTGTATCTTAGGAGTCTTTTGTTTTATTTGTGTCACAATCATCCTTTCTGCACACCTTTTGAGAGATACATGCACTCATCGTGAATTTGCTAGAATCCTCATTATGCTTCACTTATATCCTTTGAGCTAGATAATTTTACTCTATGTGCTTCACTTAGATATTTTAGAGCACGGCGGTGCGTGACTTGGTAGTTGGTTTGTGCTATGAAAGTAGTCCCAAAGGTGATAGGTACCGAAAGAGTATACAAAAACTTCCATCTTCATGTGCATTGAGTAGAAAGGGAAGTTTGATTCCTCTCAATTAGTTTTGAGACGTGGATTTGGCAATATTAAGAGTTATGTTAGTAGGGTGTTGTGAATCTAGAAATACTTGTGTTGAAGTTAGTGATTTCCGTAACATGCACGTATGGTGAACCACTATGTTAGGAAGTCGGAGCATAATTAATCTATTGATTGTCATCCTTTGTGTTGCGGTCGGGATCGCGCGATGGTTAACACCTACCAACCCTTCCCCTAGGAGTATGCGTTTAGCACTTTGTTTCGATTATTAATAAAAACTTCCGCAACAAGTATGTGAGTTCTTCATGACTAATATGAGTCCATGGTATATATGCACTTTCACCTTCCACCATTGCTAGCCTCTCTAGTACCGCACAATTTTCGCCAGTGTACAAACCCACCATATGCCTTCCTCAAAACAGCCACCATACCTACCTACTATGGCATTTTCATAGCCATTCCGAGATATATTGCCACGAAACTCCCACGGTTCCGTCTCATGACTTGTGTCGTCACTCTCATATTGCCATTGCATGATTGTAAGATAGCTAGCGAGATGTTTCAACGTCATATGCCAAGCTAGATCGTTGCACATCCCGGTACACTGCCGGAGGCATTTCCTATAGAGTCATCATCGTTCTAAGCTTTGAGCTGTGAGTAAATAAAAGTGTGATGATCATCATTATTAGAGCATTGTCCCATGTGAGGAAATAAAAAAAAGGCCAAAGTTGCCCACATAAAAAAAAGAGCCCAAAGAGCCCAAATAAAAAAAGAGAAAAAGAGAGAAGGGACAATGCTACTATCTTTTTCCACACTTGTGCTTCGTAATAGCACGATGTTCTACATGATTGAGAGCCTCTTGTTTGCCACCACCATATGCTAGTGGGAATTTTTGATATATAACTTGGCTTGTATATTCCAATGATGGGCTTCCTCAAATTGCCCTAGGTCTTCGTGAGCAAGCAAGTTGGATGCACACCCACTAGTTCTCCTTTTGAGCTTTCACATACTTATAGCTTTAGCGCATCCTTTGTATGGCAATCCCTACTCATTCACATTGATATCTATTAATGGGCATCTCCATAGCCCTTTAATATGCCGACTCAATGTGACCATCTCCTCCTTTTTGTCTCACAACCACCACCACACTCTATTCCACCTATAGTGCTATATCCATGGCTCACGCTCATGTATTGCGTGAGAGTTGAAAAAGGTTTGAGAAAGTAAGAGTGCGAAAACAATTACTTGGCCAATACCGGGGTTGTGCATGATTTAAATTAGTTGTGTGGGGATGATGGAGCATAGCCAGACTATATGATTTTGTAGGGATAACTTTCTTTGGCCTTGTTATTTCGAAAGTTCATGATTACCTTCCTAGTTTGCTTAAGTATTATTGTTTTCATGTCAATAGAAAACTATTGTTTTGAATCTTACGGATCTGAACATTCATGTCACATGAAAGAAGTTACAAAGGACAACTATGCTAGGTAGCATTCCACATCAAAAATTCAGTCTTTATCACTTCCCTACTAGAGGACGAGCAGGAGTTAAGCTTGGGGATGCTTGATACATCTCCAACGTATCTATAATTTTTTATGGTTCCATGCTATTATCTTGTCAAACTTTTGAATGTTTTGTATGCCTTTTATATCTTTTTGGGACTAACTTATTAACTCAGTGCCAAGTGCCAGTTCCTGTTTTTTCCGTGTTTTTGACCCTTTTCAGAGGAGGATTTTAAACGGTGTCCAAACGGAATAAAACTTCCGAAAAGATTTTTTCCGGAACAAAAGATACGCACCATACTTGAGAACCAAGGCAGGGGCCAGCAGGGGACCCCACAAGCGCCCTAGGCGCGGCCAGGGGGGCCACGCCTAGCAGGCTTGTGGGCCCCCTGTGGCCCGTCTGCCCTACCTCTTCCGCCTATAAATCCAGAAAAATTCTAAAACTGCGTGAGAGATCCATGAAAATACTTTTCCGCCGCCGCAAGCTTCTGTCTCCGCAAGATCCCATCTAGGGCACGTTCTGGTGCCCTGTCGGAGGGGGGGATTCAGATACGGAGGGCTTCTTCATCAAAACCATGACCTCTCCGATGATGCGTGAGTAGTTCACCATAGACCTTCGGGTCCATAGATAGTAGCTAGATGGATTCTTCTCTCTCTTGGATCTTCAATACAAAGTTCTCCATGATCTTCATGGAGATCTATCCGAAGAAATCTTCTTTGCGGTGTGTGTCGGTGAATACTCACAACATATGCCATAGGTAGGCTAAGTCGGTGAGAACCGAAGGGACAAAGGAGGGCGCTGGGAACGAGGTTGGTACAAGCATGGAACGCACGATGTACCCAGGTTTAGGGCTCTCCGTACAGATAAGACCCCTAGTCCTGTCGGAGTGTTTGATGTGTATGAACAGAGTACAGAGTTGGTCCTGGAGCTGTGTTGGGAGGAGGAAGAGGGGAGCAGCCGGCTCGTCTCTGCCTCTCTCTATGTGGTTGGTGAGTGTGTAGTGTTGTTCGTCCGTGGAATGATCGGCCTCCCTGCATGGAGGTCGACCGGGGGGTTTTATAGACGAACCCGCTGGCCTACAATATGGATAAAGGGTACAAGTGTGGGTCCTGGCTGGCAGCCTCGCCGGCTGGCCAGGGGCCCACTAGACTCTTGTCTTGTCGCTTGAGGGGGCTGCCGGCTGCATGGTCTCAATTGGCAGTGGGACCCGCCGGCTGGCCAATGAAGCTCTCACGTAAGGTTGACGCCGAGCACGCGTTGTACGTCGAGCGTCGTCCAGCGAGATTCGTCATGGGCAGGTAGTATGACCGCCTCCACTGTTCCCCACGCCGAGTGCAGTAATGGAGCGGGAGTGCGATGGTCCAACACTATGCTAGGTGATGGATCAGAGCCGGGGTAGGTCAGCGGCGTGGCCGCCGACGCTCGTACGTGTCGGATGCCCCGATTCAGTACCTTTGCTGACGCGTAGCTACCTTTAATCGTAAGGTCTCATCATGACCTATGATGTGATGTGACTTGTGATCCGTGGCAGGCTAGCCTGCTTGGCCAGCCGGCTTGGGCGTGGCCGCCTCGTTCCTAGCCAGCTGATTGGATCAGGCCGGCCCAGAAGAGGTAACCGCCTCGACTCTAGCCGGCAAGGGTTGCCAGGCCGGCCAGAGAGATGGCCGCCTAGTCCTCCAGCCGGTAGGCGCAGCCTAGCCGGCCAGAAGACTTGGTCCTTAGGAAACTGCATATGTTCGTGTCCTTTGGGCCAGAAATGAAGGAGCAGGCTTGATGAGCCTACCCCAGGGTTATCCCCCCGACAGTAGTCCCCGAAGCTGGAGAGGCCTGCCGCCTGCGAGCGGGCGGCCTCACCGGCTTGATGATTTGTCTTGGTATTTTTCGCTATTCGTGACGAGGAGCGTCGGCTCCGAAACCGGCTTGCTTCGAAACGACACCTCGGCTTCGTCGTAGGTCGCCCAGAGGGCGCCGTGTGTCAGGCCCCGCCTGATGTAATGATGGTGATTACTGGTGACGGGACCGGGCCTGGGCCCTGTGTCCCGCCACGACGCCTCCTCGGCCTCCGCGCGAGAGATCCTCTGTGGATTTACCCCGTGATGGTTGGGCTTAGGGAAGCGTTACCGCCCGTAACACACGGGGCTGGTGGGGGTCCCGCGCGCATCGGATCTCCTCCCCACGATGCTTCGTGGGGGTTTAAATGGGATGCAAGGGTTCCGAGGAGGCCATTCGCCCCCCTTCTCGCCCCGCATCCACGCTCTCTTCCTCCAGGCGCTCACAGAGAAAGATCTCATCTTCCTCGTCTTCCTTGCCTTCGTCGCCGCAAAGCCACCAACCCTTTCGAGTTTCAGCCGCCCGCAGCCATGGCCGGCGGCTCTTCCTCGAAAAGGTCCTCGTCGCAGAAGGCATCGAGGTCGGCGAAAAGCACATCGAGGTGCTCCATCATCACCGGCTGCTGCCCCCAGCCTCCCAGGTGCTGGTGCGACTCCGTGGCGCCGAGACCGCTCCCACACCTGCCGTGGGAGAGGTCGTTGTCGTGGGTATAAGCCTGACAGTAGATGTGTAGGATATGAAAGGGATGGGCAGAGCCTTAGCTACGGCGAGGTTGTATGAGTTCAGGCCCCTCTGCGGTGGAGGTAAAAGCCCTACGTCTCAGTGCTCAGGGAGCTTGTTGTCGAGTGGAATATAGAATACAGTGAATTCCTAACCCCTGCACCAGTGGGGGAGGGTGGCTTATATAGAGTGCGCAGCCCTCCACAACGGTCCGGTGTACAGGGGTGGAGTAGTGGCGATTAAATGCCTACCTTACAGGTAACGTACGTCTTAAATGCTAATAAAGGCACATGGAAACGTATGACCGTTTCCCTCCAGGGGGGTTACGATGCACAGAGTGGAATCCAGTCGGTTAGTTTGATATACTCCGAATGCTAGTCTCCGACTGGGTGGTCGAGGACCTGTTACCGACTGGACGATGGGAACTCCTTAGTTCAGTCCGAACTGACTAAGGGCCTTGTCCCTTATGAGGGGTAGTCCTTGGGTAGGACCTACAGGGCAGGCCTATGACCCTACCCTAGGACTATAACCCCATCATTAGTCCCCGAATGGATTGGGGTTGGAACGACGAAGCGATGCTTGAAGTTTGGATCGACTAGAACGGATGTGACTTTGGCATTGCTTGCCTCGATCCATTTTATCTTTTCTGATCAACGATCCGAGTGGAAGTATTTGTGGAACAAACTGTCGGAGACCGAGTGCTTCCAGGGTATCTCCTGACGTGACCAGTCAACTGACAGCGGCGGATTTTCCGGGATCCTCAAATTTCGGTTACTGCGCGCTCAGCGGGGATGACGACATCGCGCTCGAGTAGCGCCTGACTCCTCGATTCCCGCGCCTTCATCTTCTCCACTGATATCACCGCGGTTGGTCGGGGGATAAGGTTTCGGGGCCACCTACTAGTGACGCAGTCGGAACCTTACTTAAACCTCAGCGGCGAGGGTTTTCTCGTTACACTCGCCGGATCTCTTTCCTTTGATTGCTCCGCTCCTCTAGCCTCCTCCTGCGCACCGAAGCTCCTTCCCTTTCCTTCTCCTCCGTGGACCTGCAGCTTCCGCCATGACCAAGGGACAGACTAGCAAGCTGGAGGCGAAGAAGAAGAAGTGGAAGGCGGCGGCTCCTGCTCAGCGGCGGCAGCGAGCGTTACCGGCGGGGTGGATCCAGGGGGACTTCCTCCCCTCCACGGTGACGGAGGAGAGCTTGCTGGAGCTGGTGGAGCACGGGATGATCGCGCACAAGTCATGGAGGTTGCCGGAGGAGGGTGAGACCGAGCTGGCGCCCCGGGAGGGGGAGCACGTCCTGCTGCTCAGCCACGTGCATCGAGGTTTCTCCCTGCCCCCTCACCCTTTCTTCAAAGGCATAATGAACCACTTTGGGGCGCAGCTCCACCACTTTCCCCCGAATGCCATCGCCCATCTCTCTGCTTTCGTAGTCTTGTGCGAGTGCTTCATCGGTTGTCCTCCCCATTGGGGGCTTTTCAAACATATCTTCTCTGCTAGGTCCCAAACCATCAAACGACTTAATCAGTCGGATGATAAGACTCACCTTCTCCAGCTCTGTGGGGGTTTGGGCTTCCAAAAGAAGAGCAAAAGTAATTATCCTGCTCTTCAGCTGAGTGAATCGGTTAGGAACTGGCAGTCGACATGGTTCTACTGCCAGGACGTCGCTTGCCCGAATGCCACGACAGGGCTACCTCCTTTTAGCTTAGATTGACCAACTCCACCTAAGCAGCTCGCGCTCACAAAGGTGGAGAAGATCCGTATCCAGCCCTTGGTCGACGCACTCATAGATGTCGTTAGAAAGGGAGTCACCGGCATAGATTTGCTGGAGGTTTTCCTCGGCCGACGCATCCAACCACTACAAGCTCGAGACCACGCCATGTGGCATTACACGGGACCCGAAGACTCCACTCGGACCAGCCCCGAGTCCGTGACTGGGGAGACGATGGCGTCGTGGGTGCTCCAGATCACAGGTGCCTGCGAGAACCCCAGAGGGTCCCGGCGAGTGAAGGCTTTCCGCACGGACAACCCTCCTCCAAACGAGGTGAGTACAACTTGCTGAGTGCACATAACTGTCTTAGATTTATCGCTGTCTTAAATCACCGTCTGACGTGTGATGTCACCGACTGTATTTTATGCAGAAGTGGACCAACTGGTTCTCCCCTGTCTCGAACGGGAACCCGGCCGAGGAGGAGGAAGAGGGCAGCCAGGAGGGCAGCGTGGAGAGCGTCGAGTACGTCTCCGACAGTGGGGACACGGAGGAGGAGTCTGGTGAAGAAGAGGAGGAAGACGAAGAGCAGGACTCGCCACCCTGCCAGCAGAGCACTGAACCAAGCGCCGACATGAACCTGTAGCTCCCTCGGCCCTTCCAGCATCCTCGAGTGCTCCGCCAACTGCTCCCGTGGTCCCGACTGCTCGGAGCGCCAAGAGGACCAGGGACGCTGCTGCCGAACCTGCGGGTCAGCCTTCCATGGTGGCCAAACCGAGCGGATCTAAACCTCGGAAGGCTTTGCCGCGGATGAGGGTCATCGTTCCCGTCACCTCAACGTAAGTGCATTGTTCTTCTAACTTCTTCTTATGTTCGATTAAACTCCTGTTTGATGGTCGAATGATTTTCACTCGACAGGGTTGCCGCCTCTGCCACCTCTCCGGCACGCCAGGGGGATGATCCCATGGACACGGACAATGTTGTCTCGTCCCAGCCAGGTGCGTCATAGCGATTCCGAGAGTTTACATTATTGCATCGCGAATTCTGTCTTCGGTCTTGCCCTTTTTCTGTGATCTTACGACGTTCGGTCGGGTTTCTCTCAGGGGCGATTTATGCGGATGAGGGTGACCAGGGAAGGTCTAAGCAAGCTGCGGTGCCTGTCCTTGAGGCTGCTCCGCCAGTTACTGCTCTCGCCACGGACGTGCCGCAGATTGAGGCGATGCCATTGACTGAAACGGCGCTGGTTGCTGAATCGACTGGAGCGGGCCTTGGGATGCCAAAGGAGCCTTCAACGATGCCAGGCCCGTCGAACGTCGAGTACAACGTGCAGCACCTCTCAGAATACCAGGTGGGAGCAGGCAAGGGGGCCATGGTGCAGGCGGAGCTAATGGCGGGAGAAGCTAAGAAGGCGTACGACTCCATCGCGTCCCTGTACCTGCGAAGCTTGGAACTGCAGGACGATATCCGAGTAAGTGGGCTAGTAAGTATTTAATTTTCTCTTGTAACCCACTGGGTGCGTTGTACTGTGATTTTTGCAATGGGTTCACTCTTAGTGAACCCAGTGGGTGTAGTCCCCGAGACTTTTGTCGAGTGCTTGCACCGGCAGTTGTCTTTATACACATTGTCTTTGGCTTGATCATATCACAAATTAATCTGTTCGAATGCTGACAATTGGGGCACTCGGAGTGTACCTACTGGATGAGTCCCCGAGAGTAATTTTACTCAGGTCGGGTAGTAGTAGCCTCACAGGCTTAGGTGTTGTCACGTAGCTCAATAGGGCGGACCTGTTTGAGTTTCATGCCAGTGGGGTCACTCTCAGTGAACCCACTGGGTGTAGTCCCCGAGACCGCTGTCGACTGCTTGCGTCGGCAGGGGTCTGAAGAACTTAGACTTTTTATTGTTGGTTTTGGCTGATCGTCTCTTGGCGCTGGCTGGCAGAAAACTTGTGAGATGGGGATGGCGTACGAGACTCTCAGGGCTGAAAAGGTTCAGTTTGCTGGTGAGCTGGATGCGGCACTGGTTGCCATGGCTTGCATGAAGGATGTTCTGGTGGAACGAGAGAAGTCGTTGGAGCAGGCCCGTGAAGCAAACAAGGCACTGACTGCTGAAGTTGAGAAGATGAAGGCGCATAGGTCTGAGCTAATGGGGCAAATGAATACGCTGAACAAGCGGTGTATGGCGCAGGAAAAATACGTCAGTGATTGGGCCCGGCAGATGATAACGCGTCTGGGTGGTAAGTCCTGTTTTTCCGAGTGCTTGTGGTATGTGCGTTACACTCGGTGCTTATTGTTTGCTTGTCCTGTGTTTGCAGATTTTTGCATGGATGCTGAGGCTGAAGCAGCTGACGTGGAACGGTCGATTCGCGAGAACATTCCACTCGGTGAGGACGCCAATCGAGATCTGCTCCGAGCGCACATTCGCCTGGGCAAAGTTGGGCCTTTCATCGGTCGACTAACAGAAGTCATCGGCCGGATCGACAAGGAGCTTTGGCCTGAAGACGAGTCTCAGTATGAGATGGAAGGCTTGATGACTCGGCTGGAGGAGGTCCCACACCGAGTGCAGTCATGGAAGAAATCTGCGGCTCGCTGTGGTGCAGACGTTGCGCTGTCCCTGGTCCGAGTGCATTGCAAGGAGGTGCGCGAAGAGAAGCTGAAAGCGTTGAAGGTCGCCAACACGAAGAAACTTCGATTCGAAGACTTCATGGAAACCTTCCTTGAGAGTGCCACCCGCATCGCCGACGGGATCGACCTGGACACATTCGTGGAGCCCTCCAGTCCTGGCGCCAATCCGGACGACGCTTAAGAAAACTTTTACCTCGGTATGCCGAGTGTTGGTTGTAAGAAACCTGGGCCACTTCTGTTGGCCGTCACATTCTTGGTTCGGTGCGGGTAAGCTTGATCCGCACCGAGTCAACTATCCTTAGGTGAACTTCGAATTTAAATCAAATCTTTTGCTCTTCTGTTGCCAAAGAGTTGTTGACACCATTTTGGCTCGAGTTTTTGTTTGGCTTTTCTTGTTGAAGCCAATGGCAAACATGCGGAGCATGTAATTGGCAGTTTCCTTGACATCTGTGTGAACCTCTGTGAGGGTCTGCCAAGTCACCGAGTGGATCTGTAGGATACACTCGAGGGTAATAGAGTACTTAGGCGATTGATGATCGCGGCTAAGTCTTCGAGTGCGACGGATATGCCGCACTCGGAGCGAGTTGTTACTCATGTAATTGTCAGTTGTCTTGACATCCACATGAGTCTCAATGAGGGTCTGCTGAGTCGCCGAGTGGATCTGTAGGATACACTCGGAGGTAATACCGTACTTAGGCGATTCATGATCGCGGCTAAGTCTTCGAGTGCGACGATCATGCCGCACTCGAAGCGAGTTGTTACTCATGTAATTGCCAGTTGTCTTGACATCCACATGAGCCTCAATGAGGGTCTGCTACTCATGTAATTGTCAGTTGTCTTGACATCCACATGAGCCTCAATGAGGGTCTGCTACTCATGTAATTGTGAGTTGTGAGTCCTCGATTGGATCTGTAGGATACACTCGAAGGTAATAGAGTACTTAGGCGATTCATGGTCGCGGCTAAGTCCCCGAGTGCGACATTTAGTGCACACTCGGAGAAAGTTAGTACTTAGGCGATTCTTGATCGCAGCTAAGTCTCCGAGTGTGACGTTTAGCGCACACTCGGAGAAAGTTATTACTTAGGCGATTCTTGATCGCAGCTAAGTCCCCGAGAGTGACGTTTAGTGCACACTCGGAGAAAGTGAGTACTTAGGTGATTCTTGATCGCAACTAAGTCCCCGAGTGCGACATTTAGTGCACACTCGGTGAAAGTTAGTACTTAGGCGATTCTTGATCACAGCTAAGTCTCCGAGTGGGACGTTTAGCGCACACTCGGAGAAAGTTATTACTTAGGCGATTCTTTGATCGCAGCTAAGTCCCCGAGTGCGACGTTTAGTGCACACTCGGAGAAAGTGAGTACTTAGGCGATTCTTGATCGCAGCTAAGTCCCCGAGTGTGACGTTTAGTGCACACTCGGAGAAAGTTAGTACTTAGGCGATTTCTTGATCGCAGCTAAGTCTCCGAGTGCGACGTTTAGTGCACACTCGGAGAAAGTGAGTACTTAGGCGATTCTTGATCGCAGCTAAGTCCTCGAGTGTGACGTTTAGTGCACACTCGGAGAAAGTTAGTACTTAGGCGATTCTTGATCGCAGCTAAGTCCCCGAGTGTGACGTTTAGTGCACACTCGGAGAAAGTGAGTACTTAGGCGATTCTTGATCGCTGCTAAGCCCCCGAGTGTGAAGTTTAGTGCACACTCGGAGAAAGTTATTACTTAGGCGACTCTGGTTCGCAGCTAAGTTTTTTTTTTGAGACCGGAGTCTGCGACCGCGGAAGAATTTTGGATCTGCAAAAGCTCAGTCTGCTTTATATTATTTCACCAATACTTGTTCTTTACAGTGCTTCAGTCGCCGGTCACGTGTAGAAGCGCTTCAGGAGATCTCCGTTCCATGCTCGCGGCTCGTCTGTTTCCCTGTCAATGTTGTATAGTCTGTATGCTCCGTTGTTCAGCACCTTGGAGATGATGAAGGGTCCTTCCCAGGCAGGAGCCAACTTGTCAGGTCTTTGCTGATCCACTCGGCGCACCAGGTCACCTGCTTGGAACGTGCGACTCCTGACGTGTCGTGCGTGAAAACGCCGTAGATCTTGTTGATAAATGGTTGAGCGAGTCAGTGCCATCTCGCGCTCCTCCTCTAGAAGGTCCACCCCATCTTGCCTTGCTTGTTCTGCTTCAGTTTCGGAGAAGAGTTCGACTCGTGGAGCATTGTGAAGCAAGTCACTCGGAAGGACTGCTTCTGCTCCGTAAACGAGGAAGAACGGTGATCGCCCTGTAGATTTGTTCGGGGTTGTGCGAAGACCCCAAAGCACTGAAGGTAGCTCGGTGACCCATGCGCCAGCGGCATGTCCCTCCTCTCACAGGAGTCGGGGTTTCAAACCTTGCAGAATAAGTCCATTCGCCCGCTCTGCTTGTCCATTGGATTGAGGATGCACCACGGATGCAAAATCCACTCGGATACCTTGGCTTGCACAGAAACCTTTGAATATGTCCGAGTCAAAGTTTGTCCCGTTGTCCGTGATTATGCTATGAGGTACACCGAATCTGGAGATGATTTCCCTGACAAATTTGATGGCTGTTAGGGCGTCGAGCTTCTTGATGGGCTTGGCTTCAATCCATTTTGTGAACTTGTCGACTGCCACCAACAAATGTGTGTATCCTCCTTGGCCTGTCCTGAATGGACCGACTGTATCTAATCCCCATACTGCAAATGGCCACACAAGAGGGATTGTCTTCAACGCATATGTTGTCTTGTGGGACTTGTTGGAGTAGAACTGACAGCCTTCACATCGGTCGACCATATCTTTAGCCATTTCGTTTGCCTGCAACCAGAAGAAACCAGCTCTGAATGCTTTGGCGACGATCGCTCTCGAAGAGGCGTGATGACCGCAGGTTCCCTAGTGAATATCTTCCAGGATTAACTGTCCCTCCTCTGGGGAGATGCATCGTTGAAGAACGCCTGAAATGCTTTCCTTGTACAACTGGCCATCAATGACAGTGAACGACTTCGACCTGCGGACTATCTGCTTGGCCTGGACTTCGTCTTCTGGTAATTCCTGCCTCAGGATATATGCAATGATCGGCACAGTCCAATCGGGGATGACAGCAAGAATCTCCATGATCAGATCAACCACAGCCGATACGTCGACTTCAGTCGGATCTGTCGAACTCTTTGGTTGTACTGGTTCCTGTGTGAAAGGATCTTCTTTGACTGAGGGAAGGTGGAGGTGCTCGAGGCAGACGTCACTCGGGACTGGTTTCCGAGTGGATCCGAGTTTTGCCAACTCATCAGCTGCTTGGTTCTTCAGTCACGGAACATGGTGGAGTTCTAGACCTTCAAACTTCTTCTCGAGCTTCCTCACTGCATTGCAGTATGTGGTCATGGTGGGGTTCCTGACGTCCCACTCTTTCATCACTTGATTAACCACCAAATCCGAATCGCCATAGACCATCAGGCGACGGACGCCGAGTGCGATGGCCATACGCAGTCCATAAAGGAGAGCTTCATACTCTGCCTCACTGTTGGAGGAATCAAAGTGTATCTGCAGCACATATTTGAGTTTGTCGCCCTTTGGCGATACGATCACAACGCCAGCGCCGGAGCCATTCAACATCTTGGACCCATCGAAGAACATTGTCCAATGACCCGAGTAGATGTGGGTCGGTTGCTGTTGTTCTACCCATTCTGCTATGAAGTCAGCCAGAGCTTGAGACTTAATAGCTTTCTTGGCCTCGAACTTGATATCGCAGTACAACATCTCCATTGCCCACTTCGCCACTCGGCCTGATGCGTCTCGATTGTGGAGGATTTCCGACAATGGAGCATCAGAAACAACAGACACCGAGTCGTCTTGGAAATAATGGGCCACCTTCTTCGCAGTCATGTAAATCCCGTAGATAAGTTTTTGATAGTGGGGATACCTCTGCTTGGAAGGAGTCAGGACTTCGGAGACGTAATACACTGGCCGCTGAACTTTGTACGCTTTGCCTTCTTCTTCTCATTCGACTGTAAGAACAGTGCTGACGACTTGATTTGTAGCCGCGATATATAGAAGAAGGGGCTCTTTACTGAGCGGAGCAGTAAGAACCGGCTGGGTGGAAAGTAGGACTTTGAGGTCGTCGAATGCGACTTGGGCTTCGTCTGTCCACTCGAAAGTATCTGATTTCTTCATGAGTCGGTACAGAGGAAGTGCTTTCTCGCCGAGTCGACTGATGAACCTGCTCAAAGCCGCTAGGCAACCTGTGAGCCGTTGAACATCGTGTATTCTGACCGGCCTCTCCATTCGGACGATGGTCCCGATCTTTTCGGGGTTGACATCGATTCCTCGTTCGGAAACAAAGAAACCGAGTAACTTTCCGCTGGGAATGCCGAATGAACATTTGGCGGGGTTGAGCTTGATATCGTACCTACGAAGGTTGGCGAATGTTTCTGCCAAGTCAGTCAGCAGGTCGGAACCTTTGCGTGACTTGACTACAATATCATCCATATACGCCTCCACATTACGACCGATCTGGTCGAGGAAACATTTTTGGATCATGCGCATAAAGGTAGCTCCTGCATTCTTCAAACCGAATGGCATAGTGATGTAGCAGAAGCACCTGCATGGGGTGATGAAGGCTGTTTTTAATTCATCGGGGCCATACAGAAGGATCTGATGATAGCCCGAGTAGGCATCAAGAAATGACAAATGCTCGCAACCCGCAGTCGAATCGACGATTTGATCAATGCGGGGGAGCGGAAAATGGTCTTTCGGGCAGACCTTATTGAGGTGCTTGAAGTCGATGCACATTCAGAGCGACTTTTCCTTCTTGGGCACCATGACAACATTGGCGAGCCACTCGGAGTGGTGAACCTCGCGAATGAAGTTGGCTGCCAACAGCTTGGCCACCTCTTCTCCGATTGCCTTCCTCTTATGCGCGGCGGACCGACGCAGGCGTTTTCGGAAAGGCCGAGCGGTGGGATCCACATGCAGTCGATGCTCAGCCAACTCCCTGGGTAGACCTGGCATGTCAGAGGGTTTCCATGCGAAGATGTCCCAGTTCTCACGGAGGAATTGGGTGAGCTCGCCTTCCTATCTAGGATCGAGGGTGGTGGAGATGTTCGTCGGGGCAGCAGTGGCGTCCGTCGGGTGGATGCTGACCTTTTTCGTCTCTCCCGCCGACTGGAATGCAGACTCCAAAGCTGGCTTCTTCGAACGCATCAAGTCAGCGGGGTCGACTGTTTTCTTGTACTCGTCAAGCTCGAGGACGGCCATCTGCTAGTCGGCGATTCTTGATCCCTACTGCAGACACTCTTCGGCCCGCTGTCGATTGCCCGTGATGGTGATCACACCTTTCGGGCCTGGCATCTTCAGCTTCAGGTATACGTAACACGGACGGGCCATGAAACGCGCATACGCTGGGCGGCCCAGAATTGCATGGTAAGCGCTCTGGAAGTCCACCACTTCGAACGTCAGCTTTTCCTTGCGGAAGTTCTTGTCGAAGCCGGAAACGACGTCCAACGCGATCTGGCCGAGTGACTTGCCCTTTCGTCCAGGGACGACTCCATGGAACTGCATGCTGCTCTCGCTGAGTTTGGACATCGGAATGCCCATCCCCTTGAGAGTGTCGGCGTACATGATGTTCAAGCCACTGCCGCCGTCCATGAGGACTTTGCGCAGTCGGACTCCCTCCACCACAGGCTCGACGACCAAGGCCTGTCTCCCTAGGGTGGGTACGTATGCTGGATGATCCGACTGGTCAAAGGTGATCGCAGTCTGAGACCATTTGAGGAACTTGGGGTTGGTAGGGGTGGCCATGTTCACCTCCCTGTTCACCAGCTTCAGTCGACTCTTGCTCTCAACGTCAGCAAAAATCATCAGTGTTGCATGGACTTGGGGGAACGGATCCTCCTTCTCCTCCTCATCCTGTTCATTGTCCTTTTCACTCGGTTGCCCTTCGCTGCACCCCTGGATCAGGAGGCGACACTGTCGAGTGGTATGCTTCGCATATATGGGGTTGCCCTCTTCATCCATCTTCGTATGAACCGGACATGGCTGGTCCAGGATGGGGTTATTGAACTGCTTCTTCTTGGGGGTGAACTGAGCCTCCCCTTTGCCCTTGAACTTGGCATTGGTTACGGCTGCAGCTTCTGCCTGCGGAGTGGACCGAGCTTTCTGCTTCTGCTTCCGGGTGTTACTCCCATCTCCATCGGCGACTGTTTTGTGCTTGCCGCTTCGGATGCGGTCCTCTTCTTCGCCATTTGCATAGCGTGTTGCTATCTCCATCATCTTGCTCATGGAGATGTCGCCTGTTCGGCCGAACTTCAGGTACAGATCCCTGTACTGCACGCCTGCCTTGAAGGCGCAGACTGCTTGATGCTCTGTGACGTTCTCCACCGTGTGGTAGAGAGTTGTCCAACACTGAATGAAATCACGCAGGGGCTCATTCTGCTTCTGGACGCAGTGCTGGAGCTCCACAAGGCCTGCAGGGTGCTTGCACGTCCCTTCGAAGGTCCTGATAAACACTCGGGCCAGATCTGCCCAGCTGTAGATGCTTGAGGGGGCCAACTGGTTCAGCCACGCTCGCGCCGAGCCGTCGAGCATCAGAGGGAGGTGCTTCATGGCGACATGGTCGTCTCCTCCTCCGATCTGGACTGCCACCCGGTAATCATCCAGCCACGTTTCTGGCTTGGACTCTCCTGTAAACTTGCTAATTCCCGTCGCCAATCGGAAGTTGGGAGGGATGTCAGCCGAACGGATGGCTCGACTGAAACACTCGGGACCAGAAACGATGGTCCTGCTTCCACTCGGACGGTCAATATCGTAACCATCGTGATGGGCTCGGCCCCTGTCGACCCTCCGTTGGGTGATATGCCCTCTCGCGTCGGGCCTTGGGTCGTAAGTGACACCGACTGAACGCCGATCATCATGATGTCGGGGCCCGTAGGGCCCACCCCGCGGAGGGGTGCGTGAATGGCGACGATCTTCGGGATTTATGGAACGACTGCCTCCTCTGTGTCGCTGATGAGAACCAGGGCTATGAACTGACCGATGCATATTCGTATGAACAGAACTATTGTAGATCCTGTTGTGCGACTGGGAGACCGCCGAATTTTGCTGCTGCGCCGTGTGCAACAGGGTGCGGATTTGCTCGATCCCCCTGCCAGCCTATGAATCAGTCGGCTAAAGGGAATCGGCTATCTTGGCAGCTGCAACCAAGTTGAGGAGGGGTGTGCGGAACAGCTCCACGTTGCTCCGCCGAGTGTGCCGACTGGCAGAACGGCGAGGCGGACGACGCGCGCCGGACATTTCGCCGATCTCGTGCTCGTTCCGGCCAGCTTGACGGAGATCTTCGTGGGAGTTGGCCATGTGTACTTCTGCTGCAGGCCCGCGACCCGCGTACTCGGAAGGAAACTCAGTCGGAACCGAGTCCGAGCGCTGGGACGGCGGGGCAACCACAACTGACTCTAGAACCGCCACTTGTGAAGACGCGTTCTGGCGCGCCTGGGCGTGTTGCACCCAACGTTGGAGCCGCGGACGGCGGGACCGCTTGTTGCGGCGCGTGACGGCGGTGTAGGTCGACACCGGAGCCGACTGCTGGAGAAGAAGAATGTCGCGGGCGCCGGCACGGAAGTGCGTAGCCCCGCGGCGGGGAAGCGCCTCGACGTCGAGAGGGGCGTCCCGAAGCCATGCCGAATCGTCGACGATGAAGGAGAGTGCGCCGAAGAAGATCTCGTGACCCATGCTCGAATCTCCACCGGACGACATGATGAAATGATGTAGTCGCAAACTCGCCGGAAGTCGCTTAGACGCCTGCCCCACGGTGGGCGCCAACTGTCGTGGGTATAAGCCTGACAGTAGATGTGTAGGGTACGAAAGGGATGGGCAGAGCCTTAGCTACGGCGAGGTTGTATGAGTTCAGGCCCCTCTGCGGTGGAGGTAATAGCCCTACGTCTCAGTGCTCAGGGAGCTTGTTGTCGAGTGGAATATAGAATACAGTGAATTGCTAACCCCTGCACCAGTGGGGAGGGTGGCTTATATAGAGTGCGCTGCCCTCCACAGTGGTCCGGTGTACAGGGGTGGAGTAGTGGCGATTAAATGCCTACGTTACAGGTAACATATGTCTTAAATGCTAATATAGGCACATGGAAACGTATGACCGTTCCCTCCAGGGGGTTACGATGCACAGAGTGGAATCCATTCGGTTAGTTTGATATACTCCGAATGCTAGTCTCCGACTGGATGGTCAAGGACCTGTTACCGACTGGACGATGGGAACTCCTTCGTTCAGTCGGAACTGACTAAGGGCCTTGTCCCTTATGAGGGGTAGTCCTTGGGTAGGACCTACAGGGCAGGCCTATGACCCTACCCTAGGACTATAACCCCGTCAGTCGTGGTCTTCACCGAGCATTTCTACCGGGGCTTCGGGCTTTCGGCCAACGCCTTCTTCTCCGAGTGGCTTCGCTTCTTTGGCCTGCAGCTGCATCACCTGGCGCCGAACGCCATACTGCAGTTGTCGGCCTTCGTGATCCTGTGCGAGGGCTTTGTGGGGATCGAGCCCCACGTCAATCTGTGGCTCAGCTTGTTCTTCTTCAAGCAGCAATCCATCGCCATGGAGAAGTCTGAGGTGGAGAAGCTCAAGGGGCCGCGCCCGATGATGCCGTGCGGAGCCGCACTGGTGCATCACCGCTCGAAGTCGGGCTTCCCCTAGATGCCAGTTCAGGAATCCATCAAGCAGTGGCAGAAGGGCTTCTTCTACGTGAAGAACGCCGACCCCGCCCAGGACGCCCTCAACATGCCCCCGTTCAACATCGATCCGTCGACGAGGTTGAACTGGGCGGCAAAGACCCCCAAGCCGATTCCCAAGGTGGCGCTGATCTGTGCCCACCTCGAGATCTTGGAGAAGGGCGGCCTCCTTGGCCGCGACCTGCTCACCACTATGGTGACCCGCCGGATCCTGCCATTGCAGAGGCGGCCGCATCTGGTCTGTCAGATGAGAGGTCGGCATGATCCCTGCAGGCTGTCTACCAAGAGGTTCACCCCAGGCACGGTAGCGCGAAGGGTGAACCTGATCTCCACCGCCCGCATGGACGAGGGCGGGGAATGGGCATGGGGGATGACCCCCTTCAACAGGTCCCATACGCCTCCAATGGTAGGTGGTCCCTTTGTTCTTCATTGTCTGTCTTGCAGTCAGTCGTGTTGCTGAGCCGGCGATCGAATCCCTTTTCGCAGTTGTACGAGAGTCTGCAGGGATCCCTCCGTTCGCCCGCTCCTGACGTGGATTTGTCCGACGCCTCAGAGATTGAGGACGAGGGCATGATTGAATCCCGCTCGGACTCCTCCGCCGGCTCGGAGAACCCCCTGGAGTCGTAAGGGACAGAGCCGCCTGGTGAGTACCCACGGCCCTCCGTCGCAGACTGGATGGATTACGACGAGACTCCCTCATTCTTCTCTGGTGCAGCCTTCGAGGAGGACTCCGACGGGGTGGAGGAGGTCACCAGGCCGCCATTGACGCGCTGCCGGCACCAAAGGGGCGGAGCAACCGCTACCGACGAGGCGGCCGGGAGGAAGGGCAAGGGTGCCACTGTATCCCGGCCAGCTCTTAAGCAACCGGCGCCGGGTCCTCCAGCCGGAACGCGAGCAGGCGGCGCCAAGAAGCGCCGTGGTGCTGGCCGGAGGCAGGTGCCTATGGTAGCGGGGTAAGATTTCCTCCCCCTTTTCTTCGTTTATCTTGCGAGAAGCTTTGTTCCTTAAGAACTTTGCTCGATAGGGAGGCGGAGGATGTGGAGGAGGACACCGTCTCTGCAGCCGAGCGGGCTGGTTGGGCAGCAGCTGATGCTCCCTAGAGGGAGCTTGAGACGCAGTCCAAGCGCCGCTGGGACGTGGCCGCGGGGAAGATGGCCGTGGGCCAGTCTCGCCCCAGCCGGGTCGAGAAGCCGGCGGAGAAGCGTGCGAAGGCTAGACATGACCCCCCCCCCCCCCCGCGCGCATGCTTGTTGGGGAACGTCGCATGGGAAACAAAAAATTTCCTACGCGCACGAAGACCTATCATGGTGATGTCCATCTACGAGAGGGGATGAGTGATCTACGTACCCTTGTAGATCGTACAGCAGAAGCGTTAGTGAACGCGGTTGATGTAGTGGAACGTCCTCACGTCCCTCGATCCGCCCCGCGAACAATCCCGCGATCAGTCCCACGATCTAGCACCGAACGGACGGCACCTCCGCGTTCAGCACACGTACAGCTCGACGATGATCTCGGCCTTCTTGATCCAGCAAGAGAGACGGAGAGGTAGAAGAGTTCTCCGGCAGCGTGACGGCGCTCCGGAGGTTGGTGATGACCTTGTCTCAGCAGGGCTCCGCCCGAGCTCCGCAGAAACGCGATCTAGAGGAAAAACCGTGGAGGTATGTGGTCGGGCTGCCGTGGAAAAGTCGTCTCAAATCAGCCCCAATACCTCCGTATATATAGGTGGGAGGGAGGGGACCTTGCCTTGGGGCTCAAGGAGCCCCAAGGGGGTCGGCCGAGTCCAAGGGGGGAAGGCTCCCCCCCCCCCAAACCGAGTTGGACTTGGTTTGGTGGGTGGGAGTCCTTCCCTTCCTTCCCACCTCCCTTTTTTTCTTTCTCTTTGATTTTCCATTGTATGGCACATAGGGCCCTTTTGGGCTGTCCCACCAGCCCACTAAGGGCTGGTGCGCCACCCTTATGGCCTATGGGCTTCCCCGGGGTGGGTCCCCCCCCCGGTGAACTCCCGAAACCCATTCGTCATTCCCGGTACATTCCCGGTAACTCCGAAAACCTTCCGGTAATCAAATGAGGTCATCCTATATATCAATCTTTGTTTCCGGACCATTCTGGAAACCCTCGTGACGTCCGTGATCTCATCCGGGACTCCGAACAACATTCGGTAACCAACCATATAACTCAAATACGCATAAAACAACGTCGAACCTTAAGTGTGCAGACCTTGCGGGTTCGAGAACCATGTAGACATGACCCGAGAGACTCCTCGGTCAATATCCAATAGCGGGACCTGGATGCCCATATTGGATCCTACATATTCTACGAAGATCTTATCGTTTGAACCTCAGTGCCAAGGATTCATATAATCCCGTATATCATTCCCTTTGTCCTTCGGTATGTTACTTGCCCGAGATTCGATCGTCGGTATCCGCATACCTATTTCAATCTTGTTTACCGGCAAGTCTCTTTACTCGTTCCGTAATACAAGATCCCGCAACTTACACTAAGTCACATTTCTTGCAAGGCTTGTGTGTGATGTTGTATTACCGAGTGGGCCCCGAGATACCTCTCCGTCACACGGAGTGACAAATCCCAGTCTTGATCCATACTAACTCAACTAACACCTTCGGAGATACCTGTAGAGCATATTTATAGTCACCCAGTTACGTTGCGACGTTTGATACACACAAAGTATTCCTCCGGTGTCAGTGAGTTATATGATCTCATGGTCATAGGAACAAATACTTGACACGCAGAAAACAGTAGCAACAAAATGACACGATCAACATGCTACGTCTATTAGTTTGGGTCTAGTCCATCACGTGATTCTCCTAATGATGTGATCCAGTTATCAAGCAACAACACCTTGTTCATAATCGGAAGACACTGACTATCTTTGATCAACTAGCTAGCCAACTAGAGGCTTGCTAGGGACGGTGTTTTGTCTACGTATCCACACATTTAAATGAGTCTTCATTCAATACAATTATAGCATGGATAATAAACGATTATCTTGATACAGGAATTATAATAATAACTATATTTATTATTGCCTCTAGGGCATAATTCCAACAATGCTCGCACGGAGGAGCCAGCTAGCGAAGCGGCTTCAAGGCACGCCCCGAGGGCTGAGGGGCCCAGCCCTCCGAGCCGGATGCCTCGGCGTCGGTGGATCTGGAGACGATCCCTGACTCCCCCAGGGCCGAGGCGGCGCCCAACGCGCCGGAGCTGGTCCTGAACGCGCCGGACGCGGCCCCTGATGTGCCAGGGGTGGCCATGGATGCACCGGATGCGGCCCATCTACCTCCCGCTGAGGAGGCAGCGCCGGCCGGGATGATGGCAGAGTCGGCCGCCGAGCCGCTCCTAGAGCCGGCGCCATCGTCGTTCCCCACCACGACCTAGTTGCATCGGGATCTGGAGGCCGGGTCGGGAGCCGGCCCATGAAGATATGGCGGGCAGCCAACCTGGCACGCCTGCGACTGCCCGCTGGCACCGCGCTCTGTGGCGTCCCAGAGCTGGTGACGTTGTTTACCAGCAGTCGGTCGAAGGTGGAGTAGTCGGCCCGCGTGGTGTGCAGCGATATGGAGCGCCTTGAAGCCCGCACCGAGGTAGGTGTCTCCTTTTTGGGTTTTGAATTTCTCCTCTTTTGCGTCAGTGGGGGCGCGACAGCGCACCCACTGGGTGTAGCCCCCAAGAATCGGGCCGGCCGATCGCCGGCCGGTCCGAATCTCATAGAGCTTCTTTTCCTTGTTCTGCTTCTTTAGTGGGGGTGCGCTAGCGCACCCACCGGGTGTAGCCCCCGAGAATCGGGCTGGTTATGTTTTAACCAGGCCGAATCTTAATCCTGCTTCTTTTTTGCTTTTTGGCAGGAGCTTTATGATGCTCAGGCTCAGGCCGATAATGATCTGCGAACTCAGCATCTGGCAGCTGATGGCTAGATCGCCGAGCTCAAAGTCCGGCTAGGCGAAGTTGCCACAGAGCGGGACGCTCTGTGTGGTGCCGGCAACCGGCTCCAGGAGCAGCTGGCCCTTCTCCAGACGGAGAAGAAGGAGCTCGAGGCGGCCAGCCGGGTCAAGCTGGAGCAGCTGCGCGGCACGCTGTAGGAGAAGGAGGCCTCCTACTCTGCCGACGTGGACCGCCTTGCGTCGCTTCATCTGAAGGAGATGACCCTCAAGGACGCCGCCTTGAGGGAGAAGGAGGAGGCCCTTGTCCAGAAGCAATCGCAGTTGGCCAAGTCCTTGGAGTCTACGGCGGCTCTCCAGGAGGAGATTGCCCGCCTTACTCATGCGAGCAAGGTGCGGGAGCTCGAGGTCCTCGAGAGCTCCCATGAGACCGATGGCGCCTTCCATCGTGAGTCTCTCTCCCTTGCTTTGTCTTTAGCTTTTTAGCCGTCTCCTCTTCTTACTGCGCCCTTGTGCCCTGGTTTTGCTATCTCATGTCTCTTCCCTGCGACCAAGGTTGCAGCCGACACTGCCGTCGAGGTGAGCCATGAGGAGCGCCACGCGGCTGGGTAGGAGGTAGATACTACCTCCGGCTGGAGTGTGGAGGAGATCGGGGTGGGCCTTCGGGCCCGCCTGCATGCCCTGGGCGAGTCTATGGCTCAGCTCCAGGTTACAGGCTCGTCGATGGTGGCGGCTCTGTGGCCGGAGGGTGTGGAGCCGGCGTCAATGAGCCGACTCGCCCACTGGCTTGCAGCTGGCGGGGAACGCTTGGATGCCTGGCGTGCCTCTGCTGCGCGCGTTGAAGCCTACATGGCCTTGCGCTTGGCCAAGTCCTGGTATCAGAACCTGGACTTGGGCAAACTCGTTTCTTAGCGCGACGGCTCGGAGGCGGAGCTGCAGGGCGTGGAGGAGGCGCTGCGCGTGAGGGCCAGCGGCATCGCCGAGTATGCCGATTGGGACGATTTTGTCTTGGAGCGGGGTGAAGATGGCGGTGTGATCGCTGAAGATCTGCACGGCCTTCAGCCCTATGACCCCGATGGCAGCTCCGGTGAGGCGGCCCATGCTGTGGAATCTGCTGCCGCCTCCAGCGGTGCAGCGTACGCCGACTCCGGTGAGGATGGAGCCGGGAGCCCTCGCGAAGGAGACGGCGCAACCGCCTCGGGAGCAGCCGGGGATGGTGAAGACACCACTTCAGGAGCAGCGGCTGGGGCGACCGATGAGGCCGCAGCCCCGTAGCCAGTGTCCTTTTTGTTTTGTTCCACCCGAGAGGGATGTAATTAACGTGGGCCGTGGGCCAATGCTTTTTTGAATGTATGTACTCAACATTATATTCGTATTGCCATGCATGTTGTTTTATATCTTTATCTTTTGATTCCTGGTTGACTCCTTTTTCTCCAATCCTTGTATTCCCAAGCTTCCACCCCGCCAGCCCGACAGCCGGGTGCCGGTCTGTGGCTGGGTCGAGGTTTCTGACCTTTAGAACACAAGACTTATATTTTTCGAAGCCATCAAGACTTAAAGACTAAGACATAAACCAACAGAGGCCGGCTTGAATGAGATCGTAAATTTGATCGAGCCAGCCCGAGCTAGCGACCCTTTTGTAGCCAAACTTTGCATGCATCCAGCCTTACCTGGCGTCAACCTCGCAAGCCAGACATCCGGAGCCAGTCCGCAAGCTCGTACGAGGTGACCAGGGATCAGCCGCTTACACTATGTGTTCTTTTACAATAGGGAAGGTGTCCGAGCGGCTAGCGAGCCCCCGAGCTTGTTAAAGCCAGCAAGGGGCGTGCGCTGCGTAGCCTCCGAGCTTGATGAAGCCAGCAAGAGGTGCACGTGGTGTAGCCCCCGAGCTTATTGAAGCCGGCAAGGGGCGTACACGGAGTGAAAACTCTCAATAAAAAGAAACATGAGGCATGCTCTTTTTATTGCATTTGTTGAGGGTCCCTGAAGAGGGATAAATATACATATGCATGCTCTTTCCATTGTTTGATACTTGCCTTCTAGCAATAGAACGGGCGAAGCAGCGCCGCGTTCCATGGATGTTCCGTCTCCTGGCAGGAGTCGTCCCTCTTGCGCTTCCTTGGCTTTTGGGCATCGATCAAGTAGCAAGCGTTGTTGTGCAACGCCCTACTGATGATGAAGGGTCCCTCCCATGGGGATGAGAGCTTGTGCTGGCCGGCAGTGCGCTGGATTCTTCTGAGGACCAAGTCTCCCTCCCTGAAAGAGAGAGGCTTGATCTTTTTGTTGTGGTAGTATCTCAGCTTCTGTTGATAGATGGTCGTCCGGCTCAAGGCCAAGTGCCTTGCTTCTTCGAGGAGGTCCACACCGTCTTCTCTTGCCTCCTTCGCCTCTGTTTCCGTGTATAGGGTGACCCGAGGCGAGTCGAACTCGATATCTGTGGGAATAATAGCCTCAGACCCGTATACAAGAAAGAACGGAGTGAAGCCGGTCGGCCGGTTGGGCGTGGTGCGGATGCTCCAAAACACAGCCGGCAGTTCTTCAATCCAGCAGCCCGCCGATCTGACCAGTGGTGCCACCAGTCTTGGCTTGATGTCGGCCAGAATCAGGTCGTTGGCCCTCTCCGCTTGGTCGTTCGAATGGGGATGTACCACTGACGCCAAATCGAGCCGGATGCCTACCTTGGAACAGTAGAGCGCCGGAGCGCCTTTGGCGAAGTTGGTGCCGTTGTAGGTGATGATGATGTGGGGAACGCCATATCGGACACACATGTATGTGATAAACTTGACGGCTGTGTGGCCATCAAGCTTCTTGATAGGTCTGGCTTCAATCCACTTGGTGAACTTGTCGACGGCTACCAAGAGGTGGGTCATTCCACCACGAGCCGTCTTGAAGGGCCCTACCATGTCCAATCCCCAGACGGCGAACGGCCATGACAGGGGGATGGTTTTGAGGGCCGAAGGCGGCATATGGCTCTTCGCGTTGACGAATTGGCAGCCTTCGCATTTGTCGACCAGGTCCACGGCCTCCTCGAGGGCCGTGGGCCAGTAGAATCCATGGCGGAACGCCTTGGCCACCAGGGTTCTAGAGGCGGCATGATGCCCACACTCCCCCTGGTGAATGTCTCTGAGGATCTCCTGTCCCTTTTCTGATTCGACGCAGCGTTGAAACACACCAGTCACGCTGCGCCGCACCAGCTCGCGATTGATAATGGCGTAGGTTGCACACCTGCGTTGGATCTGCCTCGCCTCCGCCTCGTCCTGAGGAAGTTTGCCGCGAAGGAGGAAGGCCAGGATAGTTTGAGCCCATGACGGAGCCGTAACAAGGGTCGCTGATACGTCTCAAACATATCTATAATTTTTGATGGTTTCATGTTGTTATCTTGTCTTCTTTGGATGTTTTATGTACCTTTTATATCTTTTTTGGGACTAACTTATTAATTCAGTGCCAAGTGCCAGTTCCTGTTTTTTCTGTGTTTTTGACTCTTTTCAGATCTGATTTCGGAACGGAGTCCAAACGGAATAAAAACCCCGAAATGATTTTTTCCCGAATGGAAGAAGATCAGGGGGCCTCTGGGCCAAGCCAGGTGGGCTCCAGGGAGCCCACAAGCTCCCACTCCGCCACCAGGGGGAGGCGACGGTGCCAGGGCTTGTGGCCTCCCTGGCCGCCCCCTGACCTAGATCCTTGGCCTATATATTCCCAAATATTCCACAAAAAATCAGGGGAGCCTCGAAAATACTTTTCCGCCGCTGCAAGCTTCCGTTTCCACGAGATCTCATCTGGAGACCCTTCCCGGCGCCCTGCCGGAGGGGACTTTGGAGTTGGAGGGCTTCTTCATCATCATCATCGCCCCTCCAATGACTCGTGAGTAGTTCACTTCAGACCTACGGGTCCGTAGTTAGTAGCTAGATGGCTTCTTCTCTCTCTTGGATCTTCAATACAAAGTTCTCAATGACCTTCATGGAGATCTATCCAATGTAATCTTCTTTGGCGGTGTGTTTGTCGAGATCCAATGAATTGTGGATTTGTGATCAGATTATCTATGATATATATTTGAGTCTTTGCTGATTTCTTATATGCATGATTTGATATCCTTGTAAGTCTCTCCGAGTCTTGGGTTTTGTTTGGCCAACTAGATCTATGATTCTTGCAATGGGAGAAGTGCTTGGTTTTGGGTTCTACCATGTGGTGACCTTTCCCAGTGACAGTAGGGGCAGCAAGGCACACATCAAGTAGTTGCCATCAAGGGTAAAAAGATGGGGTTTTTTCATTGGTTTGAGATTATCCCTCTACATCATGTCATCTTGCTTAAGGCGTTACTCTGTTCTTATGGACTTAATACACTAGATGCATGCTGGATAGCGGTCGACGTGTGGAGTAATAGTAGTAGATGCAGAAAGTATCGGTCTACTTGTTTTGCACGTGATGCCTATAGATCTAATCATTGCATAGATATCGTCACGACTTTGCGCGGTTCTATCAATTGCTCGATAGTAATTTGTTCACCCACCGTCTACTTGCTTTCATGAGAGAAGCCACTAGTAAACACTACGGCCCCCGGGTCTATTCACATCCATCGTTTACACCTTCGCTTTTACTTTGCTTTGTTACCTTTTTGCTTTCAGTTCTCACTTGGCAAACAATCTATAAGGGATTGACAACCCCTTCATAGCGTTGGGAGCAAGCTTTTGTGTTTGTGCAGGATCTTGAGATACTCCTCCACTGGATTGATACCTTGGTTCTCAAACTGAGGGAAATACTTACCACCGCTACGCTACATCACCCTTTCCGCTTCGAGGGAACACCAACACAAGGCTCCAAGGCCACAGGGGAAATCCTTTGCATACTTGCCTAGGAAGTCCCTTAAGGCGTAGCCGCAGCAGAAGGGTCAAGCCAAGTATTCTCCCGTCGACGTGCCTATTCCTGGCGCTATTGGAATTCTTTTGTTGCAGTAGCAGTCGCCTCCGCCTCAACCTGACTGTTAGGGGCTTCTGCAGCCCCCGAGCTTGATGGAGCCGCGGTCGTGGACTCGAGACAAGGTGTCTCTGGTGTTGCTGCAACAGCTGGCTCGCCGTCTACCTCCATGGCGTCCACCCACTGGGTGTCGAGACAACAGGATTCGAGGCCAGGCGAAGCCGGAGTTGTTGTTGTAGCCGGTGCCGCTATTGGAGTCGGCGTGGCCAACGTAGCCGGCACAGGAACTGTAGCCGGCGTAGTTGGTGGAGCCAACGATGCTTTAACCGTGGACTCGGCTGGTGCCGCTATTGGAGTCGGCATAGCCAGCGTAGCCGGCCTAGGAGCTGTGGCCGGCGTAGCTGGTGGAGCCGACGGTGCTTGCACCGCAGAGTCAGCCGGCAGCAAGATCGATGCCGACTCGGGAGACGGCCTGATAGACAGCTTATGGAGTTGCTCGAGGGAGATGCCGGTTGGAATAGCCTGTCTCGTGGAGCCGATCTTTGCTAGTGTATCAGCCGCCTCATTTTCTGCCCTGGGAACGTGGTGGAACTCACAACCCTCGAAGGTGTCGCTGAGCTGTTGGATGAGGAAGCGGTAGCTTGCCATGTTGGCATCCCTGGCATCCCATTCGCCAGAGACTTGCTGTACCACCAAGTCTGAATTGCGGAAGCATATGAGCCGCCGGATGCCAATCTCCTTGGCGAGCCGGAGGCCGTGAGCAAGTGCTTCGTACTCGGCGACGTTGTTGGAGGCGGTGAAGTGGATCTGGAGAGCATACTTGAGTTGGTCCCCTTTCGGAGATGTCAAGACGATGCCGCCCCCCAGTCCTGTCCGCATCTTCGAGCTATCGAAGTGCATCCGCCAATGCGTGGAGTCTGGAAGCGGTGGCTCAAACTGGGTCTCGGCCCAGTCGACTAAGAAGTCGACCACCACCTGAGATTTGATGGCGGTGCGGGGCTCGTACCGAATATCGTGGTCCGCCATAGCGATGGACCATTTGGCAATCCTGCCCGTGGCATCACGGTTTCCCATGATCTCTGAAAGTGGAGCAGTGCCTACCACAGTGATGGCATGCTCTTGGAAGTATTGCTTCAACTTTTTTGCCGCAAGGTAAACACTGTTGGGGAACGTCGCATGGGAAACAAAAAAATTTCTACGCGCACAAAGACCTATCATGGTGATGTCCTTCTACGAGAGGGGATGAGTGATCTACGTACCCTTGTAGATCGTACAGCAGAAGCGTTAGTGAACGCGGTTGATGTAGTGGAACGTCCTCACGTCCCTCGATCCGCCCCGCGAACAATCCCGCGATCAGTCCCACGATCTAGTACCGAACGGACGGCACCTCCGCGTTCAGCACACGTACAGCTCGACGATGATATCGTCCTTCTTGATCCAGCAAGAGAGACGGAGAGGTAGAAGAGTTCTCCGGCAGCGTGACGGTGCTCCAGAGGTTGGTGATGACCTTGTCTCAGCAGGGCTCCGCCCGAGCTCCGCAAAAACGCGATCTAGAGGAAAAACCATGGAGGTATGTGGTCGGGCTGCTGTGGAAAAGTCATCTCAAATCAGCCCCAATACCTCCGTATATATAGGTGGGAGGGAGGGGACCTTGCCTTGGGGCTCAAGGAGCCCCAAGGGGGTCGACCGAGTCCAAGGGGGGAAGGCTCCCCCCCCAAACCGAGTTGGACTTGGTTTGGTGGGTGGGAGTCCTTCCCTTCCTTCCCACCTCCCTTTTTTTTCTTTCTCTTTGATTTTCCTTTGTATGGCGCATAGGGCCCTTTTGGGCTGTCCCACCAGCCCACTAAGGGCTGGTGCGCCACCCTAATGGCCTATGGGCTTCCCCAGGGTGGGTTGCCCCCCCCCCCCGGTGAACTCCCGGAACCCATTCGTCATTCCCGGTACATTCCCGGTAACTCCAAAAACCTTCCGGTAATCAAATGAGGTCATCCTATATATCAATCTTCGTTTCCGGACCATTCCGGAAACCCTCGTGACATCCGTGATCTCATCCGGGACTCCGAACAACATTCGGTAACCAACCATATAACTCAAATACGCATAAAACAACGTCGAACCTTAAGTGTGCAGACCCTGCGGGTTCGAGAACCATGTAGACATGACCCGAGAGACTCCTCAGTCAATATCCAACAGCGGGACCTGGATGCCCATATTGGATCCTACATATTCTACGAAGATCTTATCGTTTGAACCTCAGTGCCAAGGATTCATATAATCCCGTATGTCATTCCCTTTGTCCTTCGGTATGTTACTTGCCCGAGATTTGATCGTCAGTATCCGCATACCTATTTCAATCTCGTTTACCGGCAAGTCTCTTTACTCGTTCCGTAATACAAGATCCCGCAACTTACACTAAGTCACATTGCTTGCAAGGCTTGTGTGTGATGTTGTATTACCGAGTGGGCCCCGAGATACCTCTCCGTCACACGGAGTGACAAATCCCAGTCTCGATCCATACTAACTCAACGAACACCTTCGGAGATACCTGTAGAGCATCTTTATAGTCACCCAGTTACGTTGCGACGTTTGATACACACAAAGCATTCCTCCGGTGTCCGTGAGTTATATGATCTCATGGTCATAGGAACAAATACTTGACACGCAGAAAACAGTAGCAACAAAATGACACGATCAACATGCTACGTCTATTAGTTTGGGTCTAGTCCATCACATGATTCTCCTAATGATGTGATCCCGTTATCAAGTGACAACACTTGCCTATGGCCAGGAAACCTTGACCATCTTTGATCAACGAGCTAGTCAACTAGAGGCTTACTAGGGACAGTGTTTTGTCTATGTATCCACACAAGTATTGTGTTTCCAATCAATACAATTATAGCATGGATAATAAACGATTATCATGAACTAAGAAATATAATAATAACTAATTTATTATTGCCTCTAGGGCATATTTCCAACAAACACCATAACACATTTTTTGGTAATGTGGATAGTTCTGCTTGGAGGCGGACAAGACCTCGCTAAGGTAGTAAACAGGGCGCTGCACTGGCAGTGCCTTGCCCTCCTCCTTGCGCTGAACTACCAACACTACGCTAACCACGCGAGTGCTCGCTGCAATGTATATGAGTATGGGTTCCCTTTCAGATGGCGCTGCCAAGATTGGCAGGCTCGAGATGACCCGCTTGAGGTCGCGGAAGGCTTCGTCCACCTGGTCGTTCCACTCGAACTTTGTTGTCTTCTTCATGAGCTGGTAGAGTGGAAGGGCCTTCTCCCCAAGCCGGCTGACGAACCGGCTAAGGGACGCCAGGCAGCCGGCGAACTTCTAGACGTCAAGGATTCGAGCCGGCCGCACCATCTGCTCGATGGTGCCGACACGAAGAACCCCAAGAGTTTGCCGCCTGGAACCCCAAAGACGCACTTCTTCGGGTTGAGCCAGATCTTGTACTCGCGCAGGTTGGTGAACGTCTCCCGCAGGTCGTCGAGGAGGCTGAAGTGCTGCTTTGTCTTGACGACGATGTCATCCACATAGATGTGGATATTTTGCCGATCTGTGGCAGTAGGCACTGCTGCATGCAGCGTTGGAACGTCGCACCTGCGTTCTTCAGACCAAACGTCATGGTGGTGTAGCAGTAGGCCCCCAATGGCGTGATGAAGGAGATCTTCAGCCGATCAGCTGGATCCAGCTTGATTTGATGGTAGCCTAAATAAGCATCCAGAAACGACAGCAATTCGCAGACTGCAGTGGAGTCGATCACTTGATCTATCCTAGGCAATGCGAAAGGGTCTTTCAGACAGGCCTTATTCAGGCTAGTGTAGTCGATACACATTCGCCAGGTGTTGTTCTTCTTCAGCACCAGGACTGGATTAGCCAGCCAGTCCGGGTGGAAAACCTCCATGATGAAGCCGGCTGCAAGGAGCCAGGTGATCTCTTCTCCGATCGTGCGTCGCTTCCCCTCGGCGAAGCAGCGCAAAGGTTGTTTCACCGGCTTTGCATCCGGTCGCACATGAAGTTTGTGTTTTGCGTACTTCCTCGGAACACCCGACATGTCCTTGGGGGACCATGCAAAGATGTCCCGATTCTCACGGAGGAAGTCGACGAGCTCGCCTTCCTATTTGGGGCTGAGGCCAGCCCCGATGGTGACGCACTGCTTGGGGTTGGCAGGATTGAGTGGGACTTGCTTGGTGTCTTTAGCCGGCTTGAAAGAGCCCTCGCCAGCCGACTTGGATAGAGGAGAAGGAATCGCCGGCTGCTCAGTAGCCTGGGCCACGAGCCGGTCGATCTGCCGCTTCTCCTCAGCAATCACCAAGGCGTCGGCGAGGCGGCTACTATCTTGGGCACACTCGAGCGACTTCTTATTGTCGCCAGCAACAGTGATGATGTCCTTGGGACCTGGCATCTTCATCTTCAGGTAGGCGTAGTGCAGAATAGCCATAAATTTGGCCAGAGCCGGTCTTCCCAGCAGCGCGTGATACGGGCTGCTGAGGTCCACTACCTCAAACCATATGGACTCGTGGCGGAAGTGAGCTTTGTCGCCGAAGAGGATGTCCAGCTGGATCTTACCAATGGGCGAGCACGACTGCCCAGGCACGATGCCATGGAAGACAGTACTGGTCGGCAGGACGTCCGTCTCCTTGAGTCCGAGCTTGAGGAGAGTGTCGAGGTAGAGGATGTTGATGCTGCTGCCGCCCTCGACCAGCACCCGGAAGAATTGGCAGGTGAGCCTCTTCGAGGCGAAGGTGGGGTCGAGGACGAGTGCGTATGACCCCGGGTTGGGCATCACCGCCGGATGGTCCACCCGGCTCCATGTGATTGGTTTGTCTGACCAATGCATGTATTGGGGAACCGGGGGAACCGTGGCATTCACCTCGCGCAGCCTCTGGTGCAGGTTGTGCTTGTCGTCGCCTTCACTGGTGAAGACAACGAATGCTCCGTATTGATGAGGGTAGTCGTCGTGGAGGTGGCCGTCGTCGCGAGGCGGCGGCGGCGGAGCCGGAGCAGGACCAGGAGCCGGTGCACGAGGTGCCGCCTGCGCACCTGGGGGAGCCGGCAGGCCATCCCCTTGCGATAGCCGGCGTGCAAAGCTGCATTGTCGGAGGGTATGGGTGGACGGCTGCGCCCCTAATGTATCTTGCAGGGGGCGTCGAGCAGCTGCTCGAAGGACTGCCTGGGCAGCCAGTTGGTGTTGTTCCTGTTGGAACGCTTTCGCGGAGGGCCGGCTTGGGGAGCCGACGTCTCGCCCTCCATGCTGGCTACCAATTTGCTGTTGGAGCGTGAATCCATCTGATCCGCCTTGCGCTTGTTGTGGTTCTGGCCGCCTCGGTTGTCCCCAGCCGGCTTGCGAGTAGCGGGGGTAGGGACAGCCTTGTCCGAGGCGGTCACTTTGACGCGCATCGCCAAGTCAGCCGTGGCGTACTTGTCCGCCTTGGCCATGAGCACCGCCAGGGAGGTGGGCTCGGAGCACATAAGCTTGTGCTTGAGGAGGGTGTCGTCTCGGCAACCGTCGCTGAAGTACTGGATGGCTGGTACCTCATGCACCCCCTCGCAGGAGTTGTGGAGCTCTATCCACCGGGCGACGTAGTCGCGAAGGGGTTCGTCGGGCTTCTGGACACACAGGGCCAGCTCGCGGGGCTGGCTAGGGCGCTTGTAGGTGCCAGTGAAGTTGCGGACGAACGCCTCCTCAAAGTCCACCCAGGAGTTGACGCTGCCGGCCGGAAGGCTGTTAAGCCAAGTCCGAGCCGAGCCGGCCAACATGAGTGGCACGTAGCGGACCGCTACGCGCTTGTTGCCCGTGGCAATGCCGACGGCCGTGGCGTAGTCAATCAGCCAGTCCTCTGGCTTGGTCGTGCCGTTGTATTTGGGCGTGTCCCGAGGCAAGGTGAAACCTCGGGGAAACGGCTCCCCTCGGATCCGGGGGCCGAAGCAGGCCGGACCGACGGGACCGTCTTCCTCTAGGAGGGCTGACTGGGCCAGGACGATGAGACGCCGGCGGGCGTCCCAGTCATCCTTGGAAGTGTGAGCGCCAGTCCAAGTGGCAAGGGGAGAGGTGCCTCGCGAACCAGAGACATGAGTTCTTCGCGGGTGAAGAATCTCACACTCCGAATCGCCCTCGTCGCCTCCGCGACGCAAGCCCGAAGTGTGCTCGCTCTCGCACTGGGAGCGCCGGTCTTGGCTTCCCTCGCCCCTCCGGTCGGAGGGGCGATGCGAGGAAGATCCTTCCGCATGATGTTGACCGCTAGCGTTGCGGCGTGCTCCGGGGTTGGGTCCCGGAGACTCTGACTGGGCTTGACCGGGGTCAAGCCGAGTGTGTTGCTGGTTGGCGGCGTCAAGGAGATCCTTGACCCGCTTCTCTTGGAAAGCGCGCTTCTCGCCTTCCAGGCTTTCCATCTCTTCCATGGCCGCCTGCGCTGCTCGCATGTTGGCTGCAGGGGTCTCGTAGGTGGGCAGGTCGCCACCTAGGACTTCGGCAATGAACCGGCCACGGCTGCGGACCTATCCAAGCCGGCTAGGGGCCTCAGAAATTGGAGTGAGGTCGTATGTGGAGTTATACTCGCGTTGCGTGGCCTCCATCTGACGCTTTGCCGAGGCGACGACGATGCCCTCCTCCAAGATACGCTTGCGAGCCTCCTCCAGTGAGGCCCGGGCGTCAGTAGGGTTTGCGGAGGCAGTGACAGGTGTCTTCAGGCCGGCGATGGCGTCCCGAAGAGTATCTGCGGTGGTAACAGAAGGCTCACCAGCGTCTGCTGACGCTTTGCCATGATCCTTGCCGGTGCCAGCACCGATAACCATCACCTCCACGACGTTGGAGACGGCAGCAACATGGTATGGGGTGAAAAACCCCACCGACGGCGGAGGGCTGTCGAAGACGAGGATGTTGCTGGGATATACGTCATGGGCAGGCGTCTCAGCGATAGAGAGCCTGCTGAAGCTGGCGCAGAGCGCCTCAACGTCAAAGTCCTCGCCGAAGTAGCGCGGACCGTCGTTGAGACGTAGGTCACTGAAGAGAACGCTGAGGTTCTCCATGGCAGCGACGACAACGCTAGGAAGCGCCTCGTCATCAGAATCTTCGTCTGAATCCGCATGGCGGATGGGGACGTCGATCATCATCGGTGTTGCCTCGTCGAAAGCGGGCTCCACGGGCATGCAAACTGACCCGGACGCGATGCATCCGGTGGTGTAGGTGTGGGGCCCCGCCCAGCGCGTAAAGCCAGCCGATGTCGCGATCGGCCCCACGTTGGGCGCCAAATGTCAGTGAATACTCACAACATATGCCATAGGTAGGCTAAAGTCGGTGAGAACCGAAGGGACAAAGGAGGGCGCTAGGAACGAGGTTGGTACAAGCATGGAACGCACGATGTACCTAGGTTCAGGGCTCTCCGTAAAGATAAGACCCCTAGTCCTACCGGAGTGTTTGATGTGTATGAACAGAGTACAGAGTTGCTCGTGGAGCTGTGTTGGGAGGAGGAAGAGGGGAGCAGCTGGCTCACCTCTGCCTCTCTCTATGTGGTTGGTGAGTGTGTAGTGTTGTTCGTTCGTGGAATGATCGGCCTCCCTGCATGGAGGGCGACCGGGGGTTTTATAGACGAACCCGCCGGCCTACAATATGGATAAAGGGTACAAGTGTGGGTCCCGGCTGGCCAGGGGCCCACTAGAGTCTTGTCTTGTCGCTTGAGGGGCCTGTCGGTTGCATGGTCTCTATTGGCAGTGGGACCCGCTGGCTGGCCAATGAAGCTCTCGCGTAAGGTTGACGCCGAGCACGCGCTATACGTCGAGCGTCGTCCAGCGAGATTCGTCATGGGCAGGTAGTACGACCGCCTCCACTGTTCCCCACGCTGAGTGCAGTAATGGAGTGGGAGTGTGATGGTCCGACACTATGCTAGGTGATGGATCAGAGCCGGGGTAGGTCAGCGGCGTGGCCGCCAATGCTCGTACCTACCGGATGCCCCAATCCAGTACCTTTGCTGACGTGTAGCTACCTTTAGTCGTAAGGTCTAGCCTGCTTGGCCAGCCGGCTTGGGCGTGGCCGCCTCGTTCCTAGCCGGCTGATTGGACCAGGCCGACCCAGAAGAGGTAACTGCCTCGACTCTAGCCGGCAAGGGTTGCCTGGCCGGCCAAAGAGATGACCGCCTCGTCCTCCAGCCGGTAGGCGCAGCCTAGCCGGCCAGAAGACTTGGGCCTTAGGAAACTGCATATGTTCATGTCCTTTGGGCCGGAAATGAAGGAGCAGGCTTGATGAGCCTACCCCGGGGTTATCCCCCCGACATTGTGTTTGTCGAGATCCTATGAATTGTGGATTTATGAACAGATTATCTATGAATCTTATTTGAGTTTCTTCTGATCTCTTATATGCATGATTTCATATCCTTGTAATTCTCTTCGAGTTGTGGGTTTTGTTTGGCCAACTTGATCTATGATTCTTGCAATGGGAGAAGTGCTTGGTTTTGGGTTCATACCGTGCGGTGACCTCACCCAGTGACAGAAGGGGTAGCAAGGCACGCATCGTGTTGTTGCCATCAAGGGTAAAAAGATGGGGTTTTCATCATTGGTTTGATTTTATCCCTCTACATCATGTCATCTTGCTTAAGGCGTTACTCTGTTCGTCATGAACTCAATACACTAGATGCATGCTGGATAGCGGTCGATGTGTGGAGTAATAGTAGTAGATGCAGAAAGTATCGGTCTACTTGTCTCGGACGTGATGCCTATATGTATGATCATTGCCTTAGATATCATCGTGACTTTACGCGGTTCTATCAATTGCTCGACAGTAATTTGTTCACCCACCGTATTATTTGCTATTTTGAGAGAAGCCTCTAGTGAACACTATGGCCCCCGGGTCTACTTCACACCATATTTTCAGCCTTACAATTTTACTTTGTTGCACTTTCCGCCTTCAGATCTCACTTTGCAATCAATCTTGAAGGGATTGACAACCCCTTTATAGCGTTGGGTGCAAGCTCTTTTGTGTTTGCGCAGGTACTCTGGGCTTGGCACGATTCTCCTACTGGATTGATACCTTGGTTCTCAAACTGAGGGAAATACTTACTGCTCCTGTGCTGAATCGCCCTTTCCTCTTCAAGGGAAAAACCAACGCAAGCTCAAGAGACGACAGAAGGATTTCTGTCGCCGTAGCAGTCATCCCCCCGACAACCGTTGAAGGCTGCATCAACGGCTCTCACCCTCCATCACCGGCAAACCGTTATCGCGCAATGTGAGTCGTCAGATGGCAGATCGACGCTTCTTGAAGCTTCAGGCACGGAGGGACAGGGGAATGCAGAGCTTCAGAATAACGTAGCCTGAACCCCTCGCCACACTCAGCGGCGCCGGCTGCCCTCGCCTGCTCCGGCTCCCATCTGGACGCCACGCACGTCAGTGACCTCCGGGATTGGACCTACCTTCAGGCACCACGCGGGAGCCTGGTTTGCTCACCCCTCCGCCATCGAATAAGTTTTTACCCAAGCCGGGATGTACCGGTGTTGTATTCATCGTTGCTATCGTGGTAAGATCCATGGTTCATTTCCTCGTATGGTATAAGAGTATCTCCAGTCGTTAGGCGTCCCTAGAGACCGAAATAGCGTTGTTTGGGTCAACCGACGAAAAAACGGCTTTAGGGACTCGGGTTCCCGCTGCCCCAAGGTCGGCCCCCAACCTTTTATTAAAACAAACCCGACCTAAATTCAGCCAAAATAGACTCGAATTTGAAGCAAATTCACTGTTTTTCATTGATATTTGTACAAACTAGAATAAAAACATAATTAAACCCTAGACTGAAACTACGTTGCCGCCACCCGCCGCTGCCGCCCGACGCCGCAACCTTCTACATGCCGAGAAATTTGTAGAAGTTGGTGTAGTCGCCGCCGCCATCGTTGTCGTCATCCTATGCTCCGCCGTCGTCCTTGCTACACCCCTGCCCTGGGTCACCGTGGCGAAGGGGTTGGAAGGCCCGGGCGCCTCCTCGTCGTTGTCGTCGAGGATGACAACGTCGTCCTCCTCGCAGCTGCGGCGGCGGGCGGCAATCTCCTGAAGGGTGCGGCGCTGTCGCTCCATATCCTCCCGGGCGTAGTCGTCCCGCACCCATTTGAGGGCGGTATCGTCGCCGACGGCCATGGCCACATACTCCTACTTGACGTGGAGGAGTGTCGCCTCCGTCTTCGGCTTGACGAGGCGGGAGGAGGCATCACGCTCGTTGATGGCGATGTCGCTGATGCGTGTGCGCCGCCCTAGCGATGTCTCTTGCGGCTTTGGTTTGACGGAGAGGAGCGTCGGCGACTCGGAGGAGCGGGAGCGGGAGACGGGCGAGGAGGAAGACGTCTTCTCCATCCGCTTCGGCGTCCAAGAGCTGCCGCGGCGGCGGGATAAGGTGGGTGGCGGCGGGTACTCGTACCGCAGCGAGTTGCCGCCCTCGATGTGCTCGAGGACGTCCTCCAACGTGCGGTCGGGGACGCCCGGGCATAGGCGGCGCCCCTCGGAGTTGTAGCAGACGCGGGGTTTGACTCCGTTGGTGGCGGCAAGCTGTTCGGCATGACGACGTTCGAAGTACGCTGTCCACAACGTGTTGTTGTCGGGGGCGTACCTCGGCAGGTTCCGCGAGCTCTCCGACAACGATGACCGGATGCGCGCGATCTCCGCTCGCTGGTCAGCTCCAGAGGGCGGCGGTGGCACCGAGACTCCGCGGCGCTCAACCTCCACGAGCCTGGCACACGCATGTCCGGTGCCGCCGGGTAGTCCGCCTCGTAGAGGAAGCGGGCCTCGGCCTCATGGAGGTGACGGCCGCCAAAGCCATTGGCCGCCCCTCCGTCGTCGGGGAAACGCTCGGCCATTTGGGGGAGAGAGGGAGAGGAGGTGACGGCGACGAAAGGGCGAAAAGAGGAGAGGGCGTCGGCGACGAGGGTCCGGCGAGAGAGGTGTGTGGCCACCGACGAGGGTAGGGGCAGCTTATATAGTCGGGGCGGCACGCGGGCGGCAACCATGTGAACGCGCGGCGGAAGCGGACGGGACGTGCGTCGCCTGGACGCGCGTCGTCGCGCCTTCACTGCGCCGCCCGTGAAGAATCAATGGAAGGCTGACCGGCAGCGCACCTTAGCACTAATTCCCACGAAAAATGATGCGATGAGGACGACGACCGTGCGCTAGTCGCTGACTCGGCGGGTCCACAACTATTTCGCGCCAAACACATTTCCGCCGGCGCCCTCCAGCGCATTGGGTTCAGCCTGGGACCGCCGGGGCCAATGTCTGCCCTAACGAGCGAAAAACGGGCTTCTCGGACGCGACTGGGCCTTTTTTCATGCCAACCACAAAAAATGACCTGGAAGGCTGTCGGGGCACGGCTGGAGATGTTCTAAGTAGTGAAATACATCCTCGCTATATACACTTCGAATACATCTGACACACCTAACAAATCACAGTACATCGTGACCATCTTTTGCTAGAAGAAAGGGAGAGGGAGTACGGCCATGAGTGAAGAGAGAGTGACCGACGCATGCATGACTGTTTGTTTCCACATATGCATTTTATTTCTTCTTTATTTTTAAATGATTGATGTGTTTTAAACCAAATGTTCATTTTAAAACTTTTTATATACTTGAAATCGTGGCGACAAGGCCTTCAAACCAAGAACAATCTTGAATATATTTGACTTATTTTTCTGAAGACATGTTTCATAATTTACTAAGTTGAGAAAACAAATTTCACCCGGTTTTATATTTCAGTTTGAAATTGATTTGAATTAGCGTGAAAAATTGATTTGAATTAGCGTGAAAAATTGATTACACTCATTTAGAAATTGATTTCACCCAAGGCAAAAGAACTTATTTCACACATTTCAGAAAACTCATTTCACCCAGTTCATGAAACAGCTGATTTCACTCATTTGAAATATCAAGTTTCACTTTTTGTGGTGTGTGAGACTGGAAAATGAGCTTTTGGAAGGATTGAAATATGCATTTTGCAGAAATGAAATCAGTTATTTGACATTTTCAGAATCAGTTTCACCTGATGTGGAACATTGAAAAATATGTGACATGTGTATTTAAAAGGATTTCATTCATCTTAAAATTTTGGTTCCATTTATTTCAGAAAACTAATTTCACTTACATAATTAGATTTCACTCAATCTAGAGATACACATTACACTCGGTTAATTGTAATACTATGTTTCACTCGTTTCAAAAAACTGATTTCACTCATTTTAAAAGATATATTTCACATATTTCACTAGTTTCAGAAAACAAATTACACTCATTTACAGAAGATATATTTGAAAATAGTTATTTCAGTGAGATATGTACGACCAACCCATGTCATTGCCGGTAGCAACGATCACAACCTAATGGTTGCTGATATCAAATACAAAGCAATACTTCTGGAATTTTTGAACTGAAGATTATGTTCTTAAGTTCTCTGTAAAAAGTACTGTTAATAGAAAACAACATCAGTCTTTCATCTTGATTATATTTATAGAATCCAATCTTGTTTGACTCATCCGTTAACGACGCACTAGAGCTTGGAGTCTCGCGCTTGCTCCATAGTGAAGCACAGGCACAACTATACAACTAAACCGACGGGGCGATTCGGAAACAGTTCACAAATTACGGTCATGTGCGTGATTGTTTTATTTCTCACGTTGCAAAAAAAATTTAAACGAAGGCAAAGATTGCCTCATCTATTAAATAAGCACAAGAGAATTGCTCAGTTACTCCCGTTGCAATACGGGGAGTGTCTATTACGTCGCTTGTACCTGTGCCATACGGGAAGTGTCTGTTATGTTTTTAACCCGTCAACTAAGTAGGTATTATGTTATCAGTGACTTGATTTTAGTCCACAACCACATCTGTTGTATTGGTCTGTCCTACCATACTTTCACGTGGTAAAGTTTTCATCACCTGAAAGTTCCTGACACAACATGAAGTTATTAACATTTGGTTTGCTCGTGTCTATTGGAATAAGAAGTTTTAGCACTGTGTATGGAAGAAAAAGCACCGCGCTTGCTTGGACCTTTGACGATATCATAATTATTACTTAAGCAAATGTTTTTTGCTCTTCCTGGGTGTGGTGCTTAAGACATGATCTATACATGTCAAAATGATGCTTTATTGTTGTCTGTGTATGTTTGCTTTGTGACCTGAAGTAGTATATTGAGTTGTAAATAGCCACAGTAAGAGAATACATTCAGATCAAAACTTTTCTTTGTAATAGTTGTAATCTAGCTGGGCAACCAACATTTCTGAAGTAATGACCCTTTGTTCAAAGAAGCACATTGTTTACACATGCTAAGTGTACTTTATTGTTAAAAGAAATTTGTTACTGAGAGCCATGCTTGATTGTATTCCTTTTACTTTGTCGTTCCACTCGAGTGTTTCCTTTTGCTATTTTATTGGCTAAAGGAGAGTTGGCAGGAAAACAAATAAGAATCCATTTCACCATCAAATAAGGAACAAGACTAACTAGGGACATTATTAACTGTATTCTTTTTTAGGGAAAATTGTATTCTTAATTCACATTACTAATTACTATGTGCTTGAAATGGGTGGAAAGAGAAAGAGGATGGTGATGGTCGAAACCGTGTGCACTCAACAACCGTTGTGACAATTGATCAATACATGATTTTTTTTTTGTTTCTTTCGTTGCAGCGAACGGACGATGCAGTACGTGAGGGGAGGGGAGAGCTTTTCAAATACGAATTCATAATCCGAAACTTTTACTAGTGATCCATAACTTCCTCACAACAGATTTCTCACTGCTGCTTTTCCACAGCTGCTTTTAGAAATCCACACGCCAACCATGGTATCCGCCGGCGGCAAGCACCGGACGCAAACGCCATGTTCCGGTTTCAGGCCGCATCGGTCCCTCACGAGAAGGCGAGCGATCGGGATGTGCATGGCTCGCAAGCCGCGTGGTGGGAGACCTAGCTGGCTGGCGCTGCAGCTCATATTGCCGGCGGTGTTTCGCTTGCGGGGGCAAGAAAACGAGGCCGTGCTATCAAGACGGCACCGCACATGGGAGCATTGGTTGGTTGGCCAGTCGCAGTTGGGTCCCGGAAGGTTCCCATGGCAAGATAAACTACTCTAGAATCTGGGAATCGGCGAGGCGAGCTTGTTAATCAACCCTGGACTCGTGGGGACGCATCGACCGATGGTCAAAAATATTCTAGAACGAGACATAGCAACTTGCATGACCGTGATTCAACTTGCATGGGGAGTATTTCGTTTCAAGCGCGTACAGCGGAGGTAAGATTAACCAACTAACCACACCACACGTCGCCGGTCAAACCGATGGGCCGCGCGCACCGTCAGGTCTCCGATCTGCAGCTTGCGAAGGTTTTGGGGCGACGCGGTCGTCCCAAGGTTAACCAACCACAGCAAGCATGTCCACACGTGGCTAATCAAACAGCAAACGTGTTCAACGGGTCACTCAAATCGGTGGCAGAGCACTGCTTGATTACGGCCGTGTGTTTTGAATCCGAAGCCACAGCTTCCAGAATCGACGGTGACGGTCATTGCTTGGACAAGTGCACATTCGATGAGATGGACAAGTCGTTATCTACGTGGCCGGAGAATCGCAGCGCCATGTCACCCTACGGCCCATCGCTCTCTCCAAACCAAATGAAACGCCGTTTAAGTCTGTCCGTAATAAAAGTATCATAGATAGTATCATGCATGCCAACTAGACAATCTCAATAAGGTGACATAGAATTAAATGAGTTAATTGCAAGAGAGTGCCATAATTCGGACCGTATTCATAAGTTGGTGACATCTTTCATTTTATTTGCAAATACGTATCAAGATACAGGCCGTATGTTGCAAATCTTGTATTTGTACGTATAGATTCCTTTTCTGACATACATGGCCCACCGGCCAGCCTCTTAAAGAAAAAACCGCCCCGGACCGCTACGGCTGGGGGAAAACCGGCTCTATGTCGCTCGCCCTCTGTTCTTCTTCGGCTGGGGGCAACCCGCTCGCACTCTGTTCCCAGCCCGACTCCCTCTACTCCTCTCCGGCTCTTCTTCGCCGCCGGCAACCGAGCTCCACCCCGCCATGGAGTATGAGGATGAAAGCACCAACGACAATAGCCAGGATTACTCTCAGATGCTCTGCGAAAACAGTGAGGACGACGAGAAGTACGAGGTGAGTGCTTCCAGCTAGGGTTAGGGTTCTATCCGGATGCATTTGGGGATTTTTTGTTTTGGGGTTAGGGTTGTAGTCTGGTTTGGGGATTTGTGGATTAGGGTTATAGTCTGGTACGGGTTAGGGTTCTAGTCTGGTTAGGATTAGGGTAGGCTGCTACATTTGGGGATTTAGTGTTGGGGTTAAGGTTTTACTTAGGTTTGGGGATTTGGTGATTATTGTTGTAATTTGGTAGGGGTTAGGGTTCTAGTCTGGTTTAGGGTTTAGGGTTTTAGGTTGCTTAGGATTTTAGTTAGGTTTGGTGATTTGGTGAATTATGTTGTAGTTTGGTAGCCTGGTTAGGATTTGGTGATTTGATTATTGTTGTAGTTTGGTAGGGGTTAGGGTTTTAGTATGGTTTCTTAGTCATGATTTTTTCTTGCTTTAGATTCCTGATAGCATTGAAGATGAGGATTACAGAGGGCTTGAGTTGGATCTTATGGTTTTCTGTCGGAAGCACGGCAAAGCAACAGAAAGATTCGTAGCTTTTGAAGGAACCAGCACTGGCAGGAGGTTCTTGGCATGTGCTGAGCAGGTAACTATTGCACAGTTCTATTTATCACCTTGATGAAAGTTAAATATGCTATGCTTATTATGTTGGAAATATGCCCTAGAGGCAATAATAAATTAGTTATTATTATATTTCTTAGTTCATGATAATCGTTTATTATCCATGCTATAATTGTATTGATTGGAAACACAATACTTGTGTGGATACATAGACAAAACACTGTCCCTAATAAGCCTCTAGTTGACTAGCTCGTTGATCAAAGATGGTCAAGGTTTCCTGGCCATAGGCAAGTGTTGTCACTTGATAACGGGATCACATCATTAGGAGAATCATGTGATGGAATAGACCCAAACTGATAGACGTAGCATGTTGATCGTGTCATTTTGTTGCTACTGTTTTCTGCGTGTCAAGTATTTATTCCTATGACAATGAGATCATATAACTCACTGACACCGGAGGAATGCTTTGTGTGTATCAAACGTCACAACGTAACTGGGTGACTATAAAGGTGCTCTACAGGTATCTCCAAAGGTGTTAGTTGAGTTAGTATGGATCAAGACTGGGATTTGTCACTCCGTGTGACGGGGAGGTATCTCGGGACCCACTCGGTAATACAACATCACACACAAGCCTTGCAAGCAATGTAACTTAGTGTAAGTTGCGGGATCTTGTATTACGGAACGAGTAAAGAGACTTGCCGGTAAACGAGATTGAAATAGGTATACGGATACTGACGATCGAATCTCGGGTAAGTAACATACCGAAGGACAAAGGGAATGACATACGGGATTATATGAATCCTTGGCACTGAGGTTCAAATGATAAGATCTTCGTAGAATATGTAGGATCCAATATGGGCATCCAGGTCCCTCTATTGGATATTGACCGAGAAGTCTCTCGGGTCATGTCTACATAGTTCTCGAACCCGCAGGGTCTGCACACTTAAGGTTCGACGTTGCTTTATGCGTATTTGAGTTATATGGTTGGTTACCGAATGTTGTTCGGAGTCCCGGATGAGATCACGGACGTCACGAGGGTTTCCGGAATGGTCCGGAAACGAAGATTGATATATAGGATGACCTCATTTGATTACCGGAAGGTTTTCGGAGTTACCGGGAATGTACCGGGAATGACGAATGGGTTCCGGGAGTTCACCGGGGGGGCAACCCACCCCCGGGGAAGCCCATACGCCTTGGGGGTGACACACCAGCCCTTAGTGGGCTGGTGGGACAGCCCAAAAGGCTCTATGCGCCAAGGAGAAGAAAATCAAGTGAAAAAGAAAAAAAAGGAGGAGGTGGGAAGGAAGGGGGACTCCCTCCCACCAAACCAAGTCCAACTCGGTTTGGGGGGGGGGGGAGAGTCCTCCCCCTTGGACTCGGCCGACCCCCTTGGGGCTCCTTGAGCCCCAAGGCAAGGTCCCCTCCCTCCCACCTATATATACGGAGGTTTTAGGGCTGATTTGAGACGACTTTTCCACGGCAGCCCGACCACATACCTCCACGGTTTTTCCTCTAGATCGCGTTTCTGCGGAGCTCGGGCGGAGCCCTGCTGAGACAAGGTCATCACCAACCTCCGGAGCGCCGTCACGCTGCCGGATAACTCTTCTACCTCTCTGTCTCTCTTGCTGGATCAAGAAGGCCGAGATCATCGTCGAGCTTTACGTGTGCTGAACGTGGAGATGCCGTCCGTTCGGTACTAGATCGTGGGACTGATCGCGGGATTGTTCGCGGGGCGGATCGAGGGACGTGAGGACGTTCCACTACATCAACCGCGTTCTCTAACGCTTCTGCTGTACGGTCTACGAGGGTACGTAGATCACTCATCCCCTCTCGTAGATGGACATCACCATGATAGGTCTTCGTGCGCGTAGGAAAATTTTTGTTTCCCATGCGATGTTCCCCAACATATTATGCTTTGTGTATTGTTTAATTTACAGGGAGCTGATAAATGTGGATTTGTTGAATGGGTTTATCCATATTGGCCTATACCAATGCAGCATGCCCTATTGAAGCTTTGGCAAATGTATGAAGATGCCAAAGCTTACAGGAGGAGTGACAATCTGAATAGTGCACTGACAATTCAGACTTTGACATGTGAGAAGAAGAGTCTTGAAGATAAATTTCAGGAACTAGCTAAACATGTGGACACCCTTTTCAGGCCCAAGAAACTAGGACAAAAGAGCATTTGTATGTGGTCAGTGAGTACAAAAAAAGAATTTGAAGAGCAGAAGGCAGAGATAGCAAGGAAAGAGGGAGAGAACCAGAAGTTGAATGAGAAGTATGTCATTCTTCAGAACCTTTCAAGAGCTCAAGGGAAAATGATCAAAAATTTGAAGTGCAACCATTTGAAAGAAAAGGAGAGGCTTACTGAAGAGAGGAGGAAAATGCAGTTGCAGATCAGTCAAGTACACGAGGTCCTAGCCAATTCAGAAGCAGAAATCAGTGATGAAGTGACCAAGTTGAAGAATGAACTTGCTTGTATGACACTTTCAAATGAAAAGCTCGCTCAAGAAGTTGCTAGCAGTTCAAGTTGGAACCAGCTGCTCAATGAAAAGATGAAGTGATAAGATGAATGAATGAGTCATGTTGTTGTTTGATTTATGTTGTTGTTCCTTTATGACTTATGTTTGACTTATGTTGGAACCAGTTATTTGTTATGTTGGAACCAGTTATTTGTTATGTTGGAACCAGCTGCTGAATGAATGGGTTATGTTGTTGTTGCTTCTGAATTTTGAGTTAATTTTTATCCATTCATATTTGAGTAAATTTTCAGTATATATACTGAAACATTGCTTGGATAGGGTCATGTTGTTATGTTGGAGTATAATTGAGTTAATTTCAGTATATATATCCAATGAAAATTTGGTATAATTTGATATATCCAGCAGCAGAGCATCACAACATCACACAATCAAAATTTCAGCAGCACACAATCAAAATTTCAGCAGCACACAATCAAAATTGCAGCAGCACACAAGCAAAATTTCAGCAGCATTTAACTTAAATTCCAAACACCTCAAACAGACAAAATAGTTCTCATAGCAGCACTAGCTCATATATTACCTCTAGTAGCACTTCATCAAACACCACAAAACTCACCTAGTTCTCAAACACCTCATACATGACAGACAAAATAGTTCTCAAACAGACAAAGTAGTTCTCAAACAGACAATTATTGTCACCTAGTTTTAGCACTAGCCTTACTGTCACCTAGCTCATATATTACCACTAGCATTGAAGTAACTAGCCCATCCAGTATTGCCAGAAGTAGAAGCACTAGCAGCCCATCTTGGGGCTGAGAAACCTCCTCTTCCAGCACCTCTTCCAGCACCTCTACCAGCAGCAACACCTCTTCCAGCAGTAGCACCAGCTCCTCTTCCAGCACCTCTACCAGCAGTAGCACCTCTTCCAGCAGTAGCACCAGTACCTCTTCCAGCAGGAACAAGAGCAGTTGTTACAAGTGCAGGTGCAGGTGCATTTCTTGCAAGTGCCTATTAAAGAAAGAAAGAAAGAGGGAAACAAATCATTGAATATATATGTCAAGTGCAAAATATAAATATAAGAACAAACAAAGTAAAGAAAAGTGTTACCACATGTTTGTTTTTCCTCAAAAGCAATTCTGGTTTCAAGTTTTTGTTGCGGCTTGTGTATCTGTGACCTTGGAGTCCACAATTGCTACATGTTATTGTACCCAATCTTGAGGTATCCTTAGGCTTGGGCACTTCAAATCTTCCCTTTGCCCTCTTCTCTTTCTTTCTGCCTTTCTTAATTTTAAATTCAGGGGGGTCTATGTCTGGCCCTGTAGTTTTTGTCCAGTTATGTTCACCAGGAACAGGGTAAATCATTGGTTCATATGCTGCCACATACAAAGGTTTTCTGAAGAAGTTGCACACAAAATCCTCTGGAAACCTTTTTGCCTTGTTAATTGCAGAGATTGCATGGTTACATGGTATGCCAGTAATGTCCCACTTTCTGCAACTACATGTGTGAAGCTCCAAATTAACAACATGTGTATGTTGTCCACTACTCACTTGCCACAAATTGACACCAGCTTGAATGGGTTTGAAGAATCTGGCCCTTTCCTTTTATGCCTCTAGCTTTTCACTATAATGAGGTGTGATTCCCCATCTAGCTGCCTTCCCACTCTCTCTATTCCTATGCCACCTCATCATCATCTTATCTTTAATACCATCACACATTGTCCTAATTGGTTTTTTCCTAACATCAAGGATGTACTTGTTAAACACCTCAGACAGATTGTTAACAACCAAATCTGTCTTGCAGTTTGTGTCAAATGCATGCCTAGCCCAGGTTTTTTTAGGTATCTCACTAAGCCACTTCCAAGCCTTTTCACTCTCTTTTTTCATATGATCCATTGCAAGTTCAAACTTGTGTTCATTATAAGCATAACTGGCATTATCCATGTACTTCTTAAGATCTTCCCCCCTAAACCCAACATTCTGGAAATTTGCATACAAGTGTCTAAGGCAAAATCTTTGGTGGGAGTTAGGAAAAACTTGATTCACTGCATTCAGTAGCCCCTGTTCACACATGACACAACTATAAGCTAGAATTCTAAGATACAATTCTAAGATACAATTGTAAGCTATAATTCATAGCTACAATTCATAACTACAATTCTAAGCTAGAATTCAGTATTACCTTTTGTCTATCAGACATGATTGTGTATGGACCAAACTGTCCAGTTTCTCCTCCTAGGCAGATCTTCAGTTGGTGGAGAAACCAACACCAACTTTGTGTATCCTCTTGTCCAACAATAGCAAATGCCAGAGGATATATATTATTATTCCCATCTCTACCAGTGGCAGCAAGGATTTGGGCACCAGTGCATAGCTTTACAAAACATCCATCAACACCTAATATATTGCAACACACAATTGTCACTATAATAGCAAATTCACAACTAAAATAACATAATAATTATATAAATTTGAACTAACCAATGAAGGGTCTCCATCCCTGGAGAAAACCCTCCCTTGCTCCATTGAGGCAGAAGAACATTGCATGAGACCTTGGCCCAGGATGTGGAATTTTTGCAGTAGGTGTTGGAGTTACTGTTGTAACTATAACCCTACTACCAGGGTTTGTATCCATCACAGTCTAAGCGTAGTCTCTAAGCCTGCTATATTGCTTCTTGTGCTCTCCTAGAATATTCTCAACGGCTTGATTTTTTGCCCTATATGCCATTGCCTTTGGAACTTCTACACCATACTTCTCTTGGCAGTTGTCAATCATGGTCTGAATGCTAGTATTGAGATCAGATCTAAACAATGGCTCATATGTCTTTGCAAGACACTTTGCAGTGACCCTACTCTTATCTATAGTAGTAGGGCAAGTGTGTTGCAATCTCATTTTCTTTATTGCAAATGTTTTCTCTCCTTTTGTAACTGCTGCCACCATAAAGAATTTGCATATCTTCTTTGTTATACATTCCACAATTATTCTTTTATCTGAATTCCTGTGATACTGAAAAGACCTACTCTGACTGATGTGCAAGCTCAACAAAGCGTCCCTAACTTGGTGTTGATCTCTGAAACACATTTTCAGACATAGTTAATTATGTGGCTCTTCCCTATTTTCATCATACCATTTCCTAGGTGGTTGTTTCTTTGCCCTGCTCTTTCTTCCTTTAGGTGGTACAAAACTAGCTGGCTCAAGCCCATCGTCATCACTTTCCTCAAGGAAACCTTTCTCTTCTTCATCTGATGAGGGTTTAAAATCTGGTTCATATATTTGTATGGCACTGGAATGTGACCTGCTTGTGGGTCCTCTACCCAATGGTAGTTTCCTCCTCTTTATTGCAGGTTCACTAATGTGTTCCCCTTCTTGAACAACTTGATCCTCCTTATCCAGCTCAAATAAATCTTCCACATCTGTTTCACCATCGTAATGATGTAAGACCTCTGGTAGCACTTCATCATCAAGTCCACTACTGTCTGTTTCATCATCATTTGTTTCTTCATGTTCAAATTCTTCTAATGTAAGCCCTCTTCCCACATTTGCTTTTGGCCTATACTCCCCCATGAAGTAAGGATCATGTTCAATATCTATTGGACCCTCTGAATCAAATGAAGATGCATCAGTATTATCTTCTTCCACTACTTGTTTAAGCTTCAGCTTGCCCTTCTTCTCTCTCTCCTCATTTATGCTATCTTGTCTTCCAACCACATTTTGGCTCTCTTGTGTCACAAGCACATCTTCAAAGGCAGGTGCACTCCCCCTATACACAGACAAATTGAGCAACTTGGCATCCTTGTGTTGCCTCTTTAGTTGTTGCAACTTAGCATTGCTATCTATTTTCTCCAAACCATCAACTCATATGCCTTTATCAAAATACACTGAGTCAGTGCTTCCATAGCCTTGTGTCTCCATCAGTGTTACCACACTAGGAAGGACAACATCATCACTGCACAGTTTCAACTCTAAACTATCCAGATCTTGAAAATGAATGGCAACATCCCAAATTTCTGGATATAAACTATAATTTCAGAAAATATGGCACTTGTCAGTGATAAATTTACATCACATGACAGCAATGTAACACTAAATTTCACAAACTAGAACTGGAACTAATTAAATCTAACACCCTAATCCCCATTATTATAAATTTTAAAAATATGACACTTGTCAGTGATAAATTAACATCACATCACACAAATGTAACCCTAAATTTGAGAAACATCAACTGGACCTAATTAAATCTAACACTAAATTCCTATTCCTAATCACCATTAATATAAAATTCAAAAATATTTGCACTTGTCAGTGAATATGGTTAATATACAGTGCTTTATGGTGCTGGATACAGTGCCTTATGGTGCTATCAGCTAATAATTTTTACTTAGCTAATAATTTTGGTTCATTTTATATGGTTCATTTTATTTACTTAGCAGCAGGAGACAGTCGTTGTTGTGATTCTTCTGGACTATATTCTTAGCAGCAGGAGACAGCAGCAGGAGATATCACTTCACTGTCTCTGTGAAAACGAAAACAGTATTCAACATATCATTACTCAATGTCTCTAGATTGCACATTAACCATCACAAGAGCTAACAGATTTTGGGCATATTCAGAAACTGGACTGGGAACCTAATCATAAATCTCCATTTCATTAAATCCCCAATACTATAAATTTATGAAGAAAACTTACTCAACGCCGCCGATTCCAGACGTCCAATGATGGCTTGTGTTTGGATTCGCCACCCAAATCTGTGCTATCCTCAACATCCCCGCCTTGGACACAGCAGGCTCGGAGAAATGGCAGGAGCTCTCGTCATAGGACGAATAAGAGTCGCTGTCGTCATCGCCGCCACCGAAAGCTACTCCTCTTAAAGCACCGCTCGAAATGATGTGCCCGCCATCGCCGCCACCACGAACTATGCTTCCAGGGGCCGCCGCCACCATGGCTGGGATAGAGGAGAGGGAGTAGGGTTGGGAAACAGATGCGACTGCGAGCGGGCTTAGCCGATCCGAGGGGAAGGAGAGATGGATAGAGCCGGTTTTCCCCCAACCGCAGCGGTCCGGGGCGGTTTTTTCTTTAAGAGGCTGACCGGTGGGCCATGTATGTCAGAAAGAACATCTATACGTAGAAATACAGGATCTGCAAAATACGGCATGTATCTTGATACGTATTTGTAAAAAAATTAAAAGATGACACCAACTTATGAATACGGCCCGAATTGTGGTAGTCTTTTGCAATTAACTCGAATTAAATAAATAAAGATAGGGTTGAGTATCATATCATGATACCGTATCATATTAAATGATGTACTACTATGTGTCTTGCATAGTAATAAATGAAGTACTCTATGATACTAACATATGATACTTCGTACTATTCATTACGGATGTGATATCATAGGTTAGTATCATATGCATCATAGTGTTATATGATACTACCCATTACAACCAACCTAATCAGCCAAGCCGTCCAAGCACGCTTAGCAGCCACCTCGAAAGAAAAAGAAAAAGGCAACGCTTAGCAGCCTCGGCACACGACACATGTCTAGCAAGTCAAGCCGATCCTACGTCCCTACGACGCAAAGATGTTGACACGACGACACCATGCACCAAAGATCAAGATCCCATCCAAAAATGGCCAAGAACGAAAGCGTGAAGCCAAAGACTCGTTCCACGGCAGCCAGCTCCGCCACCCTCGCCTTCCCGGCAAAGCAACGCGGCCAACGCCCCCGAAACCCACAACACTTCACCGCTTGCGTCTGCGTACACGACCGTGAGAGAAAAGATAATCACGCCTCGCCATCGCACATGCCACACGCAAAGGCTCTATATAAGGAGCAGCCGAGCCGAGCAGGCAAAGGCCACCGTCGAGATCGAATCGTCGACACACAGTCACAGTCGCAGTCGCAGCCTCATCATCTGCCGCCCACAAGTGACCCCCGTACGCAACTCGTTTGCCGGCCTCTTTGGTTGACTTGATTGATCCGGCGATCCATCTCTCGCCGCCGGTGACGATGATGGAGGAGGCCCTCATCTCGCCGGAGCTCCGGGACGTGCTGGCCAAGGTGGTCGTGTTCCTGCTGGTGCAGGGGCTGGTGTACCTCATCCTCAGCAACTCCTCCGACGTCTTCTCCAAGGACAAGGGGCTCCGCTCCCTCAGCTTCCGGTCCATGAGCGTGCGCCGCGTCCTGGCGCCGCTCTCCGACGTCCCCGTCGGCACCGACGACAACTCGCCCTCGCCTTCTTCCTGGTCGTCGCGCCGCTGGGGCAGCCGCAAAGAGGACTGAGCAGCTCCGAGGTTGGAGCGGTTGCTCAGTTCATGGGTAGCTATAGCTTGGTGATTCTGAACTGCCGTGCGTTTCAGATCTGAGAATTGTACTTATTTGTTAAACTTTCATGTGAGCTGCATTTAGACGGGGTCTTGTACATATGTTCATTGACTTGAATGGGGAGGATGAATTGTTTGATTTGTATTGGGACCATGAATTGTTTGATTCTTTGCAATTTCTCTTCTCTTATTTGTGACCGCGAATTGTCCAGTCCTTCAGAATTTGTATCCCGTTAGTACTAGTTGGGAGTACGGTTCTTGATTCTTGTTCCATTTCTAAATATTATAACCTCTGGTCAGTACACCAATTATATCAACGCAAAACTGAAGTGTTCAATGTAGTACTCCTGCATTGATGAGCAGAAATATACAACTCCATTGGTGAGTTTACAGTGTCCTAGGAGATCATCTCAAATCTCTATATACAGTAGTATATGTAATCAGTCACTTGTACTTCTGGATCATTTCTCTAACCTCATCCATCACCAGCCACGCCTTATGGCCTCCAATGACTTCCTCCTTCCATTCTCCATCCTTCCATAACTGGAAATGGATGAAAAGCATCGTCACAAGAAATTCAGAATTTCAGCCATAAAGCAGAAGTTCAAAAAACAAATACGAGTTACCTGAATAGTAGGCATTTTCTGAAGGTAGATGCAGAGAGACAGATGGGAGCAATGACAGATTTAAAATAAGCTAGTCAGATCAGATGGTATTAGAATCGACTAATCAGTACGGTACTCAAAAATTTCAACTTTAACTGAAGTGACTAAGACCGAGATAAAACCTGCCGACTTACACTTATGTTGCCTCTTTTCACCACGGCCTGTGGAACTTTATTGACATCCACAAAGTAAAACCTGACTCTGCGAAGAAACGAGATGTGCTGTCTAGTCAGAGAATCAACAAAATTACTCCTGCCCATTCGAGGACGATTGATTGCTGTGGATCCCAAACATCAGTAGTAACCCCAATATGAAGAATCATGAAATTTCATCAATTCGGTAATGAAATGGTTTCAAGGATTCAGACCAACCCTGGGAATTCTCCTGCTATCTTCTCCAGCTTGGGCTTGAGGTAGATGCATTTCCGGCACCAGCTGGCCATCCTGGGAAGAACACGCTAGAGCCTCAGCATCTGATTCGAGGACCAGAGCAACAAGAGGAGTACATGCGGGTTGAAAAACAGAGCAGCGGCGCGAAATTGTTGCGTCTCAACTCTCAAGCCGCGCTGCGGTCTGCAGCTGCATTGGCAGGCTATAGGGTGCCGTACCAGTCGATGATGATGGGCTGGTTGTGGTCGACGGAGGAGGCGAGCGCGGCGTCGAGGGCCTCCATGCTGTGGATCTCGCCCATCTCCACCGGCACCGACGCGTCCCAGAAGTAGGCCGCCTCCGCCCTCACCCATCTTCCTCCTCCTCTCCTGGCCCCGCGACCGCCGCCGCCGCCCCGCGAAACCCCCAGGCACCGCGCGGCGCCGCCGACGGTGGAGCACGCGGCCGCCGAGGACGGGTGGGGCGTCGGGTCCCGCGGCGCGGCGCAGTGGAGCACGCGCGGGCCCGGCGCGAGCAGCGGCATCGATCGGTCTTGCTGAGCTTCGGCCTTCGGGGCTGAGGGAGGGGTTTCCGACGGGTGGCGTGGTTGGTTTGCGCGTGGTGGTGGGGAATCGATCGAAGAAGGAAGGCAGAGGCTACGAGGAGCACAGCACAAGCGAGGGGGAGGGAGAGGCGCGGAAGCGAAACCGGAGGGAGAGGCTTATCCGTAGGGCCGGGACAAAAGCGTCGGCTTCTGGAGCCCACCGGACCGGGAAATATCTCCAGAATCCAGATCTTCTTCTTTGCCTTGCGTCGCGTGCGAGCTGGACCTGGCCGTAATTTTGGTCTCGATCGGCGTCTCCGGCCCGGGATTGACCGGCGGACATGGGCCCAGAGTCCCCGTCCTCCTCCTCTCGAGACGCAAATGAAATTGTGGCCCAGCCCCAACTTCATTGCATAAGATCATACCTGTTGCTGCTGAACCATCAAGCGGTGAGAACGATCCATCTATAAACAGGGCTAAACATCCAGTTGGAGGCCGTGGCCGAGGGACAGGAACTGCACCACCTGTGCAGTGCGCTTCCGGCTGAATAAATTGCAGAAGCATCTTCCCTTTTATAATCTCTTCAATACTGAAATTTCTAGCATGTGATAATGATCTTAAATAGTTGTCCAGGAAGTCAACACTAGCATCCATCGATGGTACAATTTTTCCATGCACCATATCAGTTCTCAATTGCCAAATATGCCAGATTAAATTGATGCCTGTTAGTGACTAATTGGCACCGCGAATGCTTCAGAAATAGTTACAACGACATATCCGAATATTTTTTCAAATATACGAACCTTTTTTCAAAAACGTTGAACACTTTTTGATTTCTGCGAATATTTTTTCAAACATCTGAATATTTTTTGATAATAGGAAACATTGTTTCCAAGGCGCGAACATTTCTCAGAAAGACGAACATTTTTTCAAATTACTAAAATTATGTTGAAAAACGTGAACACTTTTTTCAATATTCAAGCATTTTTTGAAAATAAGAAAACAAATTTTAAATTTCTTATTTTTTGCAATTAGCAAACAAAATTATAATATTTCACTTTTTGAATTGTGAAATTTTTTTGATATCCCGAACTTTTTTTGAATTGCGAACAAATTTCAAATTCGTGAACAAAATTATAAAATTGCGAACATTTTTCAAATTATGAACAAATTTTGAAACCGTAAACATTTTTAAATTGTGAAGAAATTTTGAAATATGAATAAATTTCAAATTCATGAACAAAACTATATAATTGTGACTATTTTTTCAATCCGCAAACATATTTTGAAACCTCAAACATTTTTCGAATTGTGAACAAATTTTAAAACATGAACATATTTCAAATTTGTGAACAAAATAATAAAATTATGAATGTACTTATAATTGCGCAAAAATTTCGAAACACGGAAAAAAAAATTCATGAACAAAATTATTAATTATTAACATTTTTGGAGTTATGAACAAATTTTGAAACCGCGAACATTTTTCAAATTCCGAACAAATTTTAAATTCATGATAAAAATTTATAAATTTGTGAATATTTTTCGAGCTATGAACAAATTTTGAAACTATAAACATTTTTCAAATTATGAACAAATTTTAAAACCGTAGACATTTTTAAAATTTTGATAAAATTTGAATAGTTTTAAAAAATGAACAAATTTTAAAAGTTTGAACATTTGTTAAAAAATAAACTTGGAAAAATTAAAGATATGGAAAAAATGAAAAAAAATACGGACAAACGAAAAAAAAACGGTTCATAGAACCTTCTAGAAGTTTACCAAAACCACAAAAAAGACTTAGAACCGGATGTGTTGGAAGGCTTAAATGGGCCGGCCCATTGCATCACTTCACGATCGCTCGTCTGTGCGAAGCCCCGACAGTTTGACACAACGAGCGGCAAAAGGGTATTTCGACTTATGGTGCTATCATCAATGAGATTAGACTAGAGGCAGATTTATCCAGATGTAATTTTGTTTTCGAAGGACATGTTACCAACTTGGAAGCACATATTTTTATCAAATATTCACTTACGTTAGGTCCGGGACGCCACGCCTGGTTTGATCAACCTCGCGACTCGATCTGTATCCCACACTATGTGGACTTTGATGAATAAAGTTTGATTTACCCCTAAAAATGGCTCGCAGGTATCCGAACGCGAAGAAATGGATTTTCTCCATGTTGAACTCGGTATCACATGCAATATTCATACGGTTCGCAATGACACCATGGCTGGTTTGGTGGGCGAGGAGGCTTGATTTGATAATCTTCAGGATCGTTATGATACACTCCTCACTGATCATGAGAAGCTTCAGGATCGTTATGATACACTCCTCACTGATCATGAGAAGCTTTCCTACGAATTTCTTCAAAGGAAGCTTGATCTTGAGAAGCTGAGGATGTCTCATGATGATCTTCGTATGGAAAATGATTCATTACTAGCTCAAAAGATCAGCGCAAGTCAAGTTGAATTTATTCCTCCATGTCTTAAATGCATTGAACGCGAAACTGCTGATTCTTCACCAGAATCTTCAAATGCTACCATTACTACAAATTCTTCAACTGCACCTGTTGTGTCTATTTCCTCACTTGAGGAAAACACAAATGTCACTGATGAAAATGCAGGGTTGAAGGAATTGTACTTGACAGGCATGTACAAAAGCCTCAAAGGACATCAAATCCTTTGTGATGTGCTCAAAAAGCAGATCTTGAACGGGAACCCGAGGAAAGAAGGAATTGCCTTTGAGAGGAAACTAAATGCTGATGGATCTTATTGGAAACCTGAGCAGTATCCCAAAAACTCATGGGTTGCTGCTACTGGGCCTCCTTTTGATCCATCTAATCTAACTGGCTTCTCATGTGAATTATCCTATTCCTCAGATGAATCATTTGATTTCAACTATGAACTGTTCAAAAATCAATCTGGTGAAGTATTTGCTCGATATGTTGGAACTAACTGCAGGAATGGCCCTCCTCTGAGGAAAATCTGGGTTCCCAAAAGCTGTCTTGAAAATCTTCAGGTGAATGTCCTCATGACACCACCACTGAAGAATCTGAACCCCAGATCAAATTCCTCAAGAGGACCAAAATCTTCAAGAGGATCAAAGTCCTCAACTGGTCAAGACTATGCTCGTAACTATGCTCGTACCCGTGCTTATGCGTCTAACATGCAGGGAAACTATAAGGAATATGAATATGAGCGTTACTCCTCAAATCATTATGTTCATAAATCCTCAAACCAATTCTCTGCATATTCATATGAGTACTTTAATCCCCCTACTGTTCAGAGAAGTGCATTAGCTTCAATGCCACCTTTCTCATATGGTGCTCGCAGGATGATGAACGCTTTGCCACCTCTTCAGATGTGGGTGGTGAAGAAATCAAACTAATCACTTCTGCAGGACAAGTCTCCATATGAAAATCATCATCTGAAGAATTTGCTGGAGACCTGAAGAAATGCTTGATAGGACACAAGCTAATGATTGATGAAATAGAAATATTTTACACGTCCTTACATTTCTGTTATGATGAAATTACTGATCTGATGAAATTAGTATCATATTCTTCAAATCTGAAGCATATGAGATGGTAAGCTGTACTAATTCATCTGCAGGATGACAAACCCAAAAATACTGAGTGAGTTCTCGATAGTGGCTGCACACATCACATGACTGGTGATAAAAGCTTACTGATGAATATGCCACTAACTCCATCACCTCTGAAGCAAATCACATATGCTGACAAAGGTAAAAGCAAGGTATTGGGACTTGGCAAAGTAGCTATTTCCAAGGATAGGCGTTGGGAGTTGTAACTTAAGCCCGATGGTACTCTGACGTTTTTGAACGTTTTTCTTCGCATGCTTATTCCTCAAGTTTTTAATGCACGCATGCTGGAATTCGTTAGATACCATTTGCCATCATACATCTTCATTTTCTTCATATGATATGTTATATGTATGCATGATTTACAAGATTCAGGGGGAGATCTCCATGATATAAATCATCAATGTGCATCTGCTATAAAAGCAGAATCCTCAAGGTATGCACATCTTCAGGGGGAGTCTCTGTGAATCTTGTTTTCAAATTCCTCAGATGAGTATTTACACTTCATATTTTTTATCCCTGTTGAAGACTTAACCTAATTGTCATCAACCACCAAAAAGGGGGAGATTATAAGTGCATCTAGTGCCCCTTAGTGATTTTGGTGGTTTGAAGACTTATAGGTTAAGTATCTAATGTGTTTATAAGTGTACACAGGATCTGTAAGTCATTGAGGAGTTTGAGATATTTGAAGAATATCGACCCCTAAAAATATATGTCTTCAGTTGAAGAATTTGGTCTGAAGCTGAAGAAATGAATCGCGAGGAATCTGCGATGAAATTGATATTCCTCATGAAGATATTGATATTAAGAAGATCGGTGGTTCCTGAAGAAAATCATTCTGAAGAAATTGAAGCGTGAAGATTTACGTTTTCTGTTTTACTTTCTTCGCATTTGATGAATAGGAACACCGTACTGTTAAAGGGGGTCAAAGTAACACTATGGAATGGATTTCCTCATGATGCTCAACCCAAGCCAAATCCTACCAAAAGCCTCAAGTGAGGAATATGAGTGACATGAGGACTCTCACAGTTGAGGGTCCCGACCGTTTCGATAACCACGCCAAGTCACTGGTCTTATTCACTCCAACGGTCATATTATTTAAGGGCATTAGTGTCAAATCATGTCGGCATGCTCCCAGGCTATAAATAGCCACCCCCCACAACCACTAGCTGGTTGGCTGCTCCGTTCAAAACTGACACTTGTCATAAGAGCAACCCAAATTCCTTAGAGCTTTCAAGAGTAATTCATCAGTGAGGAAATACACCACCCACCGAAACCACAAACCAAACCTAGTGATTGAGCATCACTGAAGAAGTTGTTCTTGTGTGGGACCGAAGCCTTTTACCTTTGAGGACTGTGCATCCTCCAGACGGTTAGGCGTCATGGTCTAGAGCAATCCAGCAGTCAATTGTGGATCGCCGGGTGACCGAGTTTGTGAGGGTTTGGAAGTCTGCCCTGAAGACTTACCACGAGTGTTGGGCGAGGACTGTGTGTCCTTAGCTCAAGGAGAATACGGTAGGGGCTGTGTGTCCCGGGACTAGGTGTCCTTTGGTTTCAATACCAAGCCGCTCCAAACCAGATGTACAACTGTCACAACAGTTGGAACTGGGTCATCAACAACAGTCTTCACCAAGAATCGGGTTCTAATTCCTCAACTCTTTATCTTCTCTGTATTATGTGTTGATGACTTTCACCGTGACTGTTTGAAGAATTTGCTGAAGACTTTCTCTGAATTTCCTCAACCCCAAATTCTTCACTTGAGTTAATCATCATATGTATTCTGCGTGCCTGCTTACTGTGCAATCCGTTTTTCACATTCTTCACTCTGTAATACTACTATTGTGAAAGTTTGCACGTCTGATCCGTAACTGTTTCCGCTGTAAGTTAGTCATCAGTGAGGAATTTCCTCAAAAGGAATTTCCTCAGCGATGAAATTCTAAAAATCTCCTATTCACCCCCCCCCCCTCTAGTCGATATAACGCACTTTCAATTGGTATCAGAGCAAGGTACTCCCTTGTTCTGTGTGATTTTGATTTAACCACCTGGAGTTTTAGTTATGTCGACTGCAGGCATGTTTAAGGTGACTGCAGCATGTCCTACCTACGAGGGAAAGAACTTTCCCTTCTGGAAGAACAAAATGCAAATGCATCTACAAGCTATTGACAATGATCTCTGGTATATTGTGGAAAATGGTGTCCCCATCATTTCTGCCAGTGTCACTGCAGCTGATGTGAAGAAATTCAAGCAACTCGATTCTCAAGCGAAGAACATCATCTGTGGTCATCTGAGCCCTGGCCAGTTTGGAAGAGTAAGTGCCTTAGGCTCTGCAACACTGATCTGGGAGAGACTGTGCAAGGTAAATGAAGGAGTATCAACCCAACGTGACTCTCGTGTTGATATTCTTCGCAATCTCTTCAATCGCTTCAAGAGACATGACAATGAAAGCTGCCAAGACACCTTTGATCGCCTCACTGACATATCAAATGAACTGCAAGCACTGGGAGCTCGAGACATCACTGATCACGAAGTTGTGAAGAAAACTGCTGAGATCCTTAGATTCTTCATTGACACTCTAGTTCTGATGATTCAAGAAAGACCAGACTACAAGATGCTAGATCCAGCTGATATCCTCGAAAGGCTAAATACTCATGAATTCCAGCTAGAAGAAAAGAGATATCTATATGGACAAAGCTATTCCAGACCACGTGCACTGAAGGCAAGAGCAATTTCCTCATCTAAAGAAGAAGACACAGATGACAGCAGTTGTGACCCTGAAGAATTTGGTCAGGAGCTTGCAATGCTTGTGAGGAAATTCCAGAGATTTACACGACGAGGCCAGTTCGGTAAATCATCAAGAAGAGATATGAGGAAATCAGAATCTGCATCTGGGGATTACAAGAAACGAAGCTGTCACAAGTGCAAGAAATCGGGTCATTGCATTGCTGATTGTCCCCGCTGGGGAAAGGAATCAAAGAAGAAGAAATACAAGGATGACAGTTATGATGACTTGAAGAAGAAGAAGAAATCTTCAAAATCATCATCTTCAAAGCCCTCATCGCACAAGAAAACCAGTTTCAAAAAGGCTCGGGCACTTATTGGCAAGGAAATGGACTCCGAGGCAGAATCAGAGGAATGTGATGAAGAAGAGGGTTCTGATGAAGACTCATAATCAGGACAGGCTAGTCTTGCACTAGCAACCACTTTCGTCAGCAAGTCAATCTTCAATCTTGAAGAAAATGATTGCACCATCCATACTGATGACTATGTTGATGACATCGCTCCAACCTATTGCTTCATGGCAAAAGGTTCAAAGGTATCAAATAATGCCTCCTCCTCTGATTCAACTGACTGTGAACCTAATGATTATAAGAAACCCAGTTACAGTAAACTTGCCATTATTGCCACTAAACAACAAACTGCTCTGGAAAAGCTTCAGAAACTGCTAGACAAAAGTGATGATCTGTTGAATGATGAAATGAATCTTACACAAATTCTCACTGATGACATGAAAATTCTTCAGTCTAGATTTGATAATCTTCAGGATCGTTATGATACACTCCTCACTGATCATGAGAAGCTTTCCTACGAATTTCTTCAAAGGAAGCTTGATCTTGAGAAGCTGAGGATGTCTCATGATGATCTTCGTATGGAAAATGATTCATTACTAGCTCAACAGATCAGCGCAAGTCAAGTTGAATTTATTCCTCCATGTCTTAAATGCATTGAACGCGAAACTGCTGATTCTTCACCAGAATCTTCAAATGCTACCATTACTACAAATTCTTCAACTGCACCTGTTGTGTCTATTTCCTCACTTGAGGAAAACACAAATGTCACTGATGAAAATGCAGGGTTGAAGGAATTGTACTTGACAGGCATGTACAAAAGCCTCAAAGGACATCAAATCCTTTGTGATGTGCTCAAAAAGCAGATCTTGAACGGGAACCCGAGGAAAGAAGGAATTGCCTTTGAGAGGAAACTAAATGCTGATGGATCTTATTGGAAACCTGAGCAGTATCCCAAAAACTCATGGGTTGCTGCTACTGGGCCTCCTTTTGATCCATCTAATCTAACTGGCTTCTCATGTGAATTATCCTATTCCTCAGATGAATCATTTGATTTCAACTATGAACTGTTCAAAAATCAATCTGGTGAAGTATTTGCTCGATATGTTGGAACTAACTGCAGGAATGGCCCTCCTCTGAGGAAAATCTGGGTTCCCAAAAGCTGTCTTGAAAATCTTCAGGTGAATGTCCTCATGACACCACCACTGAAGAATCTGAACCCCAGATCAAATTCCTCAAGAGGACCAAAATCTTCAAGAGGATCAAAGTCCTCAACTGGTCAAGACTATGCTCGTAACTATGCTCGTACCCGTGCTTATGCGTCTAACATGCAGGGAAACTATAAGGAATATGAATATGAGCGTTACTCCTCAAATCATTATGTTCATAAATCCTCAAACCAATTCTCTGCATATTCATATGAGTACTTTAATCCCCCTACTGTTCAGAGAAGTGCATTAGCTTCAATGCCACCTTTCTCATATGGTGCTCGCAGGATGATGAACGCTTTGCCACCTCTTCAGATGTGGGTGGTGAAGAAATCAAACTAATCACTTCTGCAGGACAAGTCTCCATATGAAAATCATCATATGAAGAATTTGCTGGAGACCTGAAGAAATGCTTGATAGGACGCAAGCTAATGATTGATGAAATAGAAATATTTTACACGTCCTTACATTTCTGTTATGATGAAATTACTGATCTGATGAAATTAGTATCATATTCTTCAAATCTGAAGCATATGAGATGGTAAGCTGTACTAATTCATCTGCAGTATGACAAACCCAAAAATACTGAGTGAGTTCTCGATAGTGGCTGCACACATCACATGACTGGTGATAAAAGCTTACTGATGAATATGCCACTAACTCCATCACCTCTGAAGCAAATCACATATGCTGACAAAGGTAAAAGCAAGGTATTGGGACTTGGCAAAGTAGCTATTTCCAAGGATAGGCGTTGGGAGTTGTAACTTAAGCCCGATGGTACTCTGACGTTTTTGAACGTTTTTCTTCGCATGCTTATTCCTCAAGTTTTTAATGCACGCATGCTGGAATTCGTTAGATACCATTTGCCATCATGCATCTTCATTTTCTTCATATGATATGTTATATGTATGCATGATTTACAAGATTCAGGGGGAGATCTCCATGATATAAATCATCAATGTGCATCTGCTATAAAAGCAGAATCCTCAAGGTATGCACATCTTCAGGGGGAGTCTCTGTGAATCTTGTTTTCAAATTCCTCAGATGAGTATTTACACTTCATATTTTTTATCCCTGTTGAAGACTTAACCTAATTGTCATCAACCACCAAAAAGGGGGAGATTATAAGTGCATCTAGTGCCCCTTAGTGATTTTGGTGGTTTGAAGACTTATAGGTTAAGTATCTAATGTGTTTATAAGTGTACACAGGATCTGTAAGTCATTGAGGAGTTTGAGATATTTGAAGAATATCGACCCCTAAAAATATATGTCTTCAGTTGAAGAATTTGGTCTGAAGCTGAAGAAATGAATCGCGAGGAATCTGCGATGAAATTGATATTCCTCATGAAGATATTGATATTAAGAAGATCGGTGGTTCCTGAAGAAAATCATTCTGAAGAAATTGAAGCGTGAAGATTTACGTTTTCTGTTTTACTTTCTTCGCATTTGATGAATAGGAACACCGTACTGTTAAAGGGGGTCAAAGTAACACTATGGAATGGATTTCCTCATGATGCTCAACCCAAGCCAAATCCTACCAAAAGCCTCAAGTGAGGAATATGAGTGACATGAGGACTCTCACAGTTGAGGGTCCCGACCGTTTCGATAACCACGCCAAGTCACTGGTCTTATTCACTCCAACGGTCATATTATTTAAGGGCATTAGTGTCAAATCATGTCGGCATGCTCCCAGGCTATAAATAGCCACCCCCCACAACCACTAGCTGGTTGGCTGCTCCGTTCAAAACTGACACTTGTCATAAGAGCAACCCAAATTCCTTAGAGCTTTCAAGAGTAATTCATCAGTGAGGAAATACACCACCCACCGAAACCACAAACCAAACCTAGTGATTGAGCATCACTGAAGAAGTTGTTCTTGTGTGGGACCGAAGCCTTTTACCTTTGAGGACTGTGCATCCTCCAGACGGTTAGGCGTCATGGTCTAGAGCAATCCAGCAGTCAATTGTGGATCGCCGGGTGACCGAGTTTGTGAGGGTTTGGAAGTCTGCCCTGAAGACTTACCACGAGTGTTGGGCGAGGACTGTGTGTCCTTAGCTCAAGGAGAATACGGTAGGGGCTGTGTGTCCCGGGACTAGGTGTCCTTTGGTTTCAATACCAAGCCGCTCCAAACCAGATGTACAACTGTCACAACAGTTGGAACTGGGTCATCAACAACAGTCTTCACCAAGAATCGGGTTCTAATTCCTCAACTCTTTATCTTCTCTGTATTATGTGTTGATGACTTTCACCGTGACTGTTTGAAGAATTTGCTGAAGACTTTCTCTGAATTTCCTCAACCCCAAATTCTTCACTTGAGTTAATCATCATATGTATTCTGCGTGCCTGCTTACTGTGCAATCCGTTTTTCACATTCTTCACTCTGTAATACTACTATTGTGAAAGTTTGCACGTCTGATCCGTAACTGTTTCCGCTGTAAGTTAGTCATCAGTGAGGAATTTCCTCAAAAGGAATTTCCTCAGCGATGAAATTCTAAAAATCTCCTATTCACCCCCCCCCCTCTAGTCGATATAACGCACTTTCAATTGGTATCAGAGCAAGGTACTCCCTTGTTCTGTGTGATTTTGATTTAACCACCTGGAGTTTTAGTTATGTCGACTGCAGGCATGTTTAAGGTGACTGCAGCATGTCCTACCTACGAGGGAAAGAACTTTCCCTTCTGAAAGAACAAAATGCAAATGCATCTACAAGCTATTGACAATGATCTCTGGTATATTGTGGAAAATGGTGTCCCCATCATTTCTGCCAGTGTCACTGCAGCTGATGTGAAGAAATTCAAGCAACTCGATTCTCAAGCGAAGAACATCATCTGTGGTCATCTGAGCCCTGGCCAGTTTGGAAGAGTAAGTGCCTTAGGCTCTGCAACACTGATCTGGGAGAGACTGTGCAAGGTAAATGAAGGAGTATCAACCCAACGTGACTCTCGTGTTGATATTCTTCGCAATCTCTTCAATCGCTTCAAGAGACATGACAATGAAAGCTGCCAAGACACCTTTGATCGCCTCACTGACATATCAAATGAACTGCAAGCACTGGGAGCTCGAGACATCACTGATCACGAAGTTGTGAAGAAAACTGCTGAGATCCTTAGATTCTTCATTGACACTCTAGTTCTGATGATTCAAGAAAGACCAGACTACAAGATGCTAGATCCAGCTGATATCCTCGAAAGGCTAAATACTCATGAATTCCAGCTAGAAGAAAAGAGATATCTATATGGACAAAGCTATTCCAGACCACGTGCACTGAAGGCAAGAGCAATTTCCTCATCTAAAGAAGAAGACACAGATGACAGCAGTTGTGACCCTGAAGAATTTGGTCAGGAGCTTGCAATGCTTGTGAGGAAATTCCAGAGATTTACACGACGAGGCCAGTTCGGTAAATCATCAAGAAGAGATATGAGGAAATCAGAATCTGCATCTGGGGATTACAAGAAACGAAGCTGTCACAAGTGCAAGAAATCGGGTCATTGCATTGCTGATTGTCCCCGCTGGGGAAAGGAATCAAAGAAGAAGAAATACAAGGATGACAGTTATGATGACTTGAAGAAGAAGAAGAAATCTTCAAAATCATCATCTTCAAAGCCCTCATCGCACAAGAAAACCAGTTTCAAAAAGGCTCGGGCACTTATTGGCAAGGAAATGGACTCCGAGGCAGAATCAGAGGAATGTGATGAAGAAGAGGGTTCTGATGAAGACTCATAATCAGGACAGGCTAGTCTTGCACTAGCAACCACTTTCGTCAGCAAGTCAATCTTCAATCTTGAAGAAAATGATTGCACCATCCATACTGATGACTATGTTGATGACATCGCTCCAACCTATTGCTTCATGGCAAAAGGTTCAAAGGTATCAAATAATGCCTCCTCCTCTGATTTAAGTGACTGTGAACCTAATGATTATAAGAAACCCAGTTACAGTAAACTTGCTATTATTGCCACTAAACAACAAACTGCTCTGGAAAAGCTTCAGAAACTGCTAGACAAAAGTGATGATCTGTTGAATGATGAAATGAATCTTACACAAATTCTCACTGATGACATGAAAATTCTTCAGTCTAGATTTGATAATCTTCAGGATCGTTATGATACACTCCTCACTGATCATGAGAAGCTTTCCTACGAATTTCTTCAAAGGAAGCTTGATCTTGAGAAGCTGAGGATGTCTCATGATGATCTTCGTATGGAAAATGATTCATTACTAGCTCAACAGATCAGCGCAAGTCAAGTTGAATTTATTCCTCCATGTCTTAAATGCATTGAACGCGAAACTGCTGATTCTTCACCAGAATCTTCAAATGCTACCATTACTACAAATTCTTCAACTGCACCTGTTGTGTCTATTTCCTCACTTGAGGAAAACACAAATGTCACTGATGAAAATGCAGGGTTGAAGGAATTGTACTTGACAGGCATGTACAAAAGCCTCAAAGGACATCAAATCCTTTGTGATGTGCTCAAAAAGCAGATCTTGAACGGGAACCCGAGGAAAGAAGGAATTGCCTTTGAGAGGAAACTAAATGCTGATGGATCTTATTGGAAACCTGAGCAGTATCCCAAAAACTCATGGGTTGCTGCTACTGGGCCTCCTTTTGATCCATCTAATCTAACTGGCTTCTCATGTGAATTATCCTATTCCTCAGATGAATCATTTGATTTCAACTATGAACTGTTCAAAAATCAATCTGGTGAAGTATTTGCTCGATATGTTGGAACTAACTGCAGGAATGGCCCTCCTCTGAGGAAAATCTGGGTTCCCAAAAGCTGTCTTGAAAATCTTCAGGTGAATGTCCTCATGACACCACCACTGAAGAATCTGAACCCCAGATCAAATTCCTCAAGAGGACCAAAATCTTCAAGAGGATCAAAGTCCTCAACTGGTCAAGACTATGCTCGTAACTATGCTCGTACCCGTGCTTATGCGTCTAACATGCAGGGAAACTATAAGGAATATGAATATGAGCGTTACTCCTCAAATCATTATGTTCATAAATCCTCAAACCAATTCTCTGCATATTCATATGAGTACTTTAATCCCCCTACTGTTCAGAGAAGTGCATTAGCTTCAATGCCACCTTTCTCATATGGTGCTCGCAGGATGATGAACGCTTTGCCACCTCTTCAGATGTGGGTGGTGAAGAAATCAAACTAATCACTTCTGCAGGACAAGTCTCCATATGAAAATCATCATCTGAAGAATTTGCTGGAGACCTGAAGAAATGCTTGATAGGACACAAGCTAATGATTGATGAAATAGAAATATTTTACACGTCCTTACATTTCTGTTATGATGAAATTACTGATCTGATGAAATTAGTATCATATTCTTCAAATCTGAAGCATATGAGATGGTAAGCTGTACTAATTCATCTGCAGGATGACAAACCCAAAAATACTGAGTGAGTTCTCGATAGTGGCTGCACACATCACATGACTGGTGATAAAAGCTTACTGATGAATATGCCACTAACTCCATCACCTCTGAAGCAAATCACATATGCTGACAAAGGTAAAAGCAAGGTATTGGGACTTGGCAAAGTAGCTATTTCCAAGGATAGGCGTTGGGAGTTGTAACTTAAGCCCGATGGTACTCTGACGTTTTTGAACGTTTTTCTTCGCATGCTTATTCCTCAAGTTTTTAATGCACGCATGCTGGAATTCGTTAGATACCATTTGCCATCATGCATCTTCATTTTCTTCATATGATATGTTATATGTATGCATGATTTACAAGATTCAGGGGGAGATCTCCATGATATAAATCATCAATGTGCATCTGCTATAAAAGCAGAATCCTCAAGGTATGCACATCTTCAGGGGGAGTCTCTGTGAATCTTGTTTTCAAATTCCTCAGATGAGTATTTACACTTCATATTTTTTATCCCTGTTGAAGACTTAACCTAATTGTCATCAACCACCAAAAAGGGGGAGATTATAAGTGCATCTAGTGCCCCTTAGTGATTTTGGTGGTTTGAAGACTTATAGGTTAAGTATCTAATGTGTTTATAAGTGTACACAGGATCTGTAAGTCATTGAGGAGTTTGAGATATTTGAAGAATATCGACCCCTAAAAATATATGTCTTCAGTTGAAGAATTTGGTCTGAAGCTGAAGAAATGAATCGCGAGGAATCTGCGATGAAATTGATATTCCTCATGAAGATATTGATATTAAGAAGACCGGTGGTTCCTGAAGAAAATCATTCTGAAGAAATTGAAGCGTGAAGATTTACGTTTTCTGTTTTACTTTCTTCGCATTTGATGAATAGGAACACCGTACTGTTAAAGGGGGTCAAAGTAACACTATGGAATGGATTTCCTCATGATGCTCAACCCAAGCCAAATCCTACCAAAAGCCTCAAGTGAGGAATATGAGTGACATGAGGACTCTCACAGTTGAGGGTCCCGACCGTTTCGATAACCACGCCAAGTCACTGGTCTTATTCACTCCAACGGTCATATTATTTAAGGGCATTAGTGTCAAATCATGTCGGCATGCTCCCAGGCTATAAATAGCCACCCCCCACAACCACTAGCTGGTTGGCTGCTCCGTTCAAAACTGACACTTGTCATAAGAGCAACCCAAATTCCTTAGAGCTTTCAAGAGTAATTCATCAGTGAGGAAATACACCACCCACCGAAACCACAAACCAAACCTAGTGATTGAGCATCACTGAAGAAGTTGTTCTTGTGTGGGACCGAAGCCTTTTACCTTTGAGGACTGTGCATCCTCCAGACGGTTAGGCGTCATGGTCTAGAGCAATCCAACAGTCAATTGTGGATCGCCGGGTGACCGAGTTTGTGAGGGTTTGGAAGTCTGCCCTGAAGACTTACCACGAGTGTTGGGCGAGGACTGTGTGTCCTTAGCTCAAGGAGAATACGGTAGGGGCTGTGTGTCCCGGGACTAGGTGTCCTTTGGTTTCAATACCAAGCCGCTCCAAACCAGATGTACAACTGTCACAACAGTTGGAACTGGGTCATCAACAACAGTCTTCACCAAGAATCGGGTTCTAATTCCTCAACTCTTTATCTTCTCTGTATTATGTGTTGATGACTTTCACCGTGACTGTTTGAAGAATTTGCTGAAGACTTTCTCTGAATTTCCTCAACCCCAAATTCTTCACTTGAGTTAATCATCATATGTATTCTGCGTGCCTGCTTACTGTGCAATCCGTTTTTCACATTCTTCACTCTGTAATACTACTATTGTGAAAGTTTGCACGTCTGATCCGTAACTGTTTCCGCTGTAAGTTAGTCATCAGTGAGGAATTTCCTCAAAAGGAATTTCCTCAGCGATGAAATTCTAAAAATCTCCTATTCACCCCCCCTCTAGTCGATATAACGCACTTTCACTTTCAACCCCCCTCGGCCACTCACCACTTCATCACTCGTTATTTTGAAGCTTGACATGTTACCTACCAATGCAAAGATTACACGAGGTCTCCGAGAGGTTTCTTCAAGGTTCATCTAGATGCTGCATTTTTAGGGCTCATAACGAAGGAGCTGTCGCAGTGGTTTGTCGAGATGACATGGAAACTATGTTGGTAGTTCGTCGCGATGATAGATGGGGTAAGTGACGCAACAACTTTGGAGGTTATAGCGTGCCGCAGAGGACTTGCTCTTATAGGAGATCCGTTGATTCACAATCTTGTAATTGCATCGGACTCCAAACATATGACTAACGACATGGACAAGGCTAGATGTGGAGGATACTTGTGTGATCATGAGAGAGGTTAAACAAAGATCGTTAGCTTTTAATGTCTATTTTACTTTCGAAGGTAGAGCACCTAATTGCGTTGCCGACAGGTTAGCCAAGTTTCCACATTCGCTCGATAGAGGTTGTTACACCTGGTTGGTTGAACCTCAAGATCCTTTTTTGTATTTTACTACTTTTTATTGTTTAATAAATCTTGGTTTAACCCCTCAAAAACATAAAATGGCACGCAGGTCACCAGCGAGCCACCTGGTGCTTACCGAGACCTAAACAAGGAGTACTTCTTCGGGAGCTCCGTAGAGGTCACTTGGGGTGGACTAAGAGCGCTCGTCGTCGCCATGTGTCATGTTCTGGGCATTTCCTTTGAATTTTTTTCTATACGCGTTTTTGCCTGTTAGATGATTTTTCGGCTTTCTGGTCATTCTTGATTTTCTTATGATTTAGAGCAATAAATTTTGATTTTTTTTAAATAAAAACATGTTTTTTCTTCTGCAAAAGGCACGGATTTATTAATCGTACATGCACCGATTTTCTTCGACTGAGGCACGACATGCACCACAGAAAAGGGGAAAAAGCATTTTTTTTTCATGAGAGGCAGTCGTGCCTTGCGGAAGATGCAAAAGATGTGTTTTCTTTTTGTTTCTCCTTCTGTAGGAGGCACATATTTTCTTCCACGAGATGCACGGTTGTGCCTCTTGAAAAAGGGGGAAATGGTGTTTTTTTTCCTTCTACGAGGCGCACAAATTTACTTTTCGCGGAGGAACGGATTTGTTTCTACGAGAGGCATGGTCGTGTCTGTCGGAAAGGAAAAAAATGCTTCCGATTGTATTTTTCATCCGATTTTTTCATGTAAAAAGCTCGCTGAAACCTATCAACATGGGTTCTACTTTTGAAGATTTTGACGTGAGGAATTCAATGATGAAAACGGTTCAGAATTTAGATGCGCGGTTTGAGAGATAGAATGTTTTAAACAAACGAATCTATCAAAAAGGAAAAAAAAACACCTAGGTTACGACAAGTCACAACCTAAGAAGATGGGAGTGGCCTTTGCAAACTAATATTCTTTAATTAGTGATTTCGGCGATTGTTATTTGTTTGGGTCATCCCATTCACAGATTCAACTCTATCGGGTTTTTTTCTTTTGATTTTTTCTTTTTTGTTTACCCTTTTATTTTCCGTTAGTTTCTTTTGTTTTTTTTAATTTGCAACCATCTTTTGAAATTGTAAAAAAATTAAAATCATGGACAGTTTTTGAAATCATGAACGTTCTGCAAATACATGAGTATTTTTCAAAATAGGGAACATTTTCTAAACTTTGTAAACATTGATCAAATTCATGAAGATTTTCTGAAATCGCATACTTTTTTTGGAACACGTGAACAATTTGTTTTAACGTGCGAACATTTTTGGAATTTTTGAAAGAATTTAGAAGTTCAGGAACATTTTTGTTTTTGAAGAGCATTGTTATGAGTTCACGAATACTTTCTAGATCATCAAACATTTTTTGAATTTTATGAACTTTTTTTTAAAATTAGGAACAATTTTCAAAGTTCATGATTTTTAAAACTTTGTGATCTTTTTTATAAATTCATGAACATTTTTGAATAGAAGGACGTTTATTTGAAATCACGAACATGTTTTTAAACCTTGAGCACTTATTATTTCAGGAACATTTTTCAAAACACGAACATTATCTGAATTCACAAAATTATATTTTTCACAATCCGCAACCTTTTTGGAACACGAAATCTGAAGCCTGAACTGTCCGCGTCCGATTCTTCACCAAACGTCGTATGTGTTGGCCGCCTGACCGCCTGACCAAACTTTTTTTTCCGGTTGACACTGACCAAACTTACTACTCCACTAATGCGTGGAGCAGTCTTCTCAAAAAACAAAACAAAAACACTAATGCGTGGAGCACGTACTACCTACGTCCTCAGTGTGACAGCAAAACGAGCCAGTCCCAAACTATCGAGCCAACATCACGTTCAGGTGTACTCGATCTACAAGTGTCCTTTTGCAACGAATGGTCTGCGCCGTGACCCGATCACCCCAAACCCACCCATTGTCGCACTGATAATGTATTGTCTCCGGGTCCTGCACTACTCGATCCTTTGTGCCGCAGCGGTCCGTGGCTGGCGACGCCGGTGACGTTGAGTCACTACGTACTTTTGAACCGCCGTCCAGCCAGCCACCATGTGCCCGGCGCCGGTGCTGCCGGCCGGCCTAGCCAGCCTACCTTCAATCTAGCCCCGTGCTTTTGGTACAACAAGCCTACCTACGTCCTTGCGTAGCCGCTGCATGGCTTTACCGGCATCGGCATGCCCTCGCTCTCGCGCGCGGTCCCACGGCAACAACAGAAAAATACAGCAGCAACAAAGCTACCCGCCCTTGCTTGCTTCCTTGCTTCACTCGCACTCCATGGAGGCAACGGATCATGGATCCTTCATCTTTCCAAGCCGCAACTTTCATCCGATCCGTCAACTTTGGAAAAGAAAAATGCACCTGGCTAGCTGGCTCTCGAGCTCCTCGCTTGGCTTCATCACTTGCACTGATAATTAAGAGGCGATCGACACGAAAGAAGGAAATGAAATCCATGCCACAGACCGACGTGGCGCCACTGTGCTGTCTGGCCTCAACTTTCGACTCGAAAGCATGCATGATTCGATCGAGATCTCCAGGAAGGAAAGGAAATCCATGAATGGCACGGCCTAGCTAGTATATCTATGCTCATTGCTTTCGACTGGATCTATGGATTGGCGGAGCTAGCAACGGTAGCGACCAACCCAACAATGTCCATGCAGTGCAACTTTTTGACATGTGGTCTTGTTGGCAAGTACAACTGCAAGTCAAATGGGAGCAGAAAACCCCAACGCGGGGTCGATGCATGCCTACGTACTCCGACACGACCAAATCCTACATATCGAGCCTTCAGCCTTCAAGTGAACCAAGACCTAACCCGGCCACGTCCTGCTGGGTCTGCTGCTAATATCTCCCTCGCTGTCAAGACCAGGTCTCCTGTCACCAGCTTATGGTGGCCCGACAACGCAGTTGCATTTTCTTTCCGTTCTGCTCCTGTGGTGTGTTCGGCTCACCTACACTACACTTCCATTAATTATCAGGTTGATTTCTTACGCGCACCGTCCGTGCCGCGATTCCGTTGTATAAGCATTCACTCGCAGCAAAAAAAAACCATAAAAAGGTACTCCCTCCATCCTAAAATAAGTGATTTAAAAACAACTTTACTTTAAATTAAAGATAATACAAAACTGAATCATTTTTAAGTCACTTATTCGGAAACAAAGGGAGTACTTCCATATGGAATGACGCAAGCGAACTTTTTTTAGTCGCCGCTAAGCATAGGAACAGTAAAATTTCGATGATTATACAGATTTTAGTCGTTTTTATGCGGTTCGGTCTGTAATTTTTTGCGGTGGTCCGTAAACGCGACCACTTGACCGCTATATTTGTGGGTTCGGCCGCTGGATGCTAGTCAAAATCCTATCCCTCCACCGCCGCGAAAAGTCCCCACACCTCGCCGTCGGCGCCTAGATCCACCGGCGCACGCCTCCATTCCACCGCCCAAGATGGCCAACTCTGACGGCCGTGGCAACGACGACCCCGAGAGGGCTCGTCGCGTCAGATCCGACGCCCGAAAGCGCGCCGTCCATCGGTACACGTAATGGGGCCTGATGCCGCCGCCGTTGCTCCTCGATCGCGAGACAAAGGAGTACGACCGCATGCGCGGCCGCCTCTTCTCCGGCAGCTCCTCCGAGGCGTTGAGCTCGCGCTCCTCCCTCCCCCCGGTGAAGAAGGAGCTAGAGGAGCTCCCGTCGGTCAAGATGGAGCCGAAGGCCGAGGCTGGGCCGGAGCAATATGCCGGGGGCGTCGTCGGACCGGAGGACTTCCTTCCCCCGGCGGAGCAGACAACCTTTTGCATGCGCTGCTCGCGCGGAGTGCGTGGGAGGCGGAAGAGGACCGGCAGCACCGTCGAAGGGACGAGGAGATCGACACCGTGCTCTACGAGCAGTGTGTCGCGTCGGCCCTTGCCTTCAGTCATAAGGTGAAGGAGTGGCGCCGTGAAGCCACTGCGTACAAGCGCATCTACATCGAGCTCTCCTCCGACGAGGGTGATGACTGAGCGCTGTTGTATCTACTACCGCTCGAGCTCCGATGAGCTCAATTTTGCGCAATGCGGTAGTTGCTCCGGTGAGCTCGAGTGAGCTCCGCTAGGTTAGCTTACCTCTACCATCCTCTATTAAGTGATGAACTCTGAATGTAGTATGTATGATCATGTACTAAGTAATGAACTCTGAATGAGTGTGGTTGCAATTTCGTCTGCGGATGCTTTTTTTAAATTATGCAGTTTCATATACGGGGTTTGTTCTGGAGCGCAAGATTTCGTCCCAAAAACCCCGCTTTGTTGAACTGTAAATGGCTTTTGCGGGTCGCAAAAATACAGGGTCTGCTAGAGATGCTCTAACGCGGCGTCGCTCGATCGTTGTACCTTTTACCGCGCAGCCTGCAGCGAGTGGCAAAACGATGTCAAAAAATTTACACATACGTACCACAATACCTAGAGAATAATCACCTTAATTAGGAAAAATCATCCTAGATTGGTCGATCGTCGTCCTTGTGTTGTTAACCCCGGGGAAACCCTAGATCAGTCGGTCGAATGACCGGATGGAGGTGTGCATCTGCTCAAGGGACGAGTGAAACGTTTCTACGGTAGATGTTTCATATGAGGCATCGACGACATGGAGTCTCAGTGACAGATGTGTGATGATGGACGCACGTATGAAGGTGGCATCGTCTGGTGTCGTAGCGGCATCAACGACAAGCCTCACATGGTGATGCATTAGTACGTGCTTTGAGGATGGATCGATGAAAGACGATGATGAAAGCCTCTACCAGACCCGTTGAGAGTGTGTCAAACCGGTGTGTCAACTAGACCCAACAATTCGGCTTGGTTGCCTTCGGGTTTAGACGTTGGAATTTGGTGTGTGGTGTAGGTATGCGGCCCCGACAATCTACACCTTTTCATCAAATGGATACGAGTAGAAAAAGTTGTTGCCAAGATACTTTCAACTTATTGATATATTATTTTATAAGATTTTGATAAATAATTTATAAAATAATTGCATGCATCATCTTGATGCAAAGACCGGGTGTCATCCTTCTTTCTTGAACAAAAAGTCGCCCGATCATGAGGGTGTGTTAGGCTCACCTTCACTAGGTACTGTTTATATATACTCCCTACGTTTTAAAATTCTTGTCTTAAGTTTGTCTAGAAAATAATGTATCTAAATACTAAAACGTGACTAGATACATTTATATCTAGAAACATCTAAGACAATAATTTTGAGACGGAGAGAGTATGTCGATGGTTGCTTAATTAGGCCGTCCCCCAGTTCCCTTGGGCCATTGGGCGCAGACACTTGTCTAATAAAACCCATAAAACAAAGGAAAAAGTTCAAAATGAACCTTGAACTCGTAGAGGCTAGCGAAATCGAACCCTAATATCCAAATCCCTGAAATTAGCACTCTGAACTCTCAAATCCCAGTCTAAATTAAACTCTGGAGGCATTGCCAAACAAACAGAGCCGGGATTCCTTTTTTTTTCAGTTAGGCATGATCAAACTTGGCCGGCCCACTGAGAGAGCCCGTCTACTCGGGCTTATGTAGCCTTCCAGTCCAGTCGAAGGAGCCCGAAGCCCATCCAACTTAGAAGTCCAGGCGTTGCCTCCCCTGCTTTTCCTCTGCTACGGCGGCGACAATGGCGACAGGCGGATGATCGACCGCAGCGACGACGATCGGAACGGCGAACTGCGACGAGCAACGAGAAAAGGTATCCCCCCAAAATCTTGTTGTTCTTGGCTTCGTCTGGAGGTCTCTGTTCGTAGCATTAGAGTTAGGGTTACAAGGGGAAAAGAAGGGGTTTTGTTAGATTTGAAGTCAATTTTTCTGTTTATATGGTATTAGTATCGCAGAAGAGTGATATGGTTGTGTTTATTTTCAGTAAACCATGGACCCGACAGAGATTTTAAATGTTAGGTTTCATTTGGGTGGCGAGTTCATCCGCATTGGTCCCAACTTAGATTATGTTGGAGGTGATGAGGAGTATTCAGAAATCGAGAGGGACAAACTATCATTGCAGGAAGTAAAAGGGTACTTGAAGGATCATGTGCAGCTGAAAGAATCAATGAAGATTTATTTTCTCATTCCTGGGAAAGCTCTGGTAGATGGATTGGTATTCTTGAATGATGATAGGAAATGTGTTGAGATGGGTGAGTATATATGTGTTGGAGGAGTGGCTGGTATTTATGTTGAGTATCAGGGGGAGGAGGATACTGAGGATAGTAGTAGCTGCAGTGATTTTGAGGATGAAATGCATATTAGTGATGATCAACCTCCTGTCATGACTGCTGAAGCTGACTCTGAAGATGTTGTTCTAGTTCCTGATGACAGAGGTGTTATTACTGAAATAATTTCTAGTCCTGTGAAGCATTCAATAGCAAGGAGACATCCAGTGGCCACTGATATTGATGAGCCTGTGTTTTCCCAACTTTGCAATCCAAGTCAAGCTTCTGTTTCTGATGCAATGCCACAAACTGCTGATGTAAGCCCAATTCCTGTTGCTGCACAACAACCTTTGATGTCAGCTCCAGTTGCTGACAGTGAACACAGTGAAGACAGTGACAGTGACCCTGAATACATGCCTCATAGTGAGGACAGTAGTGAAGGTTCAAAAGTGGTATAGCTAAGAAGGCATGCCAGGAAATTTAAAAAATGAAGGATACTAAAAGTTGGATTGGAAGAGATCTCACTGAAGCAGTCCCAATTAATTTGATTGCAAACATGGAGGAACAGCTGGATGGAGATGAGAAGGACTGGAACTATGATTCATCAGATGAGGACTACTCTTACAGTGAAGATTCAGATGGAAATTCAGTGAGGAGGAAGAGCAGGTTTCCAAGATACAAGAATGACACAGACATTCCAAAGTTTGAGTTGTCAATGGTCTTTAGAAGCAAGAACCAATTTGTGAAAGCACTGAGGAGATATGGGCTGTGACAAAAAAGAAGCATTGTGTTCAAAAAATCAGAGTCAGACAGAGTGAGGGCTAAGTGTGGCTGGGATGGCTGTCCTTGGTTGATTTATGCAGCAAAGACATCAAGGACAAGCAGATTCCAAGTCATTACATTGAATGATGAACACCATTGTGCCCAAAACAGAGAGAACAAACTTGTGACCTCCAAGGTTATTGCACAAAGGTATGAACACTTTATACTTGCAAATCCAATGTGGAAGATTGACAACATGAAAGCCACTGTGTTGCAAGATATGTTTGCTGATGTATCCACCTCAAAATGCAAGCATGCAAAGAAGATTGTTATGGACAGACTAATGTGTGGGTTGAAGAATGAATACACCAGGGTTTTTGACTATCAGTTGGAGCTTCTTAGGAGTAATCCAGGTAGTACTGTGGCTGTGTGTTTGGATCCAAAAATCATGGATCAAAATGTTTTCCAGAGCTTCTATGTATGCTTTAAGGCATTGAAGGAAGGATTTAAAGCTGGTTGCAGGAAGGTAATTGGATTAGATGGATGTTTCTTCAAAGGAGTTGTGAAGGGTGAACTACTTTGTGCTATAGCCAGACATGCCAACAATCAGATGTATCCATTGGCTTGGGCTGTAGTTGAGCAAGAAACAAATGAGTCATGGAAATGGTTTATTGGACTGCTTATTAAAGATCTGGATATTAACAACAATGGAGATGGTTGGGTATTCATCTCAGATCAGCAAAAGGGACTGATAAATGCCATGAGTAATTATCTGCCAAATGCAGAGCCCGGAATGTGTGCTAGGCATATCTATGCTAACTGGAGAAAGAAGCACCGGGCACATGAGTGACAGAAATTTTTTTGGGCAGTTGCCAAAGCAACTAACCTCCAAGATTTCAACTACTACAAAGCCAAACTTGCACAAGAAACACCATATGGTGTCAAGGATATGATGAAAACAGATCCCACACATTGGGCTAGGGCATATTTTCCTGTTGGTTCCAAGTGTGAATCAGTGGACAACAATTTGTGTGAGTCTTTCAATCATGCAATTGTGGATGCAAGGTTCTATCCAATAATTTCCATGCAAGAGAAAATAAGAAAGAAAATATTCACTAGGATTCAGGAGCAGAGGGAAAAAGGTGAAAATTTTCAAGGAAAAATATGCCCTAGCATATTTAAAAAATTGCAAGCAAGCATAGCAAGAACCCAGTTCATGGAGGTGCTCTGGAATGGCAAAGATGGATATGAAGTCAAGTTGATCATTGGGAGAAGAAGGCAATACACAGTCAGTTTGTAGAAAAGAACTTGCTCTTGTGGTTACTTCCAGCTCTCTGGCCTACCTTGCTCTCATGCCATAGCATCAATATACAAGTGCAAGAAACAAGTGGATGACTACATTGATCCTTGCTACAACATTGAAACATCCAACAGAATTTATGACCACTGCTTGGAACCTGTGGAGGGTGAGGAGATGTGGCCTATTTCTGCTAATCCTAGGCCACAAGCACCTGGTTATGTTAGGATGCTAGGGAGGCCCAAAAAGAATGCAAGGAAGAGGGAAGAGCATGAGAAACCAGTGGGCAGGAAAATGAGCAAACATGGCACAATTATAGTCTGTTCAATGTGTGGCACAGCAGGGCACAACAAGTCTGGTTGTAAAAAGAATTCAGAGAAAGGCAAGAAGAAAAATGTCCATCTAGTGAAGACTGCCAAGAAAAGATCCAGAACAGAGGTAATATAACTATTTTCAGATGATTTTTCATAATTTTTCATTGCTGTGAATGACTGACATTAGTGCCAATGTTTCCAGGATACTACTGGCAATGTTACTAGCTCTCATGTTCCTCGATCATCTAGCTCTCAACCTGCATCTCAAGCTCCAGCACCAAGAACTGCAGCAGGTCCTTCTCAAGCTGCTCCAGCACCAAGAACTGCAGTTGTGAGAGGCAGAGGAAGAGGAGCAAAGAGGGGAAGATCTGCTTCTTCAATTCCATCTTACTCATACTTCACTTGCAGTGGTAACTACTGATGTAACACCTGATGCTTTTGTGGTTGTAAGAACTGATGTAGCACCTGATGCTTTTGTGGTTGTAAGAACTGATGCAAGCCTGATGCTTTTGTGGTTGTAAGAACCTGATGGAGATCATATCATGTATTGCAGATTCTATTGTTCATTGCACCTATCTTGTTTATGACTCATATATCATCTGTTGTTCATTTCAATTCATAAACCAGTACACATTACACCATGCTATTCAATTGCAAAACAAATCAATCAGCAAATAGACGAAGAACACAAATGCTAGCAAAAATTGTGGGAAACTGACCATTGCATCCAGGCACGCATAATACCGCCGCCCTGGATTCATCTCGCTCCACGAAATCCATCTAGGTGCCTTCCTCCTTGGGTTGCAGTGGCACATCTTCGTCGGCTCATGCTCCATAGCTCCCTGGCGGTATGGGACCGGCGACATCGCATCCATGCCCTGCCTACCAGACGCACGACCGAAGCCGGGGGCAGAGGAAGACCCCGATGACCACGACATCGCGCTGCCCACCGCCGTACGCCGACGAGAAATCCCCAATCACCCGTGTCGCTGCCGTGCAAACCCTAGCTGAGAAGAGAATCCCCAATCGCCCCTGTCGCCGCCATGCAAACCCTAGCTGAGAAGAGAATCCCCAATCGCCCCTGTCGCCGCCGACGAGAAATCCCCAATCAATTTATCCCACTTACAACGGCCCCATCTGTCAGCATGGGCCCATCAGTCAAAGAATCCCGGTTGACTATGCCACGTAAGCGTTTTTCTGCCCAAAACCACTCCAGGGTTTAATTTAGACTGGGATTTGAGAGTTCAGAGTGCTAATTTCAGGGATTTGGACATTAGGGTTCGATTTCGCTAGCCTCTACGAGTCTAGAGGTTTATTTTCGACTTTTTCCTAAAACAAACACAAAATATGTAACTCTAGACAAGCATGGCGCAGTAACGCAGAGCCCTACTGCTTCCTCCCTACGGGAGCTCGCAACCTTTCGTACCTTTTCCGCCGTGTAGTACGTGGCGTGCGTATGGTTCAACTCATGAACCGCACAGACGTTTGAGCATGGCATCCGCAGAATAATTTAAAAAATGCAAACGTAGATCAGATCGGCCGGCTTAATTCTAGCTCTGACCTGCGGCCGGCATTGGCGTGATCCCATCTGATCGCAGTGCGCCGATGGAGACGGCCGGCTGCCCGTACGGACCAGGAGCGAGTGAGTGTGCCACGGCCGAACAGTCGACGATGGAAGCACTCCCGCACGCGGAGGGGCGCGGGTGGAGTGGAGGAGTACGCCTGCTCGATGGACGATTTCGATTTCGATCTGATCTGATCTGATCTGACCTGCTTCTTCTTCTTCCTCTGTTTCGTTTTCGTTTTCTTAGTCCCCTTTGCAGCAAGCCAACGGCGCTAACTACTAACATGGTGCACCCAGTGCATGACCGCCTGCTGCTATACAGAGTAGTTTAGTGTAGATGCTATGTCAACGACGCACATATTGATGCATAAAGCTGTTATTAATCTCAATCCTGACATGTCCTCGTGTGGTACTAGTAGTCCGTGGCAGAGCTCGAAGAAAAAAAGAAAACAAGACTAAGAGCACGGAAATTGCTTTTGGCTCCCGAGCTCTATGGAGGCCTTTAAAT